>NC_068298.1:5403713-5714713 GCF_025860055.1 Xyrauchen texanus | reverse complement strand
AAATAACACTGACTGTTCAATTATGCCTGAATTAGCATTCTGCTAATAGAACGTTTAATCCATTCAAATGGGTGCACTCTTTATAATTTATTAATTTTATAACTGAATACTTAATCTCTATTTCAATCTGTCAAAAATGGCAAGTCTTTTGGATTTATTTTAATGTGTTCTTTATACAGCAACCATTATAGGTTGTGATTCTATTGAGGGTTTCCTTTTTTAATGCATTTAATTTTCGGAGTGTCTGTTTGGACCCCGGTGTAAATAGCATCTGCCACACAGTGCAGCTAATTGCAACCCAATAATCTGGTGAAACCACAGGAATATACGACAATTGAACTATCGATGTTGCTGCAGTGGCGTGGGGTGTAAAGACGGTGTGTGAACTGTGTTTTGTCCCACCTTTTTCCACTCTTAATATTTCCTTCAATACTACTTAAAATAATAGATCAAAATGAATGTAAATGTTGATTTAAATCGCAGTGAATTGGTGAATCCCGGTGAATGTCAGGGAGATCCACACTTGTTTCCGCGGCTCGGCATCGGTTGTGTGTAGTTTGCATCATTGTATTACTAATATTGTAGTAACAATGTCTTTTGACAGAATCCATAGTTTTTATGCAAATAACCATGGTGTTAGTACAGTAATATGGTGGTAATATAGTAACCATGGTTAATTTTGTGGTTACAGTAAATTTACAACATAAAAAAACATTTTGAAACATCTAGGTTACAACAGTAACCTAGACGTTCCCCGTATGTCGCTCACTTTGACGTTGTGTGGAAGAAGCGACACTAGTGGTCCAATTTGAATCACACCATGCCGAGTTAGTGGGATGTCCTGGGATAAGAGTGCACGATATTACTTCAATGGAGGGAAAGGGCGCTAGGTGCAAGCGATACACCCGGTCAGTGGTTACCGCATAACCGAGTTCTACCGGCTCAACCCTGAGATTGTAAAATCTCATAAAGGTATTGGGTGTTGCCCAACCCGCTGCTCTGCATATGTCTGCTAAGGAGGTGCCTTTGGCCAGTGCCCACGAGGATGCCACCCTTCTTGTCGGCATCGGGAGGCAAAAGCACGCCCCGAGGCTATGGTGCTGAGAGAAGACTCGAAGCACTTACTTTGTTCCGCACACCCGGCAGGGGGTGGGTTAGTGACTGAGGAGGAGGTCCCATGGAGGCTTCCTCTAGACTCGTCAGAACCGGCCAGCAGGGGGGTAACAGTCATCGGTCTGGAGGCGGGAGGTCCGCGTCTGATGTGCCGGGAACTGGGAGACAGGGGTGTTGAGGAAGTGTACTTTGTCCACGTCCCACATCTCGACCAGGTTCAGCCACAGATGTCGTTCCTGAACTACGAGGTTGACCATCACTGCCCGAGTGTCCGCGCTGTGACCTTCGTGGCGCTGAGGGCGAGGTTGGTCGCTGAGCGCAGTTCCTGCAACACGTCTAGGTTAAGGCTAAGCTAAGTGCAGATCTTTAAGTGCCTTGGGCTGGTGGACTTGCAGGAGGGCCATGGCATGCAAGGCGGAAGTGGCCTGTCCGGCGGCGCTGTAGGCTTTGGAGGTCAGTGACGACGTCATCCTACAGGCCCTGGAGGGGAGCACCGGGAGGGTTCCAATCCAACCTCACACTGATGGCAGCCCGGGCAAGCATGTCGGCCATCTGGGCGTAAGCCTCTGACTGGCCATGCTAACCCGAGGGTGGCAGCCCAATCGAGTCTTCCGCGTCAGATGCCGGAACACTCTCCGATGCAGTGGTGATCTTATCATCCAGCTCGGGGTGCTCAAGAGGATAGGCAGACTGGCCGTGAAGCGAGTCGCTGTCACCACGAGCCCTGGCGGAAGTCAACGAGCATGTCAGGGGGCAGGTGGTTCGTGGGGATGTACCCGGAAAAACCGAGCCCGCTGCCATCCCCATATCGCCTCCATCGCCAGCTGGGTTGTCCTCAATCCCGTGGGAAGAAGGAGCGATGCGGGGGGGCGGCTGGAGTGGCGTTCCTTTTTAAGAAGGAATGCCACGACCGCAACGTTGCCATGGTACGGTTCTCGCAGTGAGAACACGAACCTTCCACAAACGCTGCCTCGGTGTGATCGTGGCCCAGGCACACGAGGCAGCGCCTGTGACCGTCAGGAGCGGAGAGAACTCGACCGCATGCAGGAACTACACAGGGGCGGAAGGGCATCTTTATAAAGACGTGTCCTGAAAAGGACGTTCAACGCCGCTGTGTATTGCTCATTTAGAGAATCAAACTCTTTCACAATATTCTCTTTTAGACAGCGCTGTCGAAGCACCCAGGGGCAAAGCTACACTGCCGAACAGACACAACGTCAAAGTGAGCGACAGACGGGAAACCATGGTTACTGTAGTAAAACCAATGTTACCTTTTCTAAGGTTAGGGTTAGGGGTAGAGCTTAATGTAGTGTGTCTTTTACTGATTATTTTTATGTATTTTAAGGAATAGTTCACCCAAACATGAAAATCCCATCATAATTTACTCACCTTCATGTCATTTAAAATCTGTAGGACTTTTTCTTATGCAGAACACAAAAGGCTAAATTTCAGTATTTCGCAGTATTCCAATCCGTCTTTTTAATACAAATAAAAAAGGACCTAAAGGTATCATCAAAGTCCATCTGACTCTTGCGTCATATTTTAAGTCTTTTGAAGGGATAACACATTTAAGTTATTATTGCACAGTTGTTCACAGTAGCATGCATGCTCACATGAAAAAAAAAATTTTTTGTGCTGACATTTTTTTTTTATCACATAAACACAGGTATTGATGGATTACTTTTAAAAATGAAATAAAACTGATTATTTTAATGTTTTGAATTATTTGTCTGTAGTGGTGAAGCCTGAAAAAGCTTGCAGCTTTATCCTCCATCATTTCTGAATGCACATTAAAATTTATAGCATTTATATTGCCGTCATATCACAATCACTCAGATGTAATGTGGAGCAGTTCATCAGACGCCTGAACATTCAGAATTGATGTTTCTAACATAAGAACTATGATATTATGTATTATACTCTAATATCATTTAAGCTGCTAGTTAAGGAAAGTGTCAGTAGGCTATTACTGTACTATTATGCATACTTGGAATTAGTGATTTGAACACTAAGAGATAAAATTCCTGCAACGTTTGTTCTACAGGCATAAATTATACCTCAAATCATGCAGTTTGTTGAGGAGAGATGTGTTATGACTTGTCCAAGCTTTTTAACTTATGGTTCACCTGGCTATGACTTTTATGACCATGTCTAAAGGAAGGCTGTGGAAATATGCTGCTAATCAGCTTTTTTTTTCACATACTATATATATAACATAATGCACACCTTGAAATAGCTGGAGGCCAACATCAAAACAGCATTTTGTGGAAAATAAATTAAATAATATTTTACCAAAATGTTAGTATGCGTCATGGAAATTGCTTCCACACGCACTTCCAGCAAATATTGCCAAACCAAACAAATAGCTTTCTGTACTCTGCTGGATAATGAAGCATAACTATGCATCAAATGTGACTTTGCATTACACACCGCACTTAATCAAATCAACGGATTCCTCATGCTTTTGCAAGGCAAGTCAACATTTAGCAAAATCTCCCACTGCATATGTGAAATTTCCTTCTCCAGCAGCGTCCTCGGCATCTCGACTCTTTATGTTTCTTTATACCTCGATAGGCAATTCAGGGTAAGCCACAAGCATCTTTTGAAAAAATGCTGCGGTAGGGGTATGCTGCTAAATATAAAACTGCATATTCACACAATCCACTGAGCAAAAGGAGCTCATTACAGCACACAAAACAATAGGCATTCTGTGCTTTGGGAGAGCGTGAAAGGTAAATAGAAAGACAAAATTATAAAAGATGTACTCATAACTCATATTTGAGGTGACATTTTGCTAAAGGAATGGATAATATTGGTTCTGCAGGAATGTTTTTTATTATAGTTCATTTTTAGACATGGTTGTCGAACAATTAATGTGCTCTATTCACTTACGTTGAGTCTGCATTACTTTTGCTGTTGCTTTTTCAAAGATTTGGTGCGGATAGATGGGTGTTTCTTTTTTTTGAAGTCACACTAAAACATCATGCAGAACCTTTTAAATGCTTTCATTTATTTTTGCTTTTAAAAATGTCTGATGTATTTTTTTTACCCTTAAATTAGTGATAATTTAACCAGAAAGTGGATATCCATTTTTTTTTATCTCCTTTTCTCCCCAATTTGTAATGCCCAATTCCCACTACTTAGTAGGTTACTCACCTCAATCCGGGTGGTGGAGGACATGTCTCAGTTGCCTCCACTTCTGAGACATTCAATCCATGCATCTTATCATGTGACTCATTGTGCATGACACCACGGAGACCCACAGCATGTGGAGACTCATGCTACTCTCTTCACATCTTACCGCCTCATTGTGAGCGAGAAGCACTAATTGTGACCACGAGGAGGTTACCCCATATGACTCTACCCTCCCTAGCATCCAGGTCAATTTGGTTACTTAGGAGACCTGGCTAGAGTCACTCAGCACACCCTGGATTCGAACTCACGACTCCAGGCGTGGTAGTCAGCGTCAATACTCGCTGAGCTACCCAGGCCCCCATTCTAATTGTATTTGTTACTAAGTATATCTACTGTTCAACCTTGTTAGGTGATACATAAACTAGCGAGTGTGAAAACTGTTTAAAGGGAGTTTTTATATTTTAAAAGTCCATAGAACCAAACGTTCCTATAGCTGTAACATCCATTTCTGTCCCTATTTCTGTCATGGGTGCTATTAATTGTCACGTAAAGGAATAGTTCATCCAAAAATGATCATCATTTACTCACCCTCGTGTTGTTCCAAACCCATTTAAATTTCTTTCTTCAGTCAGTCAACATTGGGGGATTCTCATGAAACCTTTCAATAAAATGTCCTGGTCTCATTGAGTCCTAACTCAAACAATACTTACATTTAGGACCATAAAGATTTTTTTATTATTATTATTATTGTGACATTACTTTTATGACATTTTTTGCATTTTACCCTCCAGTTCTTATTACTCTAACTTATCCGGATGTTTTACATTTGCTATTCTGATTATTTTCAATGATGGTTCTCAAATTACCGCAAAACATTTTTTGTTCACACATTAAAATTTAAATGGTGCAAGCAGATAGGTTCTTTGAATGTGTTATCTGTTAGCCAATCAGCTCGCTTTCTTGTGATATGTCAAGCCAATCAGATTGCATGGTGTAAATTGACTGGCTGACTGGTTTGACCAAACAAATGGCAGCATGTTCTAAGTTTTAATAATTGCGCAGCAGCAGCAGAATTAGCGTAGCAGATTTAGTCAGTCACGACCAATTTCTCATCAACATGTCATACCCACATTAAAGGGATATTTCACCCAAAATTTCAATCAATATTTCAGTAATTTTTTTACTGAAAATCTCTACTTTCACTTTCACATTCTTTCACATTCTGAAAGTGAAAGAGGAGATTTACAATAAAAAGGGACTTAAATATTGATCGGTTTCTCACCCACACCTGTCATATTGGTTCATAAGACATGGATTTAACCATTTGAGTCTTACGAGTTACTTTTCTTCAAAGCTTCAAAGGTCACCATTCACTTGCATTGTAAGTGTAACTGGAGCCAGCTGGTATGTGATAGATGTGCGGTATGTGTAAACCTCACTCCCCTGGCCTCAAGAGGCGCACTAGCGATTGACACTAGAGGCTGTAGCCTTTAGCCTTCTCAATAGTGAGCCCGACTCCCATGCCGGCTGATGCCGGTTTGAATCCCGCTCATAGCGGGTTGAGCAAGAACGGTTACATAAGGACCTACGGAGCTGATGTATTCATCTCAAAATCTTCGTTTGTGTTCTTCAGAAGAAAGACAGTCATAAGTATCCGGGATGGCATGAGGGTGAGTAAATGATGAGAGAATTTGTATTTTATGTGAACTATACCTTTAACAAGCAAAATCTTTCAGAGAATTCTCATGACTGAACTGTATAGTATAAAAGATGCCCTTGTACAATGATGTTTTACATGTTTGTAAAACATCAAAGTTATACAGGTTTGGAGCAACATGAAATTGAGTAAATAATTAATTTAAATTTTTGGGTGAACTGTCCCGTTAAGTAAATTTCTTGTTAGCATTCAGCTATTAGTGCCTGGCTAAGTAAACACGTCTAAATCTGCAAATGGCATATGTGCAGCTTAAAATGAGAAATAAAGGACAGAAATGTATTCCGACGGCTTCATCGAAACACCCACTCATGCCTTGGAGCGTACAGCTCTCTCTCGTTTGACAGCATCAAAAGGTTATTCAGAACAACTCTTCTCCAACAAGTGCACACTTTTTGTCTGCAAGCTTCACAAGGGCTCTTTTTATTTACAATACTCGCTGCACCTCAAGGCCACTGCTCATACTGAATATCCAGGGTACTCCATCCTGAACGCTGGCATCTCTGCACCTCAGCAAACACAAATAAATGTGCCACCTCCACCCACACATCTCGCTGAGAACATCAGCGTGGACCTCAGCACGACATCCAGAGGTGCTTTTACCTCCTGTAAGATGCAGATGCAAGGCAAAGCTAAAATCCCCATTTGTATTAAAGGAATAGTACAGCACAAACAACTAAATTGTCATCATTTACTACTTTTGGAAACTGAGTTATTTTTCAGAACAGGTTCCATTTTTAATTACATTTTTTAAATACCAGAAACGTATGATTTTCATGACTTTTGGTTCTATTAACTATTTTGGAAGAATTTTGGAATGATTGTACTGAAATTCATGAGTTACCTGAGCTTTCGTTCATACAGCGTGATGAGTGTAGTGTGATTCTCGAACAAATGACTCTTATGAGTCAGTTCTTTTGAATCTACAGCATGAAACATACAGCACAACCAGTTTAGTGTGATTCTCGAACAAATGACTCTTATGAGTCAGTTCTTTTGAATCTACAGCATGAAACATACAGCACAACCAGTTCAGTGTGATTCTCGAACAAATGACTCATATGAGTCAGTTCTTTTGAATCTACAGCATGAAACATACAGCACAACCAGTTCAGTGTGATTCTTGAACAATTGACTCTTATGAGTCAGTTCTTTTGAATCTACAGCATGAAACATACAGCACAACCAGTTCAGTGTGATTCTCGAACAAATGACTCTTATGAGTCAGTTCTTTTGAATCTACAGCATGAAACATACAGCACAACCAGTTCAGTGTGATTCTCGAACAATTGACTCTTATGAGTCAGTTCTTTTGAATCTACAGCATGAAACATACAGCACAACCAGTTCAGTGTGATTCTCGAACAAATGACTCTTATGAGTCAGTTCTTTTGAATCTACAGCATGAAACATACAGCACAACCAGTTCAGTGTGATTCTCGAACAATTGACTCTTATGAGTCAGTTCTTTTGAATCTACAGCATGAAACATACAGCACAACCAGTTCAGTGTGATTCTTGAACAAATGACTCTTATGAGTCAGTTCTTTTGAATCTACAACACCAAACATACAGCGCAACCAGCGTAGTCAGATTCCTGAACGAATGACTCTCATAAGTGGGTTCATTTGAATCTACACAGTAAAAGCTTTTTATTTTATTTATTTTTTATTAATTTTGGTGAATCTAAAATTTACAGCAAGTAATTCATTTTATCATGTCTGACTCAAAACGAACCTAGACCTGTTACTGTGTTATGTGTACATCTGGCTTGAGAATTAAATCAGAATAATTACTTGCAGAAATGGCAGTTTGCTGTTTAAGACACATATTTTTTTTGGTGTTTTGTTGTAATTAGTGGATTTGTTTTATGTACAAACTTAATTTGTCTGGGTAAACACCTTTTGCAAGAATCTTTTCTGCTAAAGACTGACAATCTCATCATTTTGTTGGCTGCTAAAAGCAGTAAATCCAGTATTGATTGCATAAATTATTCTCAAAAGTACTAAAATAATCGTTAAAGGAAGAGTTAAGGAACCGGACTCCTTACATTCCTTTCGATTCACATCTTTATCATTTACTCAGTCCCAAAGCCGTCTTTATTTCTGTGAATCACAAAAATAGACATTTTGAAGAAAATACTGGTTGCTCCTGTTCGTGCAAATACAATACATTGGGACTGGAGTTTTCCATCTTCATAATGACTAAAAAGCATCAGAAAATCATGATGATCATAAAAGTGGTTCAGATGGAATCGTTCAGATTAGTTTTGTGAACCGGATCAACCGATTCATAGTACAGACCTGAATCAAAAGAACAATTGATTCACAAATCAGACACCGCTACTTCTCTAACAAATGCGCCTAAGATGGATTTCAAGAGGTAATAATGGCACATTTTTCAGCCTGTTCGTCACACAGAGCCATCATATATGGCTTTAGAATACTTCTGTAGAGGAGAGTCACATTGGGCTACTTTTAAGATATGTATTTAAGCTTGTTAGCTTTAGTCTCCATTCCTCGTCTTAGCATGTAAAAGAGGGGCCAGGATTTTCTTTAAAATTTCCTTTTTTTTTCCTGAAAGAACAAAAATCATACAAGCGTGCAACAACATGAGAGGGAGTAAATTATACCAAATTTGTATTTTATTTTTTGGATGAACTATCCCTTTAAGCAGAAGAACAGAGATACTGAAACTTCTCTGGCAAACAGAGAATTTATTTTATTTTTTTATTTTTTTCGTTTGTCAACTGGAACAAACTCCATCTTGATTGCGCTAGTCAGGGCTTTCACAGCATGAAGGGTGAGGAATTGATTAAAAGCTCATTATTTATGCTATATTCCCTTTCATTGGGAGCCATGGCAGAGTCAAACCCATACAGATAACAGAGTTGCTGTTGGCAATGAACATGCCTCTGCTGGCACACTGAGATAACTGTGTCATTGTAGTGTGCAGCATGCTGGATCACCATTCCCTGAGTTTGTTTATTACATATGCCATCTTTCTCTAACATCTCTTGATTACAGCCAATCATCAGACTAGTAGGAGCTTGATTACACAATTTAGCACAATATTAATTTACATTAAGTCATAGTGTATTAGTCTAAAAAGTGCAAATGGTCCTCATTAATTTGTAGGTTTGCACATATTACAGTAGTTTAAATATAGAAAAGGACTGATATATCTTGAGGTACTCAAAAGGAATTTTTCACCCCAAAAAACAAGACTTTACTTACCCTCATGTTCCAAACTTTTATGATTTTCTTTCATGAAACCAAACATGAGGGGTTTGCAGAATGTCCAGAATGCTTGTTTTGAGAGAATATGTGGCCAATGTGGAGCGGCAGTGGGAAAGAGGGGGGAAAAAAAATCACTTACCCGCCAGTTCTCCGATACGCCATAGCTTGGTCCTCGGCCACTCCTCCACCCTCTAACAGACGACAGCCGCGCCTCCCCGGGCTGATCGGAGGCAGTCCTCCGGCCCCTGGTGGACGGAATACCCCGCCGTGTTCACGGGGATCAGAAGGGGTCTCCCCCCGCCCCTGGCAGCGGTTCTCCTGCTCCAGGCTGTCGGCAGTGAGCCCCTCCCTGCACGCGGTCGGTGATCTCAGACCCCACCATGTTTCAGAGACTGGTAGGGGTCTCCTCCGCCCCTGGCAGCGGCCCTGACTGCTCCAGGCAGTCGATTAAAAGCCCCTTCTTCTTTGCAGTCGGCAGCCGTCTTCCGCTTCCAAGCGGCCGGGCTCCTCCGTCCCCTGAATTGTAGCGGTGAGAACTCCACTACGGCAAATCCCTCCTCCTTCCCGCGTTTCGGCACCAGTGTTAAGGAGTTCAATGGAAAGGAGGAGGAGAGAACCGTCTCTCTCTCTCTCTCTCTCTCTGGTTTATGTAGCTTTTCTTGTCAACACCTCTGCTGCATGCTTTTACTGGTAAATACAGGGATCTGATGATGATATATATATATATATATATATATATATATATATATATATATATATATATATATATATATATATCCCTATATCCCTCTCTCTCTTTATCCCTCTCCGAGGCTTAATTAGCCTGATAAGGGACCGGTTGTGCAGCATCAGGACCCGGCCCCGCCCTCCACCCTGTCACGATATACTTTTGTGTACAGAAAAGAGCAGTATTAACATTGTGAAAAGGGATGTGAATCATAGGGAATTTAATGATTTTGGTTTCAATTCCTCTAAACAATTACAAATTTTAACGGTTCCATTAACAATTCTTTAGTACTTTTGAAAAAAAAATCATAATATTTCAAACAAAAAAAAAAACAAAAATTTCGTATTTAACAGAACAGATTCTTGCTAATGGTGTTGACAGAAATTTTACTTACTTAACTTACTATAGTAAAACTCATAATGTGTATATTTACAGTTGAGTACGTTTTTGATTGAGTAAAAAGAATGGGAAGTGATTTGTTTGGTAGAAAGCTCTGTATGTTTTGCGGTCATTTCTCTCCAGGTCTCCGTCTAACCATTAGATGACCAGGTGGAGGATCGGTGATGATCTGGGGGTGCTGAGGTGTTTGGAGTAAGAACTGGTTCTCGGTTTCCAACCCTTATCAAGAACATATCCTTTTAAGTTCCACAGAAGGTAGTTACATGGGTTTAGAATGACCTGAAGGTGCATCAATTATTTTTGGGTGAACTTCCTTTAAGAAAAACTGTCAGAAAATAAGTAAAATAAGTTTTATTGATCAATTTGTATATTTACTGTTATTGAAGACTCTTTAATGAGATTCAAACAGATCATAATTGAGAGACAGCTGGTGTGTTCCATTATGAAGCAAAACACAAATGTTCAACCAAAATAGTTACAATCATTTAAACAAGAATTCTTTGCATATTGTTCGTTTGTATTGACTGAATGCAAATCATTTGCTGAAACTATCCTTGTGTGCTATATCTCGTCTTTCAACACTTTCCATCCACATCACCTTCACTACGCTTGAATGTTCGCGTGATCACCCGACAATTGAACCTTTGTTTATAGGTGACTGTTCCGGGATATGAGAGGTACAGGACCACACACACAACATAATTGGCATCAACGTTATTCCAAGAGATACAGTGCAACTCAGTTACAAACGTTACTTGGATCAGGCCACCAGCTCAAGTGTCAATAAGAGCTCTCATCCAGCATCGGCAGTGAGATATCACCTCTCAAAATGACACAACTGTTTGTCTCACAACTGTTAAACTCCAACATTGGTCAGAGGTCTCTTCCCTACTCTGTTTTTCATATGCTCACATATTAAAGGCTACTTATCTCAGCGCACAAGCTGAATAATGAATTCTGTCATTTGCCCAAAGGCTTGTTTGTGATTGTATTAGTCACAAACTCTGAGCACAGAGGTGAATTGATGATAGATGTTTTTTTAGAAAGATGACATTTCTTAACACAATGGGATGTCTCAATGGGATTACACGATTTTAAAGAGATAGTTCACCCAAAAATGAAAATTCTCTCATCATTTACTCCCCCTCATGTGTATGACTTTCTTTCTTCAGCAGAACACAAATTATGATTTTTAGAAGAATTTTTCAGCTCTTTTGGTCCATACAGTGCAAGTGAATGGATGCCAACATTTTGACACTCCAAAAAGCACTTAAAGGCAGAATAAAGTAATCCATAAGACTCCAGTGTTCTAATCCATATCTTCAGAAGTGATATGATAGGAGTGGGTGAGAAACAGATCAATATTTAAGTCCTTTTTTTGCTCAATCATGCTAAATTACTAATTTGGTACTAGAAAATGAATTGCCATTATATCAAACACAGTAGAAAGCTATTTTGGGTGTTAAATTAAGTTACTTTTTTATTTGTACTGGATTTACAAAATACAGGTGAAACTCGAAAAATTAGAATATCGTGCAAAAGTTTATTAATTTCAGTAATTCAACTTAAAAGGTGAAACTAATATATTATATAGACTCATTACAAGCAAAGTAAGATATTTCAAGCCTTTATTTGATATAATTTTTATGATTATGGCTTACAGCTTATGAAAACCCCAAATTCAGAATCTCAGAAAATTAGAATATTACATGAAATCAATAAAAAAAAAGGATTTTAAATACAGAAATGTCGGCCCTCTGAAAAGTATAATCAAGCATATGTACTCAGTACTTGGTTTGGGTCCCTTTTGCATTAATTACTGCCTCAATGCGGCGTGGCATGGATGCTATCAGCCTGTGGCACTTCTGAGGTGTTATGGAAGACCAAGATGCTTCAATAGCGGCCTTCAGCTCTTCTGCATTGTTTGGTCTCATGTCTCTCATCTTTCTCTTGGCAATGCCCCATAGATTCTCTATGGGGTTCAGGTCAGGCGAGTTTGCTGGCCAATCAAGCACAGTAATACCATGGTCATTGAACCAGGTTTTGGTACTTTTGGCAGTGTGGGCAGGTGCCAAGTCCTGCTGGAAAATGAAGTCAGCATCTCCATAAATCTTGTCTGCAGAAGGAAGCATGAAGTGCTCTAAAATGCCCCGGTAGACGGCTGCGTTGACTCTGGACTTAATAAAGCACAGTGGACCAACACCAGCCGATGACATGGCTCCCCAAACCAACTTTAGACTGTGGAAACTTCACACTGGACTTCAAGCATCTTGGATTGTGTGCCTCTCCATTCTTCCTCCAGACTCTGGGACCTTGGTTTCCAAATGAGATGCAAAATTTGCTCTCATCAGAAAAGAGGACTTTGGACCACTGAGCAACAGACCAGTTCTTTTTTTCTTTAGCCCAGGTAAGACGTTTGACATTTGAAGCGCATGTCCAGGACCCGTCTGTGTGTGGTGGCTCTTGATGCAGTAACTCCAGCCTCAGTCCACTCCTTGTGAAGCTCCCCACACATTTGAATGGCCTTTTCCTGACAATCCTCTCCAGGCTACGGTCATCCCTGCTGCTTGTGCACCTTTTTCTTCCACACTTTTCCCTTCCACTTAACTTTCTATTAATGTGCTTTGATACAGCACTTTGAGAACATCCAACTTCTTTTGCAATTATCTTTTGAGGCTTTCCCTCCTTGTGGAGGGTGTCAATGATGGTTTTCTGCACAACTGTCAGGTCAGCAGTCTTCCCCATGATTGTGAATTCAACTGAACCAGACTGAGAGACCATTTAAAGGCTCAGGAACCCTTTGCAGGTGTTTAGCTGATTAGAGTGTGACACTTTGAGCCTACAATACTGAACCTTTTCACAATATTCTAATTTTCTGAGATTCTGAATTTGGGGTTTTCATAAGCTGTAAGCCATAATCATCAAAATTATATCAAATAAAGGCTTGAAATATCTTGCTTTGCTTGTAATGAGTCTACATAATATATTAGTTTCACCTTTTAAGTTGAATTACTGAAATTAATAAACTTTTGCACGATATTCTAATTTTTCAAGTTTCACCTGTACATTTTATATTATATTTTAGTTTTATTCTAGAAAGTACTGACAACATTTCTCCCAAATTCCAAATAAACATATTTATATCATTTATTTGTAGAAAAAAAAACACCTGTTAAAATAAAAAAATGCAGTGTTTTCAGACCTTGAATAATGCAAAGAAAATAAGTTAATATACATTTTTAAACAACACAATACTCATGTTTTAACTTATAATATTAAATCAATATTTGGTGGAATAACCATGATTTTCAATCACAGCTTTCATGCGTCTTGGTATGCTCTCTACCTGTATTTTACATTGCTGTCGGGTTATATATTTAAAAGAAAATTCAGTTTCAAGGCCAGTTTCATGAAGACTTATTGTACAGTCATATGAATCATATCGACTATTTTTCTGTGGTTTAATGCAATTTTTTTTTTTCTGGAATTTGACAGCCTAGACACATGTTTAGTTTTGTATTTCATGGCTAAAAGTCCATTGAAGTTTGTCCAGAATGTTTCCTTTCGTGTTCCAGTGAAGAAAAATTCTAATGGGTTTGGAGCAACATGGGGTGAGTAAATGTCCGAATTTTTAGCTTTTGGGTGACATTTTTCTTTAAATACTGGTCCACTCATCTCTCCAGATTCCTCCAGTAATTACATTAACTTGAGAGTAAATAATTAACAAGCGTCGGGGACATTAAAAACATCATGTCCTTCATCCCATCCCTGCTGTCCCTGTCATAATGTGTGTCAACAGTCATCATTGCTGAATATGCACAAGTCAGCCATCTTAACAAATATGCTGACTCTAGAGGCCTATGTGAAGTTCCAGATGGAATCTAAAGCATCTGAATGTTTCAATATTATGATATCTTTGTCCACCAATTTGATTAGTACCATGTCAACACTGGAGTTTACTACTCTAAGCTGATTAAAGAGATATTACTGAGGGTTGTATATAATAAAAAAAAAATCACATTTGTGGGGTCACAAATTTCTGAGAGTCAGAATGTGTTGGTATTGTATATTGTGAAAAAAATATAAAAAATTTTGTTCTGACAAATTAGTCTGAACTTATATTTACCGCATATAAAATATAACGTATATTATGTTATATTATTGTGGAGGTGAGGCCGTGGTCGAGCACCTGTCTGGGGAGAGAGAAAGTGGTAAGGACATTCACCTGAGATGAATTGTGTCTGATTACCGTTTCTATGTTCAGTGAGAGTCGGGGGAGATAAAAGACGGCCCAGTCCATAGAAAGAGAGAGAGAGAGAGAGAGAGAGAGAAATACAGACCAGAGACTACGTGTCTGTTACCATTGTGTTTATATAGAGTGTGAAGCTGCAAAGCGATTTTCTATTATTTTTGTTAAGAAAACTCGGCTTCAGCTTTCTCCATTGATCCACATACAAACCTTTGCTAGGAGGAAGAGTATGCTGCTATGGAGTCATCGTCGCTTGCTGGAGAAAGTGTTTTGATCCCTCAGCAGCATCCACCAGGCCCTCATGGATCTGCAGGTGGAGCAGCAACAGCGCTTTGAGGTACTCCTTCAAGGCCATGAGGAGGGCCGACGGGCGTTGAGGGGCTTGGTGCCTCAGGAGGGGGAGCATGCTGCGACCCTGGCAGCAGCGAACCACAATGTGTTGCTTGCGAAGATGGGGGTGCAAGACGATCCGGAGGCCTTTCTGGAGCTCTTTGAGCATACAGCCCAAGCTCTGGAATGGCAGCGGGCACAATGGGCAGTCCACCTATTTCCACTGCTGACCAGGGAAGCCCAACTCACAGCCCAACAGCTCCTGGTCGATAAACTCCTGAGGTCCCCCGAGTTGAAGAAAGCCATCCTGCAGCGGGTCGCCTGCAATCCAGAGGAGTACCGCCAACAGTTCCGATCTCTGATGCTGAGCGAAGTTGGCCACCCGTTTGTCTTTGCTCAACAGCTCTGTAATGCCTGTCGGCGGTGGATGCTGTCTAAGGAGCCCAGCGACGGTGATCATGTCATCGATCTCATGGTACTGAAGCAATTAATCTCCCAACTATCGAAAGGATCAGTGGAGTGGGTTCAGTGCCACCAACCGGCATCGCTGGATGAAGAAGTACAGTTGGCAGAGGACCATTTAGCGGCATACGCAGGGGCCGGCATGCCTTGCTCTATCTCCCCCTACCCCACCTCCTCCCCTCCTTCCTTCTGACCTATCCCATTACCCAGGAAATGGTGGAACAATCCCAGAGACCGGTGCCCCAACATTTTTTGGATGAAAAAAATGCATAGTCCCTACCAGATGGGTTCAAAAGTCACCAAATATCTGCAAGACACATCCTGTGAAGCATAAATGTTGCTCTAGGGGGCTTACACAATTTTGCTTCACTATTATCAAGGACTGAGTCCATCAAAAGATTAAAGTCTCCTCCTAATATTGTATCATGAGGGGTGCCAACGGCTTGCAATGTCCCTTCAAGATCAATAAAAAAGCCCTGATCATCAGTGTTAGGTCCATAAATATTAGCCAAAACCAACCTTTGTCCCTGAATTTCTGCTAAAACAATAATGATTCTCTCTAATTTTTCAATAATCTGTTTGAGACATTTGAATTGTAGATGTTTACTTATCAATGTAATGACTCTCCTGCTCCTACTTGAGCCAGCACTGAAGAAAACATGCCCACCCCATATCTTCACAAATGTTTCAGCGTCCTACGAGGAAAGATGTGTTTCTTCATTGTATGCCTACGAGAGCCCCTGCGACAACTTTGCCATCTTTTGCGACTGTATAAAAGATATCGTTTTGTGGGCATTTAGATATTTTGTGGCCATCCCCAGCATCCACTCTCAATCTGGCCGGAAACCCCACTGCAAAAGCAATTCCTCCGTCAATGAAAACGTTTCTTGAAGGAGAAGTGTTATTCCACAAAACAGCCACTAGGCAGAACCAACACAAACTATAATAAATATAGAAATAAATATGGTGCCCAGTTTCCTCAGACAGTTGAGTCTATGCTCACCGAGTCAATCCACTCTCATGAGAAACACCAAATGGCTTATTCACTCCAATGTATTTATGAAGGACAGTGCATATTTGCTTATTGTAAATACTTTGCGGCCATCCTTCATTGTCTATTCTCTGTTTGGCTAGAAACATCAATGCAAAAGCAATCTTCTGTTGATGCAAGAGTTTCTTACACTCCTTGAATCTATCGTGTTTCTCTTGTCGAATTCATAAAGTCCGGGAACAAGAAAATATTTTGATTCTTCTAAGATTGCTTTCCTTTGACCAACAGGAGATCTTTATCGGATGATCTCCAAAATTTGGCCAGAACTGTCTAGGAATTTCAGCATTTCTCTGCCTTCTTCATGCTCAGGAATTCCAACAATCCGTATGTTATTTCTTCAGCTCCTATTTTCAAGATTATTTTCGTTTTTTCCCAAATATTTATCTATTTCGGTCACGAGTGGATTAACGGATAATTCCCTTTCTGATGACTCCAGATAATCTATCCATTTCTCAAGATCTGCTACTCTTGTAACCAACTCAGAGAATTTTGTTATTACAGTGAGATCCTCCAAGTCAGCAACAACCTTCATCAGCATCACAGACATATTTGACAGTTCATGCTGGATTTCTTCACCCGCCGCACCATCCAGATAGAGTCTCCGGTCAGCAGGCCTGTCAGAGGTTTCATCTTGAGCACGTAAGTGTCTTTTAATGTCTCCAGAGTATTTTTACTTCTTTGCCATGTTTACCTTTAAAGAAAAAATATGTAACTGGGCTTGTCAAATCTCACTGGATTATAACATGAAAATAATTTTAAAAACTACGTATTGACAAACTGCTTGATCGGTTGGGCACGGCTCGCTTTCACTTGACACTGGACTTAAGAAAGGTTATTGGCAGATCCCCTAAATGGCAATGTTCTGTTAGAAAATAGCCTTCTCCTCACCATTTGAATTACACTAATTTGTGACCATTTCTTTTGGTCTGTTTGAGGCCTCAGCTAAGTTTCAGCATTCCCTGCTTATTTGGATGATATCATTATTTACAATAATGATTCTCAGAGGCACTTGCAGCATCTGGGAGCCAATGAGGTTGCTGTGATGAGCGGGGCTCACAAGAATCCCAAAGAAGTGCGCAATTGGACAGGTGGAGGTATGGTATCTTGGGTTCCACTTGGAGCATGGTCAGGTGCAACCCCAATTTGTTAAAACCGCAGCAATTGTGACCTGCCCGAGTCCTAAGACCAAAAAGGAGGTGAGACAGTTCTTGGGGCTGGCTATTGTGCCTAATTATTATGATGTCACCAGCCCGCTGACTGATCTCACTAAAAAGGGAGCTCCAGACCATGTCCAGTAGATGGAGCTGTTTCAATGGGCTTTCACACCAGTAAAAGCTGCACTTTGTGGCGGGCCACATCTGCATTCCCCTAATATCTCTCTCCCTATTGTTTTGCTGATGGACGCATTGGACAGGGGGCTGGGTGCTGTTCTGCACCAAGTGATGGTGGGGGAAGAGAGCCCGGTGCTGTACGTTAGGTGAAAGCTCTCTATGAGAGTGACAAAATACAGCATCATATAGAAGGATTGTTTGGCCACCAAGCGGGTGGTCCTCACTCTCCACTACTATATGTTGGGACGAGCATTCACCCTCTGTTCGGAGCACACCCCGCTCCAATAGTTCCACTGCATAAAGGATGCCAATACCCGGATAACCCGTTGGTATCTAGCACTCCAGCCGTTTAAGTTAGAGGTGGTCCACAGATTGGTGCACTGATGGCTTTCATGGTCTTCCTCTCCAGTAAAGGGGGGGAGTGGGCAGTGCGGACGGTTCCCCAGGCCCGAGTCGGGTCGTGGTGGTATGTGGAGGTGAGGGCGTGGTTGAGTGCCTGTCTGGGGAGAGAGAAAGCAGTAAGGACATCCACCTAAGATGAATTGTGACTAATTACCATTTCTATGTTCACAGTAAGATAAAAGACGAGAGATAGAGAGAGAGAGAAATATAGACTAGAGACTACGTGTCTGTTACCAGAGTGTTTATATAGAGTGTTGTGCATAAATGCGGAACTGTCTTATCTTTTATGCAAAGAAGACTTTTGGTTGAATGTGAAGCTGCAAAGCGATTTTCTATTATTTTTCTTAATAAAACTCTGACTCACGTGGACTGTGAATACGGGCTCCAGCTTCCTCCTTTGATCCAAATATGAATCTTGCTACATATTTGTATTTTGTACTTGCTACAATATTATATTATATTTAGCTTCAGTCCTTGAATCTGATTAGATGAGAGGCATTCAAAGAGTTCTGGTATACAGTTATGTTAAATTAAGTTATAAATTAAACAGACCCCCAAAAAAGCCAAAGTTTTGTAACAATTCAGCATCATTAACTTCCATTTCAATATGTACACAGCTTGAAGTTTTTAATTGGCCAATAAGCTGTGGGAGAAAGAAAATGACATACTGTAACAGCTCTATCTGATTGTACACTTACAAAATTAAAATAATAGACTTGAGGGACCCTTACAGACCCAATATAACTTGTTTCATATCATTAGAGTGTTGTGGTTTTTCTGCAAACATCTAATTGCATTTATAATAGTGATAACACAGGGACATGTTGCGTAGTTTAAGACTCCCTTGACATCTCCACTTGAAGCTTGGATATTAAATCCCCTGACAACACAGGAGAATGAGTGATGATTGAAAAGGTGCATCATTTAAATGACATACCACCTCACCTCTTTCATTAACCGTGACAACCTCTTTCTTCCCCTCAATTAGCTATGGTGTATCTGAACAATGCCCACCTTTCCGGACAGTGCTGAGGGGCACCGTGCCAGCAGCTGCAGAGAGCACATGAGTGCTTGTCACCTTGCCAGGCGCTTGACTTCAACCGCAGAGAGAGCATGCCTGTAGGTGTGATATCCATGGTGATCTCGTGGAGGTGTAACGCTTATAATATTAATGTTAAACCATGGCAGCCGGCTTGATCTGTTTTGAAGGGATGGCTCAGATGCATAATTGATTGTAATAGAGTGTGAGGAACAGAGGAGAGAGGGTACAAACATTGCTTGCTCAAAGACAGGTCCATTAAAATGGAAAATCTTTGAGTTTCATGAATTTTGTTGATTTAATTAGGAGGAGCTAGCTCAAAGGTTTTTGCAGAGGCCCTTTTGCAAAAACAAATGTGTACATTGATCAATTTAATATACATATAAAATTATAATTGTATTCTAAAAAAGATGTTACTGAGTCAATATTCTTTGTTGAACAACAATCTGACTTGATCGCGTCATTCACAATGCATCATGGAAGTGGGCAGTCGCTGCAGAGCTCTTTTGCCGCAGTTTATTTGCCGCGATTCTCTGATTGGTGGATTTTCCCTATCAGGGTTATGGGTAGTGTAGTTCTTAACCAGAAATTCTGCTAAACATGGTTTGCAAAAAAGGAAGCATATACCATCAATTAACAACCTTGGAGCTTGCAGTAGGTCTGTCTTTAAGGTTCTATTTATTTTTATTGCTAATAATCAATACCCCTATGGAGAAAATGAATAAGATTTTTACTTCCGGTACTGGACTTTTGCACTCTATGGAGAAGCCAGATAGGGCTTGCATTATTTATCTACTTGGCATATCATGGGCATATTGTTATGGCATATTGTATATAGATTGTTATGGTCAATTACATTTTACATACCGTATGAATTGCGTAATATCACATATGTTGGCATTCTTTCTGCTCATGTGCATGTGGCATTATGCCTCTTTGTTTGTCATCCTATCTTTTATTATAATTTTAATGGGTCTCTGGAATACTCGATTCTGATTGGTCAATCGCCCCATCCAGTGCTCAAATATTTCAGAATAATGACAGCATATCTGGAGATAAAGTGATATCAGGTTTTAGGTATTGTGAGTCACATTTCCTACTCCTCGTATCTGTCTTTGCAATCTCTACAAGTAAACTAATAAAACAATTTCAAATCAAATCAATATTTAATGGCCATTTATTAACCAAGTAGTTGTGTAATAAGCCAGATAATGAGCATTCAGACGGTCATTTTTGTAATATAATCACCAACAGATCTAAGACGACAACTGGAAGCGTAATTCAGCTGTTTCTAGTGACTCTACAATCTCTTTTTTCTCACATAGTAACGTATTTTCAACTAAGATCATTATATGGTATTATATGATATTTATTTGGTAAAAAGCCAAGTTAAAATTGGGATAATATACAGTCAGCTGGTCATTTTATCCCAAATAAAACCCCTTCAGGGTGATGCAAGACCATTCATCTCCTTGTCTGGGTCCTGACCACCCTGTTGGGGTTTATTTTCAGATATTGACAGTCAGACTGTAGATTAACCCTCACAAAATAACTTGTTCCACCTCTGTCAAGAAATTCCTTTTCAGGTGACATCACAAATCCCTCTTACTTTTTCCAACCACTCTGCTCCAAACACATGGCTCCATTCTGGTATGTTACACCCACTATTCATGATCCAATCAATTCCTGGTGCTCTCTTTTCTAGTTCAATATCCTGTTTCGCTTGGAAATTCCCTACATTCTGCCAGTAAATGTGTTGAGAATGGCTTTAACCTGCAACTCTCCTTCGTGTGAAAATGAAACATAAGGCTCATTCTACGCACCTAATCTTTCCTCACTCTCTTCTGGAGTCTCCGTGCAGTCATGCTATGCTAAGGAGTGTAGTCACATGACCACGCCTGTTTTGGCCCTGGGGGCTAGTAAGTGTGTCAGTCTGTGGGGCCGATAACACAGCAGCCTCTGTCACACTTCTGCAAAGAGCGTTTGCTTAGAAACCAAATCGCATGAGGAGCGTTGTGACACAGGCCTCGATGTGGCGTTTAAAAACTGTCCAAGCGGTTATTTCTGTAAGTGTGTCATGATGGCTCTCGTGTCGTGACACATTTCAATAACTATAATCTCAAATTCCGTATCACCATTTATATGCAGTGCAGCATTTCATCCTCTTCATCAAATTCCTATTAGATGACACTACATGAAAGTGATCGGAGGAAGTTAAATGCTGTTTCAGGAAGTTGCTGCTCTGATGATGGCGTGCAATTCCATACCACGGGACAACATGAACTCAAAGCAGTTTGAAGCATTTTTAGGAAACTTGCTCTTACGCAAGTAGCCGAACACTTGACACCAACCATTATCAGCTGGAGAGAGAAACAAAACAAGAGTAATTTGCTCTTTTCTCCTGTCTGAATGTCACAAGGTTCCACCGATGTAGAGGGTCTTGAGCCAACTGTCTTTTTGAATGATGCTGTTTTGTCCCTGTCGTTTTCCAGAGCATGCTCTTCAAGTCGAGTTGTAATGTGAATGAATGGTACTGACACATCTGGGCCATCACCACGACAAGCAAAGATTAAAAAGTCTCACCTTTTCAGAGGAGGCAAGTGGTATAAATATCAGGGTTACTTTGTATCATTCAAATTCATCTTATCAGTTTCAGAAACAAACTAACAAGTTTATACACAAGGGAATAATATTAGATCATTAACAAATAAGGATGTCTTGGATGTTAAAAATGCAGTTGCCAGGTGCTTAGAATTGTAATATTTGTATTTGTGTTGGTTTCCAAACAAAATAACAATAATTTTATACCAAATATAATTTTTTTTTTGCATAATGATCTAAGAAAAAGCACCTTTAATACATAGCTTAAAGCTGATGTGTTATTTTTTTAATGTTATTTATGTTCAAATTATTTCTCCTATTCCAACTTAATATGCAAAGATGACAATAAGTAAACTATTTGTGGTTTAATTTCACCTAAAAGTGTGACACTATGGCAAATTCAAAAATCCAGCCCGGCACAGCAACATTGGCTGGCAATGGTGTGACTTTGGGGTGGGACTTTTTGTTTGTACAACCAATGGATGATGTGGGAGTTTTCTGGAAGCTGTCTGAAAAAAGTGTTGTTGTTGTTGTTGTTGTTGTTTTTTTATATTTTCAGTTCCATTTGGCGACGCTAGTGGCACAGAAATTAAACACTTCAGCCTTCAGTCTTTTATTGATCTTTTTTTGCAATGTCTTGCTATTTTATTTTTTCATTGCAATCTAAGGATGATTCTATCACATTGACTTTTTTACTTTATGTCCAACAAAAATATAAAAATGTATTTTAAATCAGAAATGGAAAACATATTCTTAGAGGAAGTATACGCTCAAAAAATATATGTGTTTTTGTATATTTTTAAGATGTATGCATTTCAATTTCATAACAAATATATATATATAAAGTTTATAAAACTTTAGATTTTGTTAATTTGTTTTTAAAGTCTCCTCAATTCAATCTGATGTTTTTTACTTGTTTTAAGTATTTGTATAAATTTAATTTTACTTAAATTAAATGTAAAATAAATCTAAAAGAATTGATAAACTAACACACAAAAAAAGAAATTCATAATAGACACAATTTACAGTATATTTGTCTACAAATCTAATTTCAAGCATTTATGCACAAGCTTTTTCATCAAAATATTTTTAAGATCATGGAAAATATATATTCAGTCAAATGTGCCAAAACCTGTTTCAGTGTTGTTTTTTCAACAACATTACAATAATTTCTTATTGTATTCTGGCATGTGTATATTCACATGCTAATATTGTATATGTATGAATGTATATATATACACTATATACTGTATATTCATAATAGACTTTATTCACAGTTGTACCATATTTAATTTTCGATGGACAGTCTCCTTATTGGCTGAGCATTGGCTAATCACATCTAACTCATGTTTCTGGAGATTTTTGACTTCTGAATTAACTTTTTTTTGAAAAGTGTATTCAATGTCTAATCATTAAATTGATCAACAACAGTTCAAACAACAGTGCAACCCAATGAAAAGACTGCAAGTCTATCCCTCACAGCCCCATCACTTGTGTTGATCATTTAGTGTTTGAATGTTAAATCTCATCCTAAATACAGTATGTAAGTGTCATCCTACTTAGACGTGTAGAGGTGTTCTTTGTCATTGTTCCACAGAGTGTCATTTTTATTATTACTGTTTTATTTCAGTTACCATAGACTGTACACAAAAAAATATTTTGTAGCCAAAATATTGGCCTTTTTTCTACTCTAAAATATTTAAACAGTAAATAATTCATAACACACTCGGTTGCTTTCAAAACTAATAAATTGCCTCAATCGCCTTAGTACAGCGTTGAAACATGAACCTTTAATGATTATGAGGTCAGTGTGTGTATGATGAGGATGAGTAAGCTGACTGACCTAAGTGCTCATAAGTAGATGGCAATGATGACAGTCCCAGCAAAATCAATGCAGGGGTCCCATTCGCTCCTTCACGCTGACACTCTAATGCAGGGAGGAGTGCATTGCTCTGCACACTGACCTTCATGAAAGACACACTACATTACCGATTAGACGCTGATAGTACCCTATAGATTTCAAAAAGATAAACTGAAACTGAAAAAAAAAATTCAGAGCCTTCACAGCACGTCACAATTCATGTTACAAATTTGCTCATGTTATCAATGACCAAGAAATGGTGCAGAATCTAAAATATTTGCTTTTCATTTTGCATCATAATTATGTTTTCTTTTTTTTCTATTCTAAAAACGTCTAGGTTTAAATGAAAGAATTCCAGATTTTCAATGTGGTCTCAGACTTTTCGCCCCACTGTATTTGTCAGTTTTCATTAACCAATTTTTAAACTGGAATTGGCCTTTGAAGGGGATTGTTTGGATTGACCGTCTCCCAAGACCAAACACAGAATGCTTTGAAATTAACTCATTCATCTTCTCTTTATTACTAGTTTTGGCAAGCACATTTTCTCGTGATTGCACAATCGCTGTTGAGAGGGACTTGCAATGACGTTTCCTCTATGCTGCCGCACTGGGGACACAAGCCAATTTTAGTATCAATAGCTAAAGCCTTGTCCATCTGCAATGCAATTAAAAACTCAATTTTGGTAGTACTTTGCAGTCCACGATAAATGGAACTGTCATCCTTGAATTGTTCTTCCGATTGGCAGAAAAACAAGGAGGATGGGCAATGAAGCCTATAAGCACCTTAGTTAAAACTCTCAAATAGACGTTTTAATACAGAAGTTTATTTAATGGATTACTTATTTCTTAATGTGGAGTTGTGGGAATGTTACATAAATATCTATTTGATTACTATGATAACAACAACATGTAACTGGGTGGTTGTCACAATTTTCAATTTTATCAAGATTTTAGGTTAAAATGTATATGAATATACTGTATAATGGTAAACATATGGTGTATATTGGGTCCCATAACTGATCTCCATTTTCTGTAAATTTTTAATCATGTTAAATTGTCTTTTCGCCTTCACTAGTTCCTATGGTTTCAATGGACGTGTGGTGTGACAAATATATACATAAAAGTACAAATACCCCACGTAGTCTCTCAATATGATTGACGTCATACAAAGCTGCATGTATAATCATTACAAAAGCAAAATGCTGTCGAATATAGTTTTAAATGGAGAATAGCATGTCACCTCATAGGACATGTCAACTATCCTAAAGCATTTCTTGACAATTACCCAACTACAAACAGCTCCACAAAACAATCAAACATCATGTACATGCAGTTCATAAGAATAAATGAGTGCTCACTTACTGTATGTCAATACATAGTAGCCTAACATGAACACGTACTGTAAAGTGTAACCCAAGACAATCTTTACACATCGTCAATCTACAATTAACTTAATTACATAACATTTAAATAGCCACAGAGCCACAATGGCTCTTTGGTAAGGCAGCTATGTTTCAGCACCACGGACAGCTACAACACTGGATAATCGCTTCAGTAGAAAAGGGACATTTTAAAAACGACACTAAATTAAACGAAACGTCAATATTTGACTGTGTATGGGGCGAGTGTGTTGTGTTTACTCATCCCTATCCATTGGGACCGTTCAAATAGACACTTTTTTGCGTTCCGTCGGAGCTGTTTGTTAAGTGTTGGCCACATGAGTCAGTCGGACATCTCTGGCCATTGCGGCATGTTTTGCCATATAATAATAATTGATCTCTTGTCACACATTATACATACATTTTTTGCATATATACAGTGAAATTATTTTTTTCACATATCCCAGCTAAGCTGGGGTCAGAGTGCAGGGTCAGCCATGATGCAGCACCCCTGGAGCAGATAGGGTCAAAGGCCTTGCTCAAGGGCCCAACAGTGGTGTCTTGGCAGTGTTGGGGCTTGAACCCCCAACCTTCTGGTCTTATCCCAGAGCCTTAACCACTGAGCCACCACTGACCCCATACTGCAACATGCTTATTGTGCATTATAATGCATTGCTTTTATAAGATGTGTTCATTTTATACATGTTCATAGTAAAACTTTTAAGAATCCATCAAACGTATAACCAACACCAGATTTCATGTAGCTATGTCATGTTATAATGCAGTGGCCTACTATAGTTAATATAGGAAATAGCCACGAATAGGCAAGTGCTATAATGCACTGTACTGTAACTAGTTACAGTTATATTTGAAAATATATAGCTTAACTTTGTATAATGTGCATTAACTTGCGCTACCTTTATAACTTAAATAGGTACCTATTATAATGCATTATAAGAACAGTTACAATTATTTATGAATTTATAAAACTGCTAACAATGTTTATTAGAATGCACTACCTGTATTACACAAATGGGTGCATATTATACAGTACATGTTCATAGTTATACATTTAATAATGGATGAAACGCATAACCAACACTAGATGTCATGCATTTATGACATGTTATAATGCATTACTCTTTTGTTTCATTTGGTATTGACATGAATAGACATGTATTATAATGCACTGTAACTAGTTACAATTATATACTGTATGAAAATATATAACTTCTTATAATGTGCATTAAATTGCTCCTTTATAACATGATTCAGCACATATTATAACGCATTTTAAGTACACTTTGTTACAATTACACTATAAAATAAATCCTGTTAAATGAAGGTAAAAAAACTGGCAGCTGTGGTTGCCAGAAATTCATGGTAAAAATACTGTAACCACGTTTCAGGCTTTATTATGGGATGTAATTATGATGCCTCTATATATTACGGTGTATTACTGTCATTTATATTATTAAATAATAAACTTGATATATTAACCTTCTTAAACTTAAACTTAAATCTGCTTTTCACTTTATAATGTATCGTTATTCACTGTAATAATAACAGGAGGGCACATGAAAACATAAAGTTCACCAATAGTGGCTCTTCTAGGAGCAATGACCAATAAACATTGAGACAGTGCTCAGTGTCACACACACACACAAACACTGACAGGGTGACACATGTAAATATTAAAATAATGCAATAAACATGAACTAAACTTCATTAAATATAACACAGAACACCCCAATGTATATAACTTATATTAAAAATAAGAAGAAACATAACTATTACCATCAAATATAATTAAATGGACTGGGCCATGCAGGGAATTCTGGGAACGCCCGATTATTTTTTATTACCATAATTTTAAGAATACTTTACAGTAAAAAGTATGTGTACTCTCTTGTTAATAATATATATTTTTACTGTTAATTATACAGAGAATCATACTTTTTACATATTTTAATTTTTTGGACAAAATTTTGCCGTAAAACTGCATGTATTGTCTTTTTTAATATATTCGTTTTTTACTGTATATTTTACGGTAACTACCCGTTTACAAATTAACCTTTTATACTGTAGCATTTTTACAGTCTTTTACCGTTAAAAGTAAGACTTTATTTTTTTTAAATTACGATTTTTTTTATTTATTTTTTTTTACAGTGTATGCATTTATGAAACTGCTGACAATGTGCATTATAATGCACAACCAGTGGTTAAATTGGCTTTTGTAGGGAGGGGGAGCCCTTATTTACAGTGAATGGTCATCATTTAAAATCCCGCCGTAAAATGACTTAATGTGTTTTTACACCAAAGGGGCTCTTTTTCCAGTATTAATGTGTAAGTTAGGGTTGAGTAGTTATTCAAACAAAGACATATACTTTACAATTCACTTATTTTATTATTATTTTTTTATTTGTGCAATTTAGAAACGTTGAAGTCCCTTCGCACCTGTATGTAAATGTAACTCTTGCAGTAATTATTTATCATATTCATGCTGCCTGTGTTATTCTGTTGAGTGTTGAAAAACCATCGAGGAGAAACGCATCAGGACAAGTTTTAGAAAGAAAACAAAAAGAGTAAACTCGTCCGCTTTGCGACAAACATTATTCGTTCTATACATTTTTTTTTTTTTTATTATTATTATTAAAACTGAATAATAAATGAACAGGGAAGTAGAGATGGCAAAATAAATGTATAATCTCAGCCTTTATTGAGTTTTGTAATGCCTGATAGAAAAGCATCTATCTTTGAGAGCAATATGATACTTTTGTTAATTGCAGAATAGTCCCACTAGTCACAGATACACTTCAGAAAATTGAGTACACAACTATTTCTGGCCTTAAAAGTTACAACAAACCAAATCAATGCAGAACATTGTATCTCAAAAGCATTACAATGTGGCCCCCGATGCGCTACTTAAAGCCCGATGTGGCCCCTTTACCAAAATAGTTACAAATATTAATAATTACACACATCACCTTTACAAATTTGTGAAAAGTAAAATGTTTCAGTTTCATATGAAATAATCTAAAGGTAGAATTATTAGAATTATTATTAGACATCAACAGTGGCCGTTTAAAGTTTCAAGATGTGTTTCAGCTAGTATTTATTTTTCATAAATACATTCATTTATTATTATTATTTAAGACTAGCACACTGACCTAACCATGGTGAGGAGCCTTTCCTTCTGTGTAATATGTGTATAAATATGTAATATTATGTAATAAATGAGATAATAATGGGCCCATATTAAGTACAGTTTCTGTAGATTTTGACATCAACAACAAAAATAATGTCACTTGATGTCCTTGTACCGGAAAACCATGAACAAATCTATGCAACATAAAAGGAAATGCAACCCAGGATACATTAAATACAGGTTATGTTTAATCTATGGCAGGACGACACAGAGGCGTTTCCAGCATTGAAGGACATCCGGGGCTTAGCCCAGACCATTTTATTTTCACACTAGCAACCACTTCTCTGTAGTCCAAAGCTGGTGAGAGGGTATTCTTTGAGTTTTGCTCTGGCTGGGCCTGTTTCTACAGTTCCTAAATCTTCCACTCTAGTACTATCCTCGACTAACTCATCCTCTCTCCTCCCTGAATCATCTGTGATGCAAAAGAACAGATACAGCACATAACTTATTGCAAATCAGCTTCAAACAACTAATTCATCAAGTGCTACATATGTCAAATTGTAGACCAATACCATTGAAGTAAATGTATTGGGAAGAGCAGATCAGTGGGATTGCCCTAAGATCTATCATGATTCTTGAATTGTCATGTACATTACCATAAAGTCATCACAAAAGAGTTATATTATAGTGAGTAAAGTGAAGCAAAAATTTTTTTTTTTATATAAATAATTTATATTTTTTGACATAAATAGTCAAAATCATGTATAAGATCCTAAGTTAAAGCAATACATGAATGACTTTAGTCTTTGACACATTATGGCATCGAACTGTATATAATTCTCATCATCTCTATGAGAATAATTCATCTGTCAAAATCCTTTCATTAGGATCATTAGGATTATTGGGATAAACAATGTTTCACTTTTAACTTTCTCTAAAGTAAAGAGACTGATTAATTGCCAGTTTCCATGCCTGATTCTGGCACATCTTTGCTACCCTCAAAGTGTATATTTACTACAAACTAATATCACAAAACAAGTCACATATACATTTTATGTTAATGCTTATAGGTTATCCTTAGCGAAAACAACACCTGATAAACAAGGAAATTATGCTACAAACAGGACTCGACCCGCGGTGTCCAGCGTAAGAGGAGATTGAGGTTACAACATGTGATAATAGGCGGTAGTGGATGTCCTGAGGTTTAGCCTACTGTGGGTGAAAGCCAGCTAGATGATGATTTTTTGACTTTAAGGACAAAAACAAATGAGAATTCTTACCCACTGACTTCTTTCGGAAATTTTAGAAGCCTCATTTGCTTCATTTTTGCTGTCTTTCCTGCTAACTGCTGTTAACTCGCCACTAAGTAACGTTAGTTGATGTCAGCTCCTCCCCTACCTGCTGCATATTCAACAGACAGGAAGAAACGGAGTCGCCCATAGGCTACCGACAGCAAAGGAACTTATTCTATAGGCTAGATTATGCCTATGTCTATTATTACAGGCTGTATGCAGTATGTGCAAAGCCAAAGCACAATGAAATAAGGCAACTTATGATTTCGGGGGTTTACATAGGCTTTTGTCCGGTTTCATATTTGTCAGTCAACTTTTCGAAATTCATTCGGGGCTACACTCAAAACATTCAAAATCGGCTGCCGCCGCCGTCAGGGTGTGTTGTGTACCTGAGGAGGCGGAGCTGCGCTCCGGTGCGCTCCGGCCCAATTTAACCTCTGTGCACAACCTTCATAAAATGAACAGGTGCATAATTATACCTATTCATGATTATAACTTTAATAATGCATAAAACACATAAACAACAACAGAGTTCATATTTGTGTCATGTTATTATGTATTTTACTCTTCAGTAAAATTGGATGCAGCAATGAGTATGTATTATAATGCACTGTGACTAACTAGGTACAATTGCATTTGAAAAGATATAATGTGCATATTAATTAATACACATTTGAAACTGTTTACAATATGTATTACGTTGTTTAATGCATCTGTTTATGAAAATGTATAGCACTGTGAATTATAACGTATTATGAAGTTGTTTTTATAATGAATTATGAATACCTCTATTATGCATTATATACATCTCTCTCTCTCTCTCTCTCTCTCTCTCTCTCTCTCTCTCTCTCTCACTTACACCCCCCCATTCCCAATCTGATCTTCTCACTCGACTCAACCATCTTCAGCATCAGCCGCTCTCTCAGTCTCTCTCTCTCTCTCTCTCTCCTCAGATGCAAGAAGAATTGTTCTCCATGAGTCGCACCGCTTCACTGACGCCTGGATTTTTGCGTTTATGAATCGCATTAAACAGTTCGTTTCATAAGGCTTGATTTTTATTTTAGGTTGGGGCGAAAATGGCTCAAAGCGTGGTTCTTTTTTTATTATGGCTATTCGGCAGATCTCTCGCTGGATTTCCCAATCAGATAAATATTGGTGAGTCCGGATACGCTTGACTTATTTCATTGCTCGGCTTTGTCTGCTTTCGATATACAGTATAAGTCAATGTATGTACAGGCTGAATAAAGACGGAACGTTTGATGTATTAAGAGCGCTAATGCATCATTTACTTAGAAACCTAAGGACACACTGTAAGTGCTACCTAATAGAATTGGCATAACTAAAACGATTGTAACATTTTTGCAAATTGTTAAGGTGTCCATTGCTGTTCATAAACGTCAGCATTCTACAAGCTAATAGAAGAGGACATACATTTTATAAACTCAAGAGAAAGTTACTGAATGGATGCAAATCAGATTTAGTTCATGCATGACAATGTTGGAACACATCCATGAATGTCTCCAAATGGATCTGACAGTAACCAGCGCACTGGAAATTTAAGCCAGCTGTTTTATCTGCATGCAGTCTTTATAATGCATTATGTACTGTACGTATCAGATATTCCATGTGTAATTCAATGCTATTTGCTTTTCATGAAGGTGGGCTTTTCATGCGTTCCACCGTTCAAGAACACAGCGCCTTCAGATTCGCTGTCCAGCTCTACAACACCAACCAGAATGTGACTGAGAAACCTTTCCACCTCAATTACAATGTAGATAACCTGGAGTCATCTAACAGTTTCTCTGTTACTCATGCATGTGAGTACTATGTGCCTTTACCCGTGTGCTATCATTTGCTGATATTACTGGCTGAATGAGACGTAGAGTATGAGAAATAATGTTTCTGGCATTATAACAAGTTGAGACACTATAGCTGGGTATTCTGCTTTGATACATTTCTATTACTATGAAATCCCATAATCTTTACCGTAATGATTCAGTTTTTGGGTTTCAAATGATGCGCATCCAACGGTTAAGGAAGGAGCTGTTTCTGCAGGGAAAGGACTGTTCCAAAAAGGGGTTTTCGCAGTAATTGCGTAGAAAAAAAGTTCTTCAATTATTCATATTTATAGTCAACAGAACCTTTGTCTACTGCCAAATCCTTTTGTGCAATGGAAAAGTTAAAGGGTCTTCGTGGAACCAAAAAAACCCACAAAAAAACAAGATGAAAGTGAATGGAGACTCAGGCTAACATTTTCCCTAACATCTCCATTTGTGTTCCAAAGAAGAAAGTCATTTGGAAAAACATGAGTGAGAGGAAATGATGACAGAATGATCCATTTAAAACATGTTCTTTTGGATTTTACCAAATTTTTTAGGTTATAGTAAAAACTTATGCCACACTGTGGACTTAAAAATAAAATGTATTGCTATTTGATAGCTTAATTATTCCTAAGGACTAGACTGTAGGAGGACTGTAATCATATGTATGGCAATGCTTGTTTTGGAATGTATTTTACGCTCTCTATTCACTCATTGTGATTGGCTTTAATGTTACACTTGCTTGGTACATGACAAGTCCTTTTGTATTTCAGCTTTCATGTTTATATGATTGAATCCCTTTGTAATTATAACAGCTCTTTAGTGTCCGTGCTTGTCCAGTCTGATTTGCAAGTGAAAATGTTGCAATAAGCGGATGAATATTCAGCAATAGAAGTGCTATGTGGGCACAGTGTGTCGGTATTTCTGAGTCAAAATCACTTTGAATTCAAAACCAAGTTCCCTTGGCAACGCAGAATAACCCCAGCGCTGTAGGGGTACTGATATGTGTGAAAAAGAAAGAATAAATAATTACACAACCAGAGCTTTTAAAGGATTCACAAGAGGGGCAGCAATGAAATATAGTTTGTCAGTAATCTAAGAATAGAATATAACTACCAGACCTTGGTTACTCACTATTCATCTTGTGTATTGCCCTCCTAACTAGTTGTCAACTAATATGGGTTGATATCAATATTTAGAGAGCAAAGTGGCTGATGACAGCTATAATCCTGATATGCACTCACCGAGCACTTTATTAGGAACGCTTTGGTCCTATTAAAGTGCTCAGTGTGGTCTTCTACTCTTGTAGCCCATCTGCCTCAAGTTTCGACGTGCTTTGCATACTGAGATGCTATTCTGCTAACTACAATTGTACAGAGGGGTTACCAGAGTTACCGTAGCCTCTCTGTAAGGCCATTCTCCATTGACCTCTCTCATCACCAAGGTGTTTCCGTCTGCAGAACTACCGCTCACTGGATGTTTCTTGTTTTGGAGTGTCTATTTGGACCCTGGTGTAAATAGCATGTGCCACACAGAGCAGCTAGTTCCACCCCATTAGTCTGGTGGAACCACCGAAACATACCACAAACACCCCAACAGATGTCGCTGCAGTGGCGTGGGTTGTAAAGACAGTGTGTGAATATGTACTGTTGTCCTAGCGACCGCGGTTTCGAATTCGTCTTTTGTTCCACTCTTTTACCCATCCGATTTTCAACTCTTAATATAATAAATAAAACTACTTAAAATAACAGTTAAAAATTTATATACATTTTTATTTAATCGCAGTGGTCATGGTGGATGTCGGGGAGTGCAGAGAAGGGTGGATCCAGAGGCGGGGTCTGTCGATCGCACTTGTTCCCGCGTAAAACCATGGTAAATGTAGTAAAACCAAGGTTGTTTTTTTTCTAATGTTAAGGTTAGGTTAGGTTTAGGGGTAGAGGAAAATGAAGTGTGTCTGTGGGACTCTAAATCAACACAGTAAACACACTGCAGTGATGCTCAAACAGTATTTTAGTATTTAAATATGGAAGCAAATAGTATCTGACACTATTTGCACCAGGGTACAATTAGTATAATTATTTAGTTTGGGGTGCAAAGAATATCTGCCATTATTTGCGCTTGGGTGTAAACAGCATATAAATAGCTCCTCACACATATCTGCCTGATTTTCATACATTGCACTGCTGCCACATGATTGGCTGATTAGATAGGTGTAAAGGTGTTCCTAATTAAGTGCTCGGTGAGTGAATATAATACAATTTAATGATAGCAAATAAGATGAACACAAAATTTTGAAAATTAAATGAAAACGTATTTTACAAAAATTTTACTCCATCGCAAAACTGTGTGTTATCCATTGACAAAGCTCTCCATTGGCCAGTTTAACAGCCTGACTGATATATAGGTCTATTACTACTCCTAAACCAAAGTTGTATTTTTTATCTTATTTTTTAAATACATATAGGCATCAGATTAACCAGTCACCTACTGGTGATTTTCATGAAACATGTCAAGAAAATGTTTTTTTTTAAACAAAAATAAATCATGTAAATAACAACAAAAAAAAGAAAAAATATTATTATGACAATTACACACATTTTACCCCCAATTTTCATTATTGCGATGCCAAAAGAGATGGTCACTATTATATTCTTATTACCGCTTCGTGAAAAAAAAAAAATTCTAAAAGTATTTCAACTTAAATTTTCACAGACTTTGATAAAAAGAAAATGTTAAATTTGTTCAGCAGTGTCTTTTTATGATAATCAAGTAAAAAAGATTTTTAACTGTGTTATGGTAGTCATTATTGAAAACAATGGGAATAATTAAAGTAAACATCCAGACGCATCACAATAATGAGACTTGAGTAAAATGTTCTTCCACAAGTTAAGATTGTTCAACTGCATTTGTGAAAAACATTTTTATTTATACAAAAAATAATTCGAAAAAAAAAAATATATATATATACCCTTTTCTCCCCAATTTGGAAAGCCCAATTCCCACTACTTAGTAGGTCCTCGTGGTGGTGCGGTTACTCACCTCAATCCGGGTGGCGGAGGACAAGTCACAATTGCCTCCGCTTCTGAGACAATCAGTCCACGCATCTTATCACGTGACTTGCTGTGCATGAACATGTGGAGGCTCATGCTACTCTCCGCGATCCATGCACAATTTACCATGTGCCCCATTGAGAGCGAGAACCACTAATCATGACCACAAGGATAGCAACCGGGCCAAATTGGTTGCTTAGGATACCTGACTGGAGTCACTCAGCACACCCTGGATTCGAACTCGCGACTCCAGGGGTGGTAGTCAGCGTCAATACTCGCTGAGCTACCCAGACCCCTGTCTCACCTTTTCTTTAAAAAAAGCAAAAATCTGGGTTTATTTGAGGCACTTACAATGGAAGTGAATGGGGGGAATCCGTAAAATACTGACTGTTTCAACAGTATAGCCACAAGACGTAAACAATATGTGTCTTACTCTTAACTTGATTTTAGTGTGATAAAATCAATTACTAACCTTTTAAAATGTATCTAAAATTTTACAACTTTGTTACCCTGATGACGCAACACCCTAAAATGACAGAAAATGATGATTTACTTCTAATTGAACTTTACAGCTCAAACAATACACACGTTTTAACAAAATAATTAATGTAAGTGCGTCGATAAAATTTTAAGCTTGACATTTCTGCCTTTAAACCCTTCAAAAATTGGCCCATTTCACTTCTATTGTTAGTGCCTCATTGTAACCTCGATTTTTGCTTTATTTAAAGAAAAGGAGGGACGAGTCGAAATTAATATTTGTGGTTATCCACATTATGCCACAATGTCAAATATGAAAAGGATATTTTCTTGACAGGTTTCATGAGTATCAGCCCTACACGTGTCAATCATTTTGTAGAAGTCTTCTCAATGTGATTTCATTGGTATTTGTATGTAAAGTGCGGTTCTCTTTTGAGAACATTCAAGTAGCTTCTCGACCAGTTGCTATGTCCATCTCCAAACCTCCGTGCTGATCTTTGATGCAGTAACCACAGCGCTGGGTGGATTTCTAAATCCCTCCTCAACCTCTGCAGTGTCATCTCATTAACAAACAGACCTCATATTACCTTACCGCACCAACTGTCATTGGGGGGGATAAATCTACACATAGGCAGCCAATCAAGCTGGAAGTGTCAAGGTGGGGGTGGGATAGTTGCAAAGGTGATGAGAATTTCCATGTTAAATTGAGTGGCAATCACATACTAACAAGGTGTCTGCAATAATAGGAGTAGAGGTGTTAAGAAAATGATTGAGTAAATAATAGATATCATTGTTATAGCAACAGTACGATCTTCTGCGTTGAGAAAACACAGAGCTGGGGGGGGGAGAAGGAATCTAAATTTGTGCAATCCAAATAAATCAAGGGACACATAAAAAGTCCTGAGAGACTCCTCGCCCCGTTTTTATTCTCTGATGTCTGAATTAAAAAAAGAACAAAAATAACATAATTCAAGATTGTCTAAAACAGATGATGCGGGTTTTCAAAGATGGCAGTTTCATTTGATAAACATCTTGTACGGCAAGTGTACGAGATGATGTTAGCTGCCATTATGATTTTGTGTGAACTTTTTGTTAAAGTCAACATGAAATGATATCTGCAATGTAGGCCGGGACTTATGTGATCCATCGGGAATTGATTGAAATGTTGTGAAGTCATTTCTGCGCCACCAGCATCACCAAACGTAATTTCAAAAATAATGACGGTTTTCAGACAGGTTTTCCAAACATTACCCCCAGCTACCATTGGCTGGAAAACAAGTAGTCCCGCCAAAACCTACACCATTGGGTGAGTCAATAATCCTGTGTCTGGATAGTCGGGATTGTCAAACCAATAGAGCAATGTTTCTATTTACAAACTGTTAAAAAATGCAAATAAATTAACTACTAGATAATCGTTGACTTTATTTGCTTAATGACTATTAGCTCCCCTAAAGAAACACATGCCCTGTAGCTTGTGTTAGTAATTGTATTCTTGTAACTGTCAGTGTTCTTAAAGGAGTATTCTGGGCTCAATACAAATTAAGATCAGTCATCAGAATTTGTGGCATAATGTTGATTACCACAAAAAAGTCAGCCTGGTCTCATATAATGAACGTTACTCTATATACATTTTTGCAAATTGACATTTACGCGCCTCTTTCTACATTTCGCTGCAGTTTACTGGTGACATAAACTCTAGAGGTACTGCAAGAAATGTAAGTGCAGCGTAGTTCTAGCGGGAGGACTAGCAGCTGTACAAGTCTGCTCACAATCTATCACATTGCTGTTTCAGTGTGCTAACACGGCAACCTCCACCACCCCACCACCACCAGTCGAGTCCCGTCCTGCACTGGGGTAGGCCCCTCGCCCCTGCCTCCTATCTCCGCCAGGATACGACGGTTCTCGAGTACAACATCTTCGGACCGCCAGACAGGGCCTACGCCAAAGAGAGACATTACTTTTCTGTTTTATATTCATCAAATAAATGTCATCTTAAATTTCACTCAAGTCTGCAAGTCTTGCTGATTGAACTGTGCATTTTGTTCATTGTCACACAAATGACATGTACAATTGCTGATTATGACTTCATAAAAACTTATTTTTATTACTCACGTCCCGCTATGTTATGATATAAAAACACTTTTACTTTAATGCATGATTTGAAAAATGATATTTGCATCCTAGATATCTCGCTGACATCGGCGGCGCGTCGGCGCTTCTCTCAAATCGCGTCTTTGATAGTTCATACACAACGCGTCCGTCGCTAACGGGAGCGAGCTCCGATTTGCCCACAATTTCAGGCTTTTATCGGCAATCTCCACAAAACTGTCGGCGAGCGAAAATCGGGCTTAAAATCGTGTAGTGTAAACTTGGCATTAGGTGCTGGTTAACGGTGAGGATGTCTGTTTTGTTAAACACTCATTTGTCTTTTCTGACACTATTGGTAAGGTTTAGGGTAAAGTTTTAGAATAGGGAGGTACATTTTACTTATTACAATCTCCCTTAAAAAATCTTGTCTGATAGCAACCTCATTTTAGTAGTTTTTTTGCACCCCCAGCTGGACATTTCACTGGGAAACTGCAGACAAACATGTAATTTCAGTTATACAAAAACGTTGCAATGCTTATGTAAATTTTATGAGACCAAGTTGAGAAAAAAAAATATATATATATATATATATATATATATATATACACATACGTTTTTTTTTTTTGGATGCTGGCAATTGAGCTTAACACGAATGAAACCCTTGATATACCTTTCATTACGCATCCCTGACAACATTTTATATGGAAAACTGTAATTCACAAAATCCCCTTCTTTGATGTTAGAACAATTGATTTTTTTTTTCTCAGTGTCTACAACCACTGAGAAGCTGTAAGGAACTAGTGTGGAGAAGTATTTTCATCACCCCTCAAACGTGACAGCTACAATATTCATTTTGCATTTCAAAAGAGCCATAAAAGATCCAAAGCTCGCAGAGTAAAATCTTCAGATCGTCATGATGCAGAGCTTGTTTAGATGATGGCTTGTTCTGAAGGTTTACCCATGTGGCATCTCGACATAGTAAATTGGAGACATGTTTAACAGCAAATCAAAGATGCAGGAAGGGGATTTTAAATAAAAAAATAAATACAAAAAAACACTACCAGAGTAAGTATTTGGGGAATCTGTAAGAAGTACCCTTAAGTAGTTTAAAAACCCCTTTAAATCACTTGATGAGCACAGTATTTTTTCATATTTCATATTGTATTTCCTGTTGAAATAGGAAGTCAGGGCAGGACATTTCAAAAGGCTTTTCCTTTTTTCTTGTTCTTTTTTTCCCTAGGGTGTTGCTGCAGCATGTGGCTTGCTAAGGTGTTCTGATTTCTTGGTTGTCTTTATACGATGCTGGACTTGAAATATGAATTATAAAATTTCAAATATTCAAGCAATTTATGACTTGCAAACCAGTGTAACATTACTTTAAACCACTGACAGAATGGGATAGAATGATGGCAGCAGGGACACATGCCGCCACCCCTTTCATTCACAAATCTCGTCCAGTAATAGTTAAATACAGTAATAATGTGTTATTATGAGATTTCTTTGCGGGTGTATTAAAGACAATTACATGCAGGTGCCTTTAAGAGTGCACGCTACAGCAGTTTTGGGGCAGATTCCGATCGCAAGTGATCCTCCCTATGCCCTATACTCACTCCGAAGTGCAGAGCCCTTGAAGTGGGTACTCTGAAGGAAACATGGCATTTCAGGATGAATGAATTCCAGTCTTGTGGAAGGGCCCTCAGAGAAAAGATTAATTTTCTCACTTTTGTATTGAACGATCTTTCGAGTGGATCTTCACGGAAGCAAAAAATGCAGTTTTGAATTCGCCCCAGAATGTCGAAGTGCCATTACCTCAGACGAGTAACAGGTCAGATAAAAAGTCCACTCCATGTACTGTGTTGTAAGTTCATCAAAACAATAATACTCGATTGCTACTGCTTTTCTGACATTGCGTACCAATAGTGTAGGCAGATTTATTAATTATAATGGGATTGTAAAAAGTTTTTGACCCTGGCACAAATGACCAGCTAACATCATTTCACTAATCATATCAGCAGCACCTGGGAAAGTGTGAACAAGTACTAGTCAGGTGAAATCAATCTATCATTCTGATTGGAGTATAAGAGCAGACGGATTGCTATAAAAGGAGGGAAGAAGTGCTTCCAATCATTGTGTTCTTATTAGCAATGGTTACCTCTAAAGAAAGATGTGCAGCCATCATCGCTTTGCATCAAAAGTCCCTCACATGCAAAGAAATTGCTGCCAATAATATTGCACCTGAAAAAACCATTCACCGGATCATCAAGAACTTCAAGGAGAGAGGTTCAGCTGCAGTGAAGAAGGCTTCAGGACATCCCAGAGTGTCTTCTCCTGAGGAGTCAGCTACAGAATCGTATCACCACCAGTGCAGAGCTTGATCAATATTGGCAGCAGGTTGGTGTGAGTGCATCTGCACGCACAGTGAGGCGAAGACTTTTGGACAATGGCCTGGTGTCAAGAAGGGCAGCAAAGAAGCCACTTCTCTCCAAGAAAAACATCAAGGACAGACTGAAATTCTGCAGGAAGTACAAGGATTGGACTGCAGAAGACTGGGGCAAAGATATTTTCTCTGATAAAGCCCCCTTCAGACTGTTGGGACATCTGGAAAGTCGATAGTCCGGAGAAGAAAAGGCACCATGAGTCCAGTGTCGTGCCAACAGTGAAGCATCCTGAGACCATCCATGGTAGTTTTTCATCCAAGGGAGTGGGCTCTCTCACAATCCTGCCCAAAAACACTGCCATGAATAAAGAATGGTATCAAAACGTCCTGCAAGAGCAACTTCTCCCAACGATCCAGGAGCAATTTGGTGATGATCCGTGCATTTTCCAGCATGATGGAGCACCATGTCACAAGGCAAGAGTGATAATGAAGTGGCTCGGAGATCATTACATTGAAATTTTGGATCCGTGGCCAGGAAACTCCCCGGATCTCAATCCCATAGAGAACCTTTGGTCAATCCTCAAAAGGCGAGTGGACAAGCAGAAGCCCACAAATTGTGATCAACTCTGAGCACTAATAAGGCAAGAATGGATCGCCATCAGTCAGGATTTGGCCCAGAAGCTGATATCCAGCATCCCTGAGCGAATTGCAGAGGTTATGAAGAACAAGGGTCAACACTGTAAATATTGACACTTTGCATATATTGAATATTTTTGCCAATAAAAGCCTTTAAATCTCATGAAATGCTTTTCATTGTTTTCCAGTATACCATAGAAACATGTGAAAAAATTATCTACAAATACCGAAGCAGCAAACTTTGCAAAACACAAAATGTATGTCACAGCCAATACTTTTGGCCACGGCTGTACAAGAAAATGGTTAAATACTCAAAAAGCAAAGAAATGAGTTAAGTAATTATAATTAGTGCTCATAAAAAATAAATAGATCAATAAAATATTTTCCTCCTGCCGCTGCTGAGGTCTGTGCACATCACTGCATTAAACTGCATGAACTATTTTTCGTAATTTCGATTTTTGCCTTTCTTATTATGCCTTGCTCTATATAAAATCAGTGCATATTAATTTTGATTTGTCACATGGGAGTAGAGATGTCTTTTAAGGTAAATCTATTTAAGGGAAGTGATGTTACTGCAAGGCTGAAGCTGTGTCACATGCCTCCCTCTGTATGCCTTCATTAAGCGCACAAGCCATCAGCTCACATTCACACAGCAGGCCAGAAACACAAACAAACTTTCAACACAAAAGCATTTGTTCATTCCTTGTTACTAGCATGCATTCATGGAAAAAAGACTCTAGCTGTGTCTCGCTGCTAAAGCTGGGATTATTTGTTTGATCAGATGTCATCCCAGAGTGCATTGCATTGCTGAAAATTCAATGTACTTGGACAGTTGAGCCAACAGGAGAAGCTTGAGAGGTCGATAAGTGTCCCTTAGTAAAACGGAGAAAAGAAATGTATTCACTTGTGCTGTCAATTGAAATCATGAATTTTGTATAATTAATTATTTAAAAAATAATTTAAAAAAATTGCAAAAAATAATAACTCATGCCTGTATGTAAAGACTGAGTTTTGCTACCATCAGAGCAATTCAAGAGTTCAAAGACAGTTGACGCAAGGGTCTATTAGTGTTTTCCAAGGTTTAAATACTTTTAAAAAGTTATGCATGTCGTCTTTAAAACACGAATCTCATGGTGCGAGTTCTGATGCATCTGTACATAGACCAACAATTAGAAAATTGCACAGATGGAATACAACAGCCAGTGTAAACATCCCATAAATCTACTTCATACAGATTTGATTGCAAAATGGACTGCTGACTCCAGGCCAGTTTTAAGCTTATGTTTAATGAAGGAATTTAAACACACTAAAGCCTATTGACATCTAAAGCCATTTATATATATATATATGCCTATTCAATGATTTATTTGTCTGTCTGCCACATGTCTTTGAATTTTGTCCTTTTTTGAGGGATTTTTTTTCAGCAAATACTGACATGCAGTTAATTAGGATTAATCATATAATGTAATTCATTTGATTAAAGTCTTTAATCGATTGACAGCTCTCACAACAGTTATTTTTTGGGCCATTCTAGCATTGAAAAGCTGAGGAATTGGATGTGTGTGTTGTGCTGCTGATAATCATAAACTATTTGTGTGAACTGCTTCACTGTCAGGTTATCAATCAATGATTTTGTGAATTGCTGTTTACAATGTGTAGTTATATATCTAAGAGATAATAATAATATTTTTTTTTTAATTAGGTTGCATATTTCTTCTTTTTTTAATTCCATGACATCATGATAATCATTTCATATCTAGTGAATCTCCCAAAAACTGGGAAATATTTAACCTCAAAATCGAGTGAGAGAGAGAGGAGAGAGAGGAAAGAGAGAGAGAGAGAGAGAGAGAGAGAGAGAGAGAGAGAGAGAGAGAGAGAGAGGGGGGGGGAGACAGAGAGAGAGACAGAGAGATGGGTAACACTTTAAAATAAGGTTCTATTTCTTAACATTATTTGATGCATTAGCTATAATAAACTAATAATTACAATATTTTATTACAGCATTTATTAATCTAGCTTAATTTTTATTTATAAAAAAAAAAGCTTTACCAAGAAATGGCATATCAAACTATTATCATTTTAGGAAAAGTGACATTATTTTCATGACCATTAAAAACATTTCAATATTTAATTTAATTATAATTACTGTAATGCATCTGTAAAATATACTTTTGAATTTTATTTGGAATTCCCGTTATTCTCAATAGTGATTGATATAGTTATAATTAGATAACTTTGCAGTAATTACAATATTATTTTATTTATATCAACATTAAAGAACATCAATGATGTAAAAATACTTTCCAGTTTAAACATTCTATAATTTTTTCCCCATTACAGAAATGAGAATATTTTTAATTCCTAAAATTTGGCTTTAAGACAAATATAATTTTTTATTTCTTTCTTTTGAAAGGGGTGAAATATGACCTGAAATCTTGACAGATTTTGTGAGACGTTTGTGCATTAGAGTTGTCTTTTATCTTTTTACAGTCGTTTCATCTATTTTTCTCTCACCTTTTATGTATGCATTCATGCTTTTTTGATCAATAATACAAATGTGTCTCATATCAAAAGCTGTCGAGGAATCTATGTTTGATGCAGTAAAGTAATGGTCATGCAGAACTGCTTGTACTCCAAAGACACTGCTATCAAAACAGTCTGCCACACAAGCACAATGGAATGACCGTCCACTGAAAAAATGTTCTGGCAGGAATGCAGGGCCAACAAAAATAACAGAATAAATAGACTCGAAATGACATTTCACCTCTACTGCCTATTGACTGAGACAGATCTCTGAGCCACTGAACTATATTGAGTATAACAAAGTACAGATATTACTTTAGTGAAGATAAGGGCCCTGTTTGCCATAAGAAATCAGCTGTGATGTGAAATGTGAAGACAGTGTGTTCAATATGGCAACTGCAGAGGCAACGCAAACAACCCATTTTAGCATGTTTTGTTTACATTCATTTGCTACCAAAGCACATTTTGCATTCTGTCACTTGTCACTGTAATGAGATGTGAATCCTCCAAGACAGCATTTATTATTTCTGGGAGAGCCGAACGCCTTTATATTTGCAGAATGCAGCATATTTGAGATTTTAACACATTGCACTTAATAGACAACATCTGTTGCGATTGCAAATATTTACATTTTATCATTGTCACCAGAAAGATTTAATCTTCTTGTTTTTTGGCCCAGAGGTATAGCCAGAAAAAAGACTTTGGTGTGCCAAGAAAAAACTTGGTGTGCAAGAACTAAAGCACAATTAAGTGAAATATAGAAAATGACCATTAACAACCATTACATCAAATTATTTTTGGCTATGTATATATTGATATCTGTGTAGTTTAAAAGACTGAACAATTTAAGAGTAAGTAGCCCTGTTAATATATCAAAATATGAGGCTTAAAAAAATATTGAATGATTAATCATCGGCTAAAGACACAAATACACTGTATATATATATATATATATATATATATATATATATATATATATATATATATATATACATATATATATATATATATGCAGGGTTGGGGAGCAACGGAACACATGTAACGGGATTACGTATTTAAAATACAAAATATAAGTAACTGTATTCCACTACAGTTACAATTTAAATAATTGGTAATTAGAATACAGTTTCATTCAAAAAGTATTTGATTACTGAAGAGATTACTTTGCATTTTATTGTCATTTGTTTCATTTAATATTTAGTTTCAGATGGAAAACATTTATACATATAAATGATGCGATCAAAAGTCCTTTTGAACAGCGGTGAAACACTTTCTTATGATGTGTTACATTCATACGAGCAGACAGAGAAGTACGTTTGAAGTAAGTTTGGAGCAGAAGAAATAGAAATAAACCTTGTGTAAACTGTCAGCTTTATGCTAAAATGCTATTTCTAGCCATTTTACATGCACATGTTACCAGACATGATCTGATGATATTAGGGCAAAAATCATATTCGTGATGTATTTGTATTGTTTTCCTGTAAAAAAAATTAAAAAATCCTTAAAACAAGACCGATTTGATTTATCTTTCTTTAGAAATAACACTGCATAAGATATTTAGGTTTTTCAGAGAATGTATTTTTAACATGTATTTATAGTCAAAACAAGTGAAAAAAATCTACCAGTGTAATCCAAAGTATTTAGATTACATTACTGACCTTGAGTAATCTAACGAAATACATTACAAATTACATTTTACAGCATGTAATCTGTAATCTGTAGTGGAAGACATTTCAAAAGTAACCCTCCCAACCCTGTGTGTGTATATTTGTATATGTTTCAAAATGACCATTTTTTAATTAAAAGTCAAAATTTTAAATGGAGGAAAAAATACTGAAAGCACCTTTAAATGACTTTTTTGACTAAAAAGTGTTCAGATTACTGTAACTATTTACATTGTAATCAGATTACACCTAAAACTGACCATATATCTTAAACTTGTTTGACAGGCTATATTACTACCAAACTAATGAAGTATGCGCTTTAGGCTGCTTTCATGCATAGGCGGAAATCGCGGGGGGGTCAGGACCCCCCTAAAATATCATTAAAATATGTGTATTGTAAATAATATAATGATATATTCTTAAAATTATTGTTTAAGAAATAAAATAATACAAATGCAAACGGGGCAACAACAAAAAAACCCTTGGTGTCCCCTTCAAAAATTGCTCTTGAGAATTGTTATGTTTATTGTCCCCCCCAACATTTTGATGAAATTTTCGCCCCTGCTTTCATGTGCTTTCGGAATTATCACAAATATGAGTTTCTCACTCTGAAGTGGCACATGAACGACCCCTCAAGTCGTAATTACGACTGGAAAACTCTGAGATCCTTTTGATACCAGAGTTTTCGAGATGGTAGGAGGAGAGCACCGTTTCTGTAGTGAATGACAGGTTTGTTCATTTTGTTAACTACAGCTAATTGTTAGCACTTGCTGTTTTGGTTAAATTATTTTTTTATTTATGTATATCAGCAACCATTCTATGCATGTTGTACATATTTACACCATGAAAAAAGCTTGTATTTTACCAAAACTCCATTATCGTAAGCTAACAGAGTGATATGTATTATGGAGTCAAAATAAAAGTTCCTCAAGAAATATACAATGAACCTGGTGTCGTCCAAGTTTCCTGTTCTTTCCGACAACAAATCACGTGAACACGACATACTCCTAATTACCACTTCAGAAGTGGGATGTGAGATAATTCCGATTGCTCATTGAACATTCAACATTGAATCCATGTCATCACCCTACAGTCTGTAGAGAGAAACGTGCTGTATATCAGTGTGACTGTAGTTTTATCAACTGTTGAATCAGAGTGTGTTTAGAATAAAACAGGTATGTCGATTTAATGTGTTAATTAAGTGTGATTAATTATTCAAAAAAATAATGTGTCAAAAAACGTATGCAATTAATCATGTCCCCAGACCATAATAAGGAATATTCCTTCCATCAGAGGAAGTCTAGCTTGAAGTACCTCCTGTTTTCGCCAGGGGGCAGTAAGCGAAACTCCAGAGAAACCACACTTACCCACAGCAGACAGCACAAGATGAGAACGTGTTCTTGCGTTCAAACACAGCTTGGAGCGCAAATCCGAATGCAGGAAGCTCAAGATGTTTTTCAACATTTCAAACTAAGTTTAGCTTAACACAGCGATGCAACCAAAGTGACATCCTTAGTAAAGCCCTTATAATAAATCAAAGACAGATTGACTATTGGCCAATGATAGGCTTATGTTAAATAATATCACATTTACATTTATGCATTTGGCAGACGCTTTTATCCAAAGTGTCTTACAGTGCACTTATTACAGGGACAATCCCCCTGGAGCATCCTGGAGTTAAGTGCCTTACTCAAGGACACAATGGTGGCTGTGGGGCTCAAACCAGCAACCTTCTGATTACCAGATTACCAGTTATGTGCTTAGACCACTACACCACCACCACTCCGAAAATTAACCATTAGTATTTTTTATCTATTATACTGCATATTGAATTATTGTTATTTGAGGGGATTTCTGAGCAAATATTTATATATGCAATTAATTGCTTTGAATTCAATTAATTTAATCAGCATACCGATTCATTATTTTGATTAAAACAGATATGACAGATGTGAAGACACATCTTTCTAAAGATGCTTTTACAGATCAAATATTTTATAATTCTTTTTCAAAGCAAGTAAATGTACTTTTCAGTTGTGTAAAGGGGCATTGATAACATTTAAACTGCATCATACAGAGTCTAATAAAAGTTGACATGTACCCAAATAATCTACTGGAATCCATTTCCTCAACTGGCATATGAAGAAGTCTACCATTGCTTATAAAATTGCTTCTTTAACGGGATCAATGTGCTCAAATTGAAATCAGATTGGCCTTTGTTGTGCCGCTTTGTGCTTTTGTTAATAAGTTAAAGTTCCTTGCGATTAAAGCTGAATGAGATGTGCTTTTGACAGCTTGTAAATTTATTTGTGTCTGTACCATTCAGTTTGTGACTGAACCAAATACATTTAAATGAGCAGTTCAAAGCTGGAAAGGCAACATGAAAGGACTGTGGTTGCAGCGTTTTATTTCTGATGGACGTAGCTGAATTAAAGCCGGGCGTGTCTTTCTTCTAGGACAGTCAGACCCATGCAGTATTTGTGCTAATTTTGTACTTTTATTGAATTCTTTTAAAGAAAGAATATGCATTTGTAGGCCCGCCCCCATCTACTCCTTGTCTCCCATCTTTCACTCTGGCATTAGGTTAATGGCGTGGAGCTCTGCCAAGATTTGACATGCCTACTCCTTTTTTATTGGACCCTCCAGTTACTTACACACCCGGTAAGCAGATGCTTATGGCTACATCATTCTGCAGTATGGCATTGTACTTTTAGAAAAGAAAAAAAGACTTACAACAAAACTCCCAAAGAGCATGTGTAAGTTACTTTTGAAGGATGAAAGTGTGTGGTCTTTATTTTATTTTTTTCTTAGTTTAACATGAAATTGTGTAGCCATGTGTGACTTCTACTTATGGATGCCCTTTACAGCCTCTGGTATCTTGGCCCATAGCTGTTCTCATTAGCCAGAGCATCAGTTTACTGGAGGAGTTTTGTCAGGTTATTTTCCCCATCACTATCTCAAGCCAAGAAATGTTACTCATGCTTGGGCATCCCGTTATATTCATGGTGTCCAGCATTGTTTGAGTCAGAGGAGATCTGTCAGATGGGATGGAGAATGTCTTCAGGGCGAGAGGACAGTTGGTGTCCCACCATGAATCAACTGTTCAGGCATTATGAAAGAAGAACTTCTCTCTGAGAAAGACACATAGACTATATGGGGGAGATAGTTTCTTCTCTGTATGTTTTTTCCTTTAGCAAAATACTTAGTTCTTGTATATTCTTAATAAATCAAGTTGATTTTTACCTTCTTTTTTTTCAAGAAATTGTGAGTGTTTCTTGTCTGTCCAAAACTGACCATTAGTATGCTAGTATGGTATACTTTGGTATTGCAAGGGTATTTTGAGTGGTTACTAGCCCATTTCTAAGTGGTTGCTAGGGTGTTATGAGTGGTTATTAGAACGTTTCCAAGCAGTTGCTACCCTGATGGCACACATACATCACCCAGAGGTCTATTTGTATGTGATTACATCTGGAAGGGATATTTGTATTATCTTTTGTTTGTTTATTTGTTTGTTTGTTTGCTTATCTGGAATATGTCTTTAAAGGGATAGTTCACCCAAAAATGAAAAGTCTCTCATCATTTATTCACCCTCATGCCATCCCAGATGTCTATGACTTTCTTTCTTCGGCAGAACACAAATTATGATTTTTAGAAGAATATCTCAGCTCTGTAGGTCCATACAATGCAAGTGAATGGGTGCCAAATTTTTTAATCGCCAAAATGCACATAAAGGCAGCATAAAAGTGGATTATATGACTCCAGTGTTTTAATCCATATCTTCTGAAGTGATATGATAGGTATGGGTGAGAAACAGATCAACATTTAAGTACTTTTTAACTAGAAATTCTTCTCCCTGCCCAGTAGGGGGTGAAATACATGAAGAATGTGAATCACCAAAAATACGAAACCAAGAATGTGAAAGTTAAAGTGGCAGAATGACTGAGCAGGGAGGATAATTTATAGTAAAAAAAAATTTGTATTATCGCTTCCGAAGACATGAAACAAACCCCTGAAGTCTTATAGATTACTTTAATGCTGATTTATGTGATTTTTGGAGCTTTAAAATGTTGGTACCCATTCACTTGCATTGTATGGACCAAAAGAGCTAAGAAATATTTCTAAAAATCTCCATTTGTGTTCGGCAGATTAAAGAAAGTCATACGCATCAGGGATGGCATGAGGGTGAGTAAATGATAAGAGAATTTTCATTTTTGGGTGAACTATTCCTTTAAGAAAATCTGTACAACTGATCGTTTTTAAACACAACTCTACTAAACAAGGTAATTCTGTGTTATAATTTACGTCAATGGCACAAACAGTGCAGGACAAGTTATCCACTAAAATGTAAGTTCTTAGTAAGCATGCAGTAAATTCTAACTATGATGTCAGCAATAATTATAGTGATGCTTACATTAGTAGAAAGCACCACTAATAAATTAATGCCGCATTTTCAGTTACCATGGTATTAAATATGAACCTCCTGAAAGATCTTCATAAATACCTGCAAAGCTTGTCTTTCAATTGCTAATTGTTCAGTTGTATTTATTTGTACAGCTCGAATGATCTGCCAATGCTTACAACAACAAAAAAAATGATATTGTAAAGTGAACCATTCAATGTTATTAGCGTTTAGCAACTGTCAACCATAATCACATCACACTTGTATGTGTGTCACTTGTACAGTATGTGTGTGTATGGCATTTTCATTCAATCATGGACGTCCTGATCAAATCATGGCTATTAGGAGATGATAGGAAAGACCTTCATGTGCCCTCCTATCCATGGACGGGCTTAAAGAGATTTCAAAGTAGGCTATGCAGCCAAGCGCATTTGCTGTTCAGCTGAAAGATACCAGGATGGATCAAGGGCCCAGGATGACTGGTGATTCATTTGTATGCTTTAAGAAGGATGATATCTTGAACAGAGAATTGTCAAGGGGAGAAATAATATGGTGTGAAGGAGTATATATTGAGTATACAGAAATCCATTCACTGGTTGCAAGTGTCATGATCAAAGAAGCAATATGAACAGTGTTGGGGAGTAACGAAATACATGTAACGGGATTACTTATTTAAAATACAAAATATAAGTAACTGTATTCCACTACAGTTTCCAAAGACAATGTGTATAGTGCTTGACATTTCAAAAGAGGTAGCCAGGATCAGAGGGTTACAATGTGGTCGCTAAGATGTTCTGAGTGGTACTAAATATTACTGTATATAGATAATTGATATATAAGGTTGTCACAGATTATGAAAATCAGAAATACTTTTAAAAATCTAGTTTAAAACATCTTGATACTCATTTTTAAACAACACAATACTGATGTTTTAGGAAGAGTTCAGAAATCAATATTTGGTGGAATGATCCTGATTTTCAATCCCAGTTTTCATGCGTCTTGGCATGCTCTCTACCAGTCTTTCACATAGCTGTCGGGTGACTTTATGCCACTCCTGGTGCAAAAATTCAAGCAGCTCGACTTTGTTTAATGGCTTGTGGCCATCCATCTTCCTCTTGATCACATTGATTCCAGAGGTCTTCAATGGAGTTTCAGGTCTGCAGATTGGGCTGCCCATGACAGAGTCTTGATCTGGTGGTCCTCCATCCACACCTTGATTGACCTGTATGTGTGGCATGGAGCATTGTCCTGCTGGAAAAAACAATCCTCAGAGTTGGGGAACATTGTCAGAGCAGAAGGAAGCAAGTTTTCTTCCAGGATAACCTTGTACGTGGCTTGATTCATGCGTCCTTCACAAATATGAATTTGCCCGATTTCAGCCTTGCTGAAGCACCCCCAGATCATAGCTGATCCCCCACCAAATTTCACAGTGGGTGTGAGACACTGTGGCTTGAAGGCCTCTCCAGGTCTCTGTCTAACCATTAGATGACCAGGTGGAGGATCGGTGATGATCTGAGGGTCCTTCAGCAAGGCTGGAATCGGGCAGATTCATCTTTGTGAAGGACTCAAACACAACTGATAATTTTAACATATATATATATAAAAATAACATATATGGAGTGGTGTTTGAGCAAGGCACTTAACTCCAGGTTGTTCCGGGGGGATTGTCCCTGTAATAAGTGCACTGTAAGTCACTTTGGATAAAAGCGTCTGCCAAATTCATAAATGTAAATAAATGTAAATATTTACATTTGTGTATACAAAGCATAATCATTTATTTTTTTCAAGGCTAAAATTATAAAATTATAACATTTTAAAAATAATACAAAAAGTCTAAAATTGTCTGTTCTTTATTCATTTACTTAATAATTTATTGTCACATGACAACAGAATGGCAACCTACAGTACATGTTGGTTACAACACATGACTTTGATTTGGTGGACAAAAGTTTATCAAATGATAATTACATCTATAATTTACTTTTACTGTCTTGGGATACTTACACCACCAGTGATTTTTAACATTAAAAAAATATAAAAATGACTGAAATTGAAATCGTATTCATCATAGTAAAAAAACAAAAAGTTTAGTGTGGATTGCATCTTTAAAGATTATTACATATTGAATAAATCCAGAATAAAATGAGCATCACATCACTGACCCATATATGAAATACTAAGTATGACCAATAATAATACTGATGCTTGCCTTTATAGGCACCACTAACTAAGGGTGTCCAGGATGTTGCGATATGGTTGTGTTCCCGTAGCTTGCCTGGTAGCAAGGTCATGGGTCTGATTCCCAGGGAATATGTATACTAATAAAATGTCTACCTTGAATGCACTGTTAGCCAAGCAAATGCATAGACGGTAACAAGGGTGTTCTAGTTGATTACTAGGTGGGTGTTTACAGGCCGGGTCAAAGACTCAAAGTCTCTAAGATATTCTGGTTCCAAGAAAAACCCCTAAGGATGAGCAATAGTAATAGTGATGCTTGCCTTCGCGTTCACCAATTAATTAAAAACTGGAAACATGTTAGAAATTATTCGGCATATGGTCGGAAATATATGCATATATATGCAGAGCAATATGCTAAAATGCCCCTGTGGATCGCTTATTGTACACAGTCAACACAGCGGTTGATGGTCTGTCAATGAATTTAGAATTCCATGGCGTATTCATTGCTATGCATGCAAGTTGGGATTTAAAATCCCAAAAGAGTGTTTTGGGCAGTCACATGGTTCAGGGCTGGATGTTATTCTTGTCAGTGAAGGGCAGAGAGTAATGTACACTAGTCAAGACTTCCATACCCTCATACCTCATCTCTCTACTAATGCATTTTTGCACCGTATGTTTTGGCAAGGGCAGCTATTCAGGAAAAAAGACAGCAACAAAGCGGCATAATTCAGAGCCCACACCGTCACATACCAGTGAGTGGCATGATATCATCCTAATGTGAGGTGGTTGGGTACAGTATTATAAAATCTAGTGTAATTAAGGCTTTATTTCTCCTAGCTCACTACAGGGCCACAAGTATATGGACGCTGGATTTGGGAACCGAGAACACATTCTTATTCAGAACTGGTTCCATTTTTTTAAATACCTAAACCAGATGAACCAGACTTTTAATTCTTGAACGAATGACTCTTATGAGCCAGTTCTTTTGAATCTACTGCACGACACATAATGTGCAACTTGTGTAGTCCGATTCCCAAATGAATGACTCTTATGTGCCGGTTCTTTTGAATCTACTGCACGACACATAATGTGCAACCTGTGTAGTCCGATTCCCAAATGAATGACTCTTATGTGCCGGTTCTTTTGAATCTACTGCACGACACATAAAGAGCAACTTGTGAAGTCCGATTCTCTAATGAATGACTCTTATGTGCCGGTTCTTTTGAATCTACTGCACGACATATAAAGAGCAACTTGTGAAGTCCGATTCTCGAATGAATGACTCTTATGTGCCAGTTCTTTTGAATCTACTGCAAGAAACATAAAGAGCAACTTGTGAAGTCCGATTCTCTAATGAATGACTCTTATGTGCCAGTTCTTTTGAATCTACTGCACGACACATAATGTGCAACCTGTGTAGTTCGATTCTCGAATGAATGACTCTTATGTGCCGGTTCTTTTGAATCTACTGCACGACACATAAAGAGCAACTTGTGAAGTCCGATTCTCGAATGAATGACTCTTATGTGCCGGTTCTTTTGAATCTACTGCAAGAAAAATAAAGAGCAACTTGTGAAGTCCGATTCTCGAATGAATGACTCTTATGTGCCGGTTCTTTTTAATCTACTGCACAACACATAATGTGCAACCTGTGAAGTCCGATTCTCGAATGAATGACTCTTATGTGCCAGTTCTTTTGAATCTAAAGCATGACCAATGTAGTCTGATTCCCGAATGAATGACTCTTATAAATCGGTTCTTTTTAATCTGAAGCGCTACACATGATGCACGACCAATGTAGTCCAATTCCTGAACAAATTAATCTTATGAGTCTGTTCTTTTAAATCTGCATCACTTTACGTCATTTCACAATGTACTTCAACTTTACTCACTTTAAGGCAAACAAAACACAATGAATCTTTAATGGGAATATCAAAGGGAACCTGAAGAGTGTTGGAGCTGTGGATCACTGGTGCTCACAGATGTTGTTTGATAGATCATTGGCTTTCAACTCTGTAGTTGTTTGAGAAGCAACATTTTATTCCATATCTGGCTGAAGTAGAATTATGACCATTTTCAAAACCAAGAGGTTGTTTTGGAAGCATTTTAATGATTGAGCCATTATTAAACAAAGCACTGCTTTTATCTGCCGGTTGTTTTGCGGGATAACGTTACAAGATGTTCTTTTCCCCTTAATTCACTTTGAAGCAAAACAACAACAGATGACAGATCTTGCCTTTGTTGTTATTGAAGATTATATCAATATGACGATATGACAAGAATGCACAGCTGACCATAAAAATCATTGGTAAACAGAAGGGAGAAATATGTGTAAAGAGTAAATATTGTCACATACTCATAAAATCTCATTTATGCTTCAAAACCCTTTATCTGTGCCGCAAAGCTGCAGATGTTTTATGGGAAACCTTATGACACTCTCCTGGTGTGCACAATCATACAAATGAAAATGACTTGTTATTATGGACTGTTTATCACAGCTGAGGAAAATAAGCCATCTTATTTTGATAGCGAAAAAAACAGAGTGAGGAAAAACTGGGTTCAGTGCTCTTTTAAAGATATGTGTAATTGCTCAGAGAGAATAAAGATGGTTGGGAGATGGTTTGAGATGAATACGAGGCATAAATTGACCAAGTGTTTGTCCAGGCCACATACATACATACATTTTACTCCTCCTATATAAAGTAGGATACATAGTTAATTACCCATTTACCATTGTTGAAGTCAAGCATCAAGCTTTAAGGAGCCACATAATATTATTTAGAAAATCAATTTATGAGATCAGGCTAGAAAAGGGTCAATCCCACCATAAATACTTCCTCCATAGCCTATACCAGAAATGAGAGAATCTGTGATCTCAGTACGGTCTTTATTCTCATGCATTCTGCATTTTTCACTCCCAGCAGCATTTTAAGGTCTGTTTTGGCTCTGTTGTGCTTTTGAAGGTCAGAGCAATGTCTTCAACTGCCTTTAACACTCCATGGGCTTTAGCTGTTCTCCGGGAATAATGGAAAACTGTTACAGCGTGCATTTTTTTATATCACAATCCACTCTTGTGCACCAGGACACCTCTATTGTTCCTCTCTGTGGCTTTATGGAACATGCATTTAGGGGGCGCGGGAAAGGCACAAAAGGCGACAAAAGTCCCCTATGAATGGAGTGCACAGCCTTTCGTGATGTTTCTATCCAAGTTTATAATGGAACATGATCTTGGCAAGATTTCTTCAGACTCCGTGCAGAGAGAACACACATTTGTCATCTGACCCAGTCAAGATTAATGAAGATCCACAGATTCGGTACTGATCCTAAACCATTGCCCTCTGAGAAAGATGACATCATAGGGGAGGAAGCGAAGATTTGGCTAAGATTAACCGCAATGGATCTTAAGCTTAGCACATTTTATGTGTCTACACCAACACCTGGAACGATTGTACGTATATACGTATATATTCCAAAAATAGCCAAGTGTGTTGAATATTTAATATGGCCTTATGTAAGAATAATTAATGACACATGCATAGAATGTAGAAAGTCTTCCATCAGCTAGCTTTAAATAGAACATAAAATTTATATTTTATCATCAGGAGCTTTTAGCGTAGATGCTAAATAGCACTTACATGTAAAGAAATGTGTCGCAATTCAAACAAGCTTTTGATGTTTGCCCTGAATTAAAAAGAGGTGCCTTCTTCTGTTCTCTGTTACATGCAGCAAACCATGAAATATTTAATTGGTTTTGAAATGCAAGCAAGTCAATGCAGCTGGCAGTAGTTCAACTCAGAAGAAGGCTTGTAGTACGTTCGCTGTGTAAGAGTATCATCATCTATCATTGATCTTTGAATGAGGTTTCGAATAGACTGGTGGAATTGATCAAGATTCACTCGCTAAAGACAGCTTTCACAAAAAAGACCAGCAGCAACTATGATCATCAATAATATCCAGCATTTTTGATAGTCTAGCTTTGTATCTATCGACAGTTGCGCCATTCTGAACGCCCATAACCCCCCACCCAACAAAATGGAGTGGAATAGCACACAGTTTCACTGATGGTTTGGAATTGTAGGCATTTGTCCAGTCCACTGTTTTCCAATCCTGGTCCCGTAGTAACTCCATCATTAACAATTTAAATAGGGAGATGTCCAAAATGTTTAGTTTGCCCAAAATGAAAAATCTGAATGGATGAATGTGATACATGACTATAGCAGTGCACAGTGACTCACTTTACCACGTGATAAAGCACTCAAAAGTGTCAAGCAAAAAGTCCATGCGACTCATGCTTCCTATCCCAAGTTTGCTGAATTCACACGTTTGGTTATTATAAGAAAAAAAGATGAAATTGAAGTTCTTTTACTTTGAAAATCTCAGCCTGGTCTCATTGAATCATGTTACGGTCACCGGTCCTACTCAACAGCCCCGAAAGGGATTCAAACGGAGATCTCCCGGCATGGGAGCCGCACGCGTTAGCAAGGAGGCTAAAAAAGCCATGGCATTAGCCTGTGTCGCTAGTGCGTCTCTTAAGGCCAGGAGAGTGAGCTTTACACACTGCACAGCCATCACGTACCTGCTGACTACCGTTACGTTACTTTACATTTTTGCTAAATAATTTTTACCTAGCTCCTTGTACGTATTGTGGCAGTTTCCCGGTGAAATGAACACTAGTGGTACAACAACGACAACATCTTTTATTCACTTTGGCAGGGCGGAGGGCAGGGCCGGGTCGTGATCCTACGCACCCGGTCTTGTATTAGGCTAATTATGCCTCCGTAAACGATCTCTCTCTGCCGCACGAACCCCTGCAGTCAGCCTTTAACCCTCACGGAGGCATAATTAGCCTAATACGGGACCGGGTGTGTAGGATCACAACCCGGCCCTGCCCTCCGCACTGCCACATTCACTTACAAGCAAAGCAAAGATGCTTACTATTTTCATGCTCCTTATACAATGCTATCTTATGACATCAAAGCACTTTTACTATAGTACATAATTTGTAAGCAATCCATTTGACCATTTGCATTAAATAACTACAAGCTTGTTTGATTGAACTTACAAGGCAAAGGACCGGGGTATGGAAGAGCATGTTGTGGTTGCTTCAGAAATAGCATTTTACATGTCACATTTGCTTTTATGATACTATCGATTAGGTTTAGGTTAATGGTTTAGGGTAGGGTGGTCGATTTTGTTGGTTTAAAACTTTTGTTAGCATTAACCCAAGCGAATAATATAATTTTTGCTGCCACTCAGTAGATATTTCACCTTGGAACTGCCACGACACGTATATTAAACCATGTTATGTCATTTAGAAAATGTTTTGCCACAGTATGAAGTATACAGTACACTGTATGTTTGGCTAAATCGGTCTGAACGCTGTAATTACTTTCGCTGTTTGTTGGAATTGCTGTTTAATGGCGTTATAGCGCTGTCCTGACCTCACACATGTGCTTGAGTTAAAGAAACATGATGTGTGCTCCCTCATGCATGTTCTTTCGAATGTTCCTTTGGAAAAAAGGTTAATTGAGCCCTTGTTCTTGCATCAGCACGCCAAAGCTGTGGGTAGATTCTGTAGGAAGACTTCTCAGCGTGCTGCGATATGTCCGTGCCTGTTTGTGTGACAAGGCAGTGAAATATGAAGTCACTCTCAAGTCAATCTGCAAATACATGGCCTGACATGCGGCTCCTATTTATAACTTGAACTCTCTCTTTGTGTGTTTCTTCTCCCATGTTCTCAGCTGGATTGTGTTTTTGTTAGGCTTGCGTTTGGATCAGAAAGTTCATCCCAGGCTGTGATGATCCCTAATCCCGTCCAGCTGCAAACTGAAAAGACAATCTGGAGCGATTCCACGCTCGAACCTCCTGACGGTGCACATGGCTCAGATGTCCCATGCTCTCTTTTTGGGATTAGGAAAAGAGAAAGGGGTCAAATATGATCTGTCAGAAGTGAAGGACTGTTTAAAAGGCATTTGAAAAGGCTCCTAAACTTGCCATTGTGCTTTTATGCTGGCTTAGGTGACCTGAGAGCTTGGTTGCACAAAATAAGCAACACAGACTTGCAGGGCAGCCAGTCTTTCCTTTCAATTAAAGTCAGTGACTCTGGCTGTCTCAGTGTTCAAGTCACTGTCACTTCCATCACCTGCGTGTTCCCTTTGTGGCCGTGACCCTGGCTCTGCGTTAACCCGAGAAAGCCCCTTGGGTAATAGCTGGGCCTCTCTTAGGCAGTGTGTCACATCCCCAGTGCTGTTCACGCTGGACTGCAGATTAATGTGAACACAGCGCCTCTGTCTCTATTACTGGATTTAATTTGCTGTGCTGCCAACTGGTTTCATACTCGCTGGGATCTGCTGGATGTGTGAGCCAAATATGGAGCAGTATGCTGATGATGAAGGCCAATGTCAGCGATGAGGGTTTTTAGCACTGCCCGAAAACACCCCCAACCCACTAACGACTTTGACTGCTTTCCAATTCGCATTCTGTCTATAACATCTATCTTAAGGTGCGTCCTAAACAGCACACTTCTGCACTATTCTTTGTGTAAGTAGTGCGAGTATTATGTTAACATTGAAAATGTAGCAAAAACAAGTGTATTTTTTTTATCCCCTTTTTCTCCCAAATTGGGATGCCCAATTCCCACTACTTAGTAGGTCCTAGTGGTGGCACGGTTACTCACCTCAATCCAGGCAGCGGAGGACAAGTCTCAGCTGCCTCGACTTCTGAGACAGTCAATCCACGCATCTTATCACGTGGCTCAATGTTCACGACACCAGGTAGACTCAAAGCATTGAATGCACATGCTATTCTCCTTCTTCTTCTGAGAGCAAGAACCACTTATCGCATCAACGAGGAGGTTACCCCATGTGACTTTAGCCTCCCTAACAACCGGGCCAATTTGGTTGTTGGGAGGCCTGGATGAAGTCACTCAGCACACCCTGGATTCTAACTCATGACTCCAGAGGTGGTAGTCATTGTCAGTACTCGCTGAGCTAAAAAAAAAGTGTACTTTAAGTGTCTAGATGACGCACTTTTTCAACCGTCAAATGGAGTGTGGAATGTTGGACACTTCATGCACTCAGCGCACGTAGCTTGCCATATAGCGGATGGGGTTGAGTTACCTGGGCTGTATAGTGTGTCATTTGGGACACAGCTTTTATCTATCTACATATCTATATCTATATCTATCATAATATACAGTATAAAGCATGCAAAGATGCATATTTATATAGCCTACTGTATATAACATATATATATATATTTACTGTTTATATAGTAGGGGTATAACGGTTCTCGGTACTGGTAAGCTAGGTAAGCATTTTGCACCAAGGTTCACCTCAAGCTTAATGGAGCACAAGGTTTGCTGAAGAAAATGGCATGTTAAATAAACAAGCATGGTTACAACCTCCGCTAATGCAGTTGTATGGCTCCGTAGATGGATAAGCTCTGCTTGTGCTTCACATGGGTCAACCTGATGGCATCTCAGTTCAAAATGACAAGCAGAGAAAACAAGCTGTTGATAGAGAAGCCCCCTGTGTCATTTATTTTACAACATACTTTCCCCTTCAACAGTAAAGTCCATACTTTAATGTAAGGTAGATGTATCGCAACCCAGATTTCTTTGGCATCCCCTTCATGGTCTTTGAATACTTACCTCAAATCACTGTTCCACATAGAAGACTCATCTGTTAGCTGCCTGCAGGCCAGACTTAAGACATGCAGAGACATATTCATACCGCCAGCCTCTGAAATAAAGGAATTGTGAATCTCAGTCTGTAATGAAGTAGGCCACAAGTCCCTGTTTGCTCTAGAATTACATCCCAAGCAAGGACACCAGATAGCTGAGATGGAGAAGTAGACTCCTTAAGCTTAAAGACTGAAAGTGGGCTTGAGAGAGAGGCAGAGAAAGCATTCTTTAAATGATTGCTTCAAGGTTAGAGAGTTCTCTCTCCCCCTGCCACCCGTGGCCTGTTTAATTATTCCGGACAGAGACGGCCGAGCTGAAAGAGAGCACCTTGGGAGACTTGTTTTAAATTCATACCTGTAATCAAGCAAACAATGTAAATCCTTTCTAGCTGGGATTGATTCTTTTTTAGACATTGCTTGTCGTGAATTCCTATATATCATTTGAGAACACCACTATTGTGAAAGTCAGTGGATTCGATTAAAAAAATAAAAGTAACACTGGAAGTTTGTTTGACAATCTATTCTATTTCTTGTGTGCTCAATACAGTTTTCATTTGATCCAGTTCACACATCTTAATTTCATCTCTTTGCCTGCATTGCCAAAATGTTGGCATTGGTCCATATGTTAAATGTGACAATAAATGCTTTATTCAACTCATTTTCGGGGGTATTACATTATTTTACCCAAGGCTGTCATCTATTACTCATTGCATTGTCATTTAATTCCAAAGTGCATTTAAACGTTTACAAATTGAAGTCGCCAGAAATGTTACGACAGCTTTGACGGTAGTGATTTCAAATGCCATTTGCATGTCTTGTAACAGATTTCGACATTCTAATATTTGGATGTATACTTTTTAATGAGATTGACTGTGGAAGATTTTCAGTGATTACATTCAGTTTTACTCTGTTCCTCTATTAATTTACATTTACATTTATGCATTTGGCAGACGCTTTTATCCAAAGCGACTTACAGTGCACTTATTACAGGGACAATCCCCCCGGAGCAACCTGGAGTTAAGTGCCTTGCTCAAGGACACAATGGTGGTGGCTGTGGGGATCGAACCAGTGACCTTCTGATTAACAGTTGTGTGCATTAGCCCACTACGCCACCACCACTCCTTTTTATTCCTCTCACAGAGCTATACAGTTTCAAAAGATTTCCAATTTTGAATGCAGCATGAGTCATTTGGAATACTTTCATAGTGCTTTTTTTTGGGGGGGGAAATTATTGGGGAGAAATTATTACGACTCTGCTGCTTGATACATATTTATATGGTTGAAAATGGGTTAGGTTTAGGCATAGGGACAGGGTTAGGTGTTCAAAAATATCTATATAGTCATGTAAATCAGGGCTGTTTATGTTATATGTTAATTCAGTGTGATTTAAATCATTAAAATAAATTAAATAATGCAATGAATCATGTCCCCAGAATGTTGTAAAGAATAGTCCTACCATCGGAGCAATTTAGGCTTGAAGTTCCACCTGTTTTCAGCAGGGGGCAGTACACAAAACTCCAGCTGTATAGGCAATGCGCAGCTTTACAGACAACAAACCACACTCAGGCTTGCTTGACACAAGCAACAGTTCAAGATGAGAACTCGTTCTTGCATTTAAAAACAGCAAAGCGGAGTGCTGTTTTGGAGCTTCAAACTACGTTTAATTTGCCACAGCAACCTAAAAGCTCTCCGTTTATGATGCAATGCAACCAAAGTGAGACGGTTTAAAAGCATTCGTCTGACCTAGGTGTGCACTGACGAGTCCTTAGAAAAGCCTTTATTATAAATCTATCTGAGACAGATTGACGTATTCAATTGCAAAATGGATTGCGGTCAACTGTAGGCCAATGTTTATTACCTTATAAAGCCACTTTTTGTATTCTCTTATCAATGTTTTTTCTGCAAATATTATATTGATTAATTAATTGGCATGTGATTTAGTTAATTGAATAAGTAATTTTTCTTTTTTTATATAATAGATTGACAGCACTAGAATAAATTAACCTGCCTTTTGCATGTTTTATATTTTTCATAAATTGATTTCGGAATGGGGTTGGGTTAGGGGACATACAGTATTGATAGTATAATAATTCCTTACATTTATATAGCACTTTTCTAGGCACTCAAAGCACTTTACATAGCATAGGGATGATGCGACGGCAGCCATAGTGCACCAGAACGCCCACACAACACACCAGCTATTGGGAGTGATAGATAGGGGCCAATGGGGGGGGGAATTTGGCCAGGACACCAGGGTTACACCTCTACTCTTTTTAATGACCACAGTTTAACATCTCATCCAAAGGATGGTGCCTTTTTACAGTATAGTGTCCCCATCACTATACTGGGGCATTAGGACCCACACAGACCATAGGGTGAGCACCCCCTGCTGACTCTGGTATTCCCTAATACCACTTCCAGCAGCAACCTTGGTTTTCCCCAGGAGGTCTCCCATCCAGGTACTGGCCAGGCTCAACCCTGCTTAGCCTTAGTTGGCAACCAGGCACAAGCTGCAGGGTGATATGGCTGCCAGCATAATTATAACTAAATGTATTTCAAAAGTAGAATAAAATATATATCGGTTAAAAAATGCAATAATATCTGTTGGCGAGCCTGTAATGGAATAATTCAAACTGAGATGAGTCCATTTTGTATGTGACGTTTATTCATTTTGGCTGAAATATACCTTTAACTCCTGGTAAAACCATTTTGCAACAGCTGGTCAGTGGTTTGCAGGTAAGCATCAGTGCTGTGGAGGAGGTAGTGATAGATAGATGAATATGTGGGTGATACAAGTCGACTTTTAGATTTCAGAGCAGCTGAAAAAGAGGTTTACTCAGCTATCATTTGTTTCATTCCGCATTACGTGAAACCAAGTTAAAACACACACCACCCACAGTTCTCGTCTCTCCCTTTTGAAAATGGCTTCTCTTGGAAACTGCTTCGAAGCTAGCCAAAGGAAGATGCGATTTGCAAATGGCCTCCTTGACTACTTCCCTTGAGCTCTCTCCTCAACAAGACTCGCTGCCCACTCCAGCTCCTGCTACGGGGGCGACTAGCATGATATGCTGAAGTTAGCTGCTAGAAAAACTCAGTCCAAGATCGTTACTTTGTTGTTGTGTGCAGAAATGGCTTGAACGTCTACAAAAAGCACCATGAAATATTGCAAGCCTGAGCTGTTTTATTCAGTGATTTCAGCTAGTATTTGATCAGTACAGAAAGCATAGCTTACAGAATATTCATATGCACACACAGTTTTTACATTGTCTTTTTAAAGCTAATTAAATATTGAGTTAAATACTGCTGTTTAACACTGTTTATATGTACGATTTGAAACGTAGTTTAAAGGTAATGGGAGACTCCATTACGTCACTCACAGTGCAGGATTGTGGGTGTGGGCGGTCTCTCTGATGCTTTGTTGGCTGTGGTTCTCTAATAGGTGAAGTGTCTAGTAGGGTCTAGTTGTTTACCTGGAATTCCACTTTCAAATACACTATTTAAACAATGAAGTTGTTATCGTTAAAAATCAATCAATTAGTCTATGGAAAATGTAATGACGTTTTTACTTCTGGAACAGACAGTTGCATTCTATAGAAGTCAAATTTTATTGCACCTTTAACCCTCTGGGGTCGACGGACGCGCCGGCACGTCCTACTGGATATTTTCGTCATTACAGCAGAAACAAAATATAGTGAAATGTATAAGCGACACGAACATTGGATTGGGAAGTGCCTTGATCCCTTCCTACCTCCTCAACAGCCTGCAGCATTTTCCTGGTTTTGGATGCAGCCATAAACTTTCTGTTGCAAAAAAATACAAAATACAAAAAGTAGTTGCCTAATAAATGCTGTAGGTAGCTACTGTTACACAGGTGTGTTTAGAAGACCAGCACTCTTACTTGTGTGAAATTGCCGAGCTCAATATAAATGGATTTATACTTGTCAAAAATCTGGGTTACAAAGAGACACTTACAATAGAAGTGAATGTGGCCAATCTGTAAATGTTAAACTACTCACGGTTTCAAAAGTATGGCAACAAGATTTAAATTGTATGCATGTTCACTTGATTTGAGTGTGATAAAATTGCTTACTGATCTTCTAACTTTCTGTTTCCAATGTTACAACTTAGTTGCCATGACGAAGAAAGCTACAATTATATACAAGTTTAACATATCAATTAAATGTAAGGGCTTTTTAAAAAAATTATAAGCTTCAAATTTCTGCCTTTAAACCCTCCAGAAATTGGCTCCATTCACTTCCATTGTAAATGCCTCACTGTAAACTCGATTTTAGTTTTTTAGAGAAAAGAAAGGATGAGCCCAAATAATTTTTTGGTAATCAACACGGTCACAAATGCTGTTGATTGAGCCTAACTTGATTTGAACTCAGAATACTCCTTTAATTATGAATTGCTGCAATTCACTCTGGTGGCAATATTGTGCAGCTGCAACTAGAATATTCAACACAGCACAGAGGAAATGTTTTACGATGGCAATGACTGCTAAAGAAGCCTACTTTTTTCCCCTTGGGGGTTTATGAGTAGGGTTGATGCATGTACAGCTTATGATATTCTGTAATTGGATTTTCAGAAAGCTGTTGACAAAGTCTTCCACAACTGCCAAATCCCCAATCAGCAGTGAAGAGCCGAGCATGTTCCTATAGCTGGGTAGAGTGCAATGGAAATGTGCAGCACCACGATGCCATTGTAATATAAAATAGCGAGATTGGATGCTGTAGACTTACTGTTCTATTTGACAACCGAGCACATTTTACGGGATACATAGTGAAGGAGCATCATCATGTGTCCTAACCCATATCCACTAGATCTGTTTCAACTAATGATGAACCTTTAAGACAGAAACATACTCTATGCAAGTACGTGAACATTTGTTCTATTTGGTGCGTTGTTGCAATCCAATATGTGTCAAATCACAATTCATAATACAATGCAAGTATGCATTGCAGTCTCAATGCCACAAGGGGCACTGCAGCAGACATTAGAGTGAAATGTGCGCTTCTATGGTATATGCTAAAATGAATTAGCTGCATACCCACAATATTAATTTGCTTGGATTCTGGGATCATAGTTTGTAATTTTTCTCTGTTTTTCTCTGCTTTATTCCTAACAGGGTAAAATAACATTTAAAGCTTATGTGTGCAATTTACTGAATGTCACGATCATTTTAGTTTGAAAGCGCTAACACACAAGAGAAAGCACTGACTGAGACTATTTTGATGATGTGGAAAGAGCCGTGTCTGTCTGAAATCAAGCAACAATACGGCAAATTGGATATCCCGAAAGCACAACTGGATTCACCACTTTTAAAATGTATTGGTCAATTGATACATACCTCAGAGTGCATTTTAGCAAAAGATGAAATTTTCTGGTCTCATAGATGAAACTTTGCAATGCACCATTCCCATTGAAATCCATGGATTTGCAGCAAGCCATCAGTTGGTTGACTTCCTGAAAAGTGTAACAAGGGCACTTTTAAAACATTGATTATATAGTCTGACATGTTTAAAGGATGCATTCTTAGAATGAATCACTTCAGCTAAATTACAAATTTTTAGGTCACTTCGGATAAAAGCATCTGCTAAATAAATGTATGAAAATGTAATAAATGTTAAATGGTCTGACATGGCTCAAAAAGTGATGGCTGCTTTCGAAACACTGTTTCATAAAGCTTCGAAACCTTTACCAATCATTCGTTTCGAACCAATGCTTTGGAGAGCGTATCAAATTGTCCAAGTCATGTGATTTCAGCAAACGAGGCTTTGTTATGTCATACGGTTTCTAAACAGTTTTGAAACATTTCGAAATGTTCGTGGTTATGCTAGAGGTCGTTGATCCCACAGTGAAAAGTTAAATGTCAGCTAACACTGATCTCGAGTCAGTTCAGCAATAACTTAAGTCTATAAAATCAGAGAGATTCAAAGAAGAGTTGCTGATTTGAATTTGGTCATTTTAATTTCCCTGTCAGTCACCTTGAGCTGTGTTCCCAAAGGAAAGAAAATCAAATTGTGTGACATTTAAAGAGATTTGTTTGTTTTACAAAAAGTGAATCTGGAATTCCAACTATTGCAACGCACCTTCACTTTATTTTCTTTTTCTTTTATTTAGTTCACCCACTTTGCAAACACTAGGAATGCTGCAGTGGTAAACATACTCTTCATGTGTTTTTAAGTGGGACCACCTGTTTGGTTTGGCTGGTTAACATGTTCTTGTTAGCCCTTGCTAGTATGTTGTATCAAATTTAAATTTACTTTAGACCAGGGCTGGACTGGTAATCTGGCTGACGTACTTTGGGCAGACTGCCCATCGGGTGAACGGAGTGGGCCAGTAAACACCCCCACTTGCTATGTAAAATCCCGGGCCGATTTCTCTTCCCAGTCCAGCCTGAGACAGTCCGTCCATGACAACATAAACCAAACACTGTTCCCTTGAGTACATTGTGAGATTCAAGCTAGAGTATGTCCATTGAATCTTAAAGCGATAGTTCACCCAAAAAAGTCACATCTGTCATCATTTACTCTCCATAATGTCATTCCAAACCCGTATGACCGGGATGCTCATTATGTAGATCGCAATCGACTGGTCAATCGCAAGACAACCACTGGTCGATCTCATTAACTGGTCAAAGAGTAAAGGGAGTCGAGAGAGAAACTTCTCAAATAATTAAATAGTTGAAGATCACTTTTATTTCCTCATTGGTGGATTTCCAAAACGTAGGATGACAGGAGAAGACTTTCATATTTAAAAGGTACGCTCTACCTGATTGGTCACGGATATGAATAGGGGTAGGGCTATAGTTTCTCAGACCAATCAGGTAGCACTTTCCTGATAAATAGCACTGAATCGTCCAATTAGTTATCGCTTTCCTCGTGAATAAAAATGGCTGTTCCCCTGTTATCCTACGTTTCGGAAACTGGAAACTGACTTTCGTGGAAATCGTTTTGTGTGCATGTGTGTTGTGAGATACGGATACACGCCTGTGTGATGGTCAAATACATTTAAAAATGCACGTCATTGTCATTTATAATATAATTTGTTATTTAAGATATCTGAAGATAATTGTATTTATTTTGCAATTAACAAATCCAAAATTGTTTTTAGTTGCATTAGTGGTGTAGGATTGTTTGTCCTGGCAAAAACTCACTTCACTCAGGAAAAACTGTAAAAATAATATCCTGGTAAAATATGCTCCCTCACACAGAAAGAAAGGCTGAGAAAATCCAGATACTTTTAAAGATTACGTAGACATGTTTCTCAGAATATTGTGAAACAAGATAGAAATCAATGGAGCAATGCTTAGAAATGAAAGCATACGGCAGGCAAAGCTTTTCCAGGCAGTGATTAGGACATTGGTCATTTTAAATGAAGCATTATAGAGTATATTACATATTAAATCAACCTTAGATTTCAGAAAGCAATTATGTTTGAGACCTCACAAGATGAAATTAAGAAATTCTCAAAGTGCACATTATGATGTGCTTTGTTCTTAGTAGTCAGTTAATGAAAGTGACTGTTTGTGTGACTGATTGTATAGAAATCAAATGCAATATAAGCGAATGTTGTCTGAGGCAAACATTTTACCTAACATATGCTTTTGTGTTCCATGTAAGAAAGAAAGTATTTGGGGTTTGGAACAACATTGGGGTGACAGAAGTTTCATTTTTGGATGAAATGTAATTCCCCAACTCCTCCATACATTTAAATGCATCTGGTCTTGTGACGATTTTAATGTGAATGTTTCTATTCTACATTGCCATTAATATTTTCGTAGGTGCTAGATACTGACTAACTTATTGGTCACTGGCTAGACTGACCGATAGAGGAGGCTTATGACTTATGCTTTTTTTTTTTTTTTTTGTGTGTGTGTGTGTGTGTGTGTGTGTGTGTGTGTGTGTGTGTGTGTGTGTGTGTGTGTGTGTGTGTGTGTGTGTGTGTGTGTGTGTGTGTGTGTGTGTGTGTGTGTGTGTGTTGGTGCATTGAGTCAAGACCGCTAGACAGGGAAACCAGTCATGATGACTCAGTTTCAAATCCTAGTGAGCTGTCTACCTAGACAGCATTATTAAGCATCATTGTGACTTGGAAGTCTGTTCCAAAAATGTTTAATTCGTTGCAAATTATACCTAGTTTTGGCCAACTTCTGGGGCAGTATCACATGGATCCTTAAATATCATTGTATTTTTTAAATTTTTATACTTTTTGTTTTATTTATGTTCTGTGTATTGTTGTTAGCATCGGCAAGTCCAATTCATTATAGCAAAATCTTTCAGTAAGCAATTAAAAAAAAAAACATTCCCTGATTCCCTGCACGGCAGTTTGTGTTTCATTTTGATGTAAAATTGCTGTTTATCACTATGTTTGCACTATTTGGATATATAGATGTTGTTTATTTTTCCAACAATATTATTTTGAACATCACAGTGTTTCGAATATTAAAATATAAAAATAGAAATATTATTAATAAAAAAATAAAATTACGGTCAAATGATACACTTTGCAAATCATTTGGAACAAGTCTTTAAAATAAATCACTTAAAAAGAACGATTCACAAATCAGACATCATTAATAAGAATGAGTATTGATACAGATATCCTGATGTGATTTGATTGTGGCTTATAAGCTTTCTGATTAATTTCCAAATGTATTTTGGTTCTGAATATTTGTTATAATGTCCATTTTGCTTATGCATGAAAGACATTCTCTCTCAGAAAATGTAGTTAATTGTGCAGGGAACCTTCTTGGTACATTACGAAAATAATAATTTCACATTTTTTATCATTAGACTTTCAGGAATATGGTCACATTTTAGCTTTTGAAAAATTTACCAATTACATGTATTCCATCAATAAATATGATGTAAATGGTCTGCACTTATATAGCGACTATTTAAACTTAGTGGTATTCAAAGCGCATTACACCGCGTCCCATTCACACACCAATGACAGCAGAGCTGCCATGCAAGGTGCTAGCCTGCCATTGGGAGCGACTTGGGGTTCAGTGTCTTGCCCATGGACACTTTGGCATGTGGGCCGGGAATCGAACCACCAACCCTGCGATTAGTGGACAACCCGCTCTACCACCTCAGCCACCACTAATTTTGAAATTGATATGTAGCGCTAATACGGTACTGTCTCTTTAAGAATAGCAGCAGTTCAGCACTTGTCTTATAGAAGTGTTCTATTTGAGCTCAAATTAACGAGATGAAATTACTAGCTTAGTCCACTGTAAATTTCCATGCTGGTCCAGGTTTATGCTGGTTATTTCTGGTTTTTGCTGGTCCATTTTTCACATAATTTGAGGAAGGACCCCATATGCAGGATGGCAAAGATAAGGGGTTTTATTTGAAAAACTAAAAATACAAACAAAAACTTTCACAAGGGAGAAAACAAGTATAACAAGACAACAATAAAACTGGGGGAAAAAAAACTGACTGGGGGAACAACAGGAAATGACAGGAACAGCACGAATGTGCTAGAAACAAAACATAACAATATGGCAGAGAAGATGAGACAGTGGAGAGGATATATAGAGGAAGAGGAATGAGCCACAGGTGCTGCTGATCTACTAATGAGCCAAGCAATTCCTGCTGAGCAGCACCAGTGAGAAACATGAGGGAAAGAGGAAAATGGACGACCTGAGAGATGGGTGGAGGAAACTGTCACAATCCTGCCACATCAAGAATAACACAAGACCAAAATGGCAGGATCATGACACTCAGCTGATGACACCGGTCAACCAGCATGATTTTCCTGGTGAAGATGATTGGCAAAGGAAGTTAACTGTTTATGCTTGTGAAGCCTACCAGCATACAAGCATCATATCCAATATGCAAAATAAATAATTAAAAAAATAAAAACATATGTGTGCATGCAGGAGGACAGGGAATGGGTTAGAATTTGCCTTTCAAAGACTACTCTGATTGCATGCATCATTAGGAAGACAAGGTTTCTTGTTTTCTGCTGGCATTTGGAATACATGTTTTGAAGGTCCTCACAAGAGCAGTGAGTGCGAGTGTTGTGTTTGGGGGAGGTTGTGTTGTAGGGGTGGGTGGAACTTCAGAAGCTGTGGAATGAGGAGTGAGGGTGGAATGAGGACAGTGAATACAGAGCGCTGGATGATCGACTGTGACATTTGCAGCAATGTGCTCCAGGTCTCTGGGCCATGTATGTTCATGGTGACGAAAGATGGATTCAAGTGCACGACACTGCTATTAAATTATTTCAGGCTGAGGGGCAGCCATTAGGATGGAGTCTTTTCTAATGATTCTTAACATTTCAACACCAGTGGCCTTGCAGACATTTCGAGCAGTCAGGCATGGGCAATGCATTGTTCTCACTGTAGTGCAGCGAGTGTCCTGATTAGCGGAATGAAGGAGAGCAGTGAGTATTTCAAAATGAGACCACTAGCTGCTCAGGGAAATATCCATTTAGATTCTTCATATTCCAAAAAGTGATTAACGTTGTTTAGCACCATTCCCCAAACAGCGACGAACCCCGTAACATGCTCTGCGCCCACCAGGGTAAACAAGTTATCAAAATGTGGCATGACATCTTAGGACTCTCTGTGTAAAGTGATGATGCGATGCTCGCACTTGAAATCAGGGCACATATACGACTCAAGTCGGTATGCGCTTGTGTAGCGTTGCGGCATGCTTATTTAAAAAGGCTGTTGATTAATTCATTGCACTTAGTTATATAAAATGAGCACACTTAATCATACCCCAACCATGCGTCAGAAAACAAGTGGTAAATGGAATTGTGTTTAAAAGAGATATATGTGTACATTTCCTTGTGAAGATCATGGCTGCAGAAATTCATCAAACACCCATCATATGATGGAAAAGAGCAGGCCTGGACTGGGACAAAAAATTATAATAATGCCATAGAGCGGAGGAGGGCGGGGCCGGGCTGGAATGACTCACACCCTGTCCGCAATCAGCCTGATGGGGCGCGCAAGGGATAAAGTCAGCCAGTGACGACAGTTAGAGAGAGAGAGAATTACGGACAGCTTCCCTGTATGTGGTTATGTTTGTGTGTTTTTATTTAATTATTTATATTGTTAAGCCGGTTCTCGCCTCCTCCTTTCCCTTTAACCCCTTTACATTGGTGCCGAAACCCAGGATCTGGAAGTACGCCCCTTGGAGTCCTCCCAGATGGCCGAGATCCTCTAGTCCCTCGCCGGCCTACATCAGAGCCACCAATAATCCCTGCTTGAGCTGCACCAATACCAGGATCGCCAGTTCTTTGAGATCCTGCAAGCTCAAGCAGAGGACCGGCATGCGATCCAGAGCCTCCTCGGCCAGGAGAGAGCCCTGACCTTGACCCGGGAGAGCCGAGATCCTTGTTAAACTCTCCTTTGTACTTGCCCTTATGAACATTTACCATAGTTCTTTCATACATACCCATAATATTAGTAAGAGCATGTTGATCACATGTAAAACAATGCTCCTCATTACCAGACGTAATGAATGTTTCTAAAAAAAACCTGCCATGAAAATGACATTTTTCCCTAATATACAACATTTAATATATTTATAATGAAAGTGACATGCATTTCAAATGTATACAATATTTATGCCAAAACTCCGTCTTTCTACAGTTACTATAGTACCTGCAATGCAGTAAGAATGGTGAAGTGTGTATTGAAAAGAATTGAATTACCACTTTGAATGAGACAATGTTTTCCTGTTCACCTCTTCACTGCTGTTTAGAATGTTAGGGGCCAGGATGTTTCAAAGAGCTTTGCACGGTGCCTTTAAGGTTTTCATTTCTCACGCTGTTTACCACGGTACTGCGCGGTGTGAGCACAGAACGGGTTAGTCAGCACTGCGCAGAAGGGCTAGTCCTGCTCTGCTCTCACGCTGCAGCCAGTGCATACTTTGCACAGGCGGGTTGGTCCCGTGCAGCAGCCAGTGGATGTGTTGCACAGGAGGGCTGGCCCTACCTGTTTAAACAGGTAGCAGCGTTTCATCATACTTCTGGAGTATTTGGTGCTTAATAAATAAGAGTGGGGCGACTGACCAGCCCAATGCTTGCCCCACTGTGAAAATGCCTGGTGTGCCAGATGGCCAGTCCATCACTGAAGAAGAGCAAATAACCAAGAAACCATGTTATTTGTGTAGTTAAACATGCTTGTACATTTTAAATGAATGTTTTATATATATATATATATCATATTTTTTTATTAGTATTTTTTTTTTTAATTGCTGATTCACACACTTGTGCTTACAAATTACACTTAGAAAAAATGTTTGACATCGTGGCACTACCTTGCATGTGTAATTCCTTTAGTCACTAGTGAATCCGGTGCTAAAACAATGCAGACAGCTCATACACACAAACAATGTTGTCATCTGCCACAACTCATTCTTACTGAATCCCCCCTTAATTAAGTGATATGATGAGATTCAATCTGAGAGAGAGGTATTCAGGTGGAGAAACATGCATGCTCAGGGGAACATCCAGACAGTTGGGGTAGACAGACAGACACAAAAACAGGGTGAAGTCGGAGTGGCGAGTCGAAGGCATGCAGCGCATGTGACATATTGTATGTGAGTGGTTTGAGTTTTTTCAAAGCCTGTCCTGTTAAGTCCAGGACAACTGATAGAAGGGAAGCAGACCATTTTTATCCCAGAGGAAAAAGACTACATCAGAGCCAACCAAAATTATGAGTAAACTGAGGGGAATGTTGAAGACCAGCAGAGCTGTTGAATAGACGGGCAGCTTTACTAACCCCTTTACAGTATAGTTGTCACTCCACTGCAGGCCTGTTATCTTACATACTTGGCATAGTAATGGATGAGTACTGGTGTAGATATGGTATCTTGTAGAGCAATGGATAAAAGCCTTGTGTCCGAATATGCATTGTTTCCTACTAGGGCTAGACTGGAAATCTGGCATACCGTGCATTTTCCCGGTGGGCCGACGTTCCACCGAGTGGGCCAGTGGTGCGTCTGCGAAAAGTGCCGAATGGGGCGTGTTAAGAAAAAATGAGCCGCTGAGTTAGGCAGAACGGACCACAAAACGGTGCCGCGATATACAGAAAAGGACAGCGACACACATGTAAAATCCCGGGCCGATTTCTCTTCTCCGTCCAGCCCTGTTTCCGACGATATAGTATGCCAAGCCAAAACCTCAGTATTCATAAAACAGTAGGTGACAAAATGTACTATCCTTTAATCCCACGGTGAGCAGAACGTAAGATAGTAACCATGGTCTCCCCGTCACCAATATAGAATTTGAACAAACTCGATGTTTAATGTAAATGTAACCGGTCCTGATCGCCCCGCTCCGAACGGGACTCGAACCGACGACCCCGGCGTGGGAGGCGGGTGCGCTAACAAGGAGGCTAAAGGCTACAAACTCTAGCATCAGTCACTAGTGCATCACTTGAGGTCAGGAGAGTCAGGTTTTTTACAAACTGCACAGCTATCTACCAGCTGGCTCCCGTTACACTCACCCCCTAAACCTCACTCCCATCCGGGTCACGGCACCATTGTAACCGGTCCTGATCGCCCCGCTCTGAACGGGACTCGAACCGACATCCCCGGCGTGGGAGGCGGGTGCGCTAACAAGGAGGCTAAAGGCTACAAACTCTAGCATCAGTCGCTAGTGCATCACTTGAGGTCAGGAGAGTCAGGTTTCTTACACACTGCACAGCTATCTACCAGATGGCTCCCGTTACACTCACCCCCCTAAACCTCACTCCCATCTGGGTCACGGCACCATTGTAACCGGTCCTGATCGCCCCGCTCCGAACGGGACTCGAACCGACGTCCCCAGCATGGCAGGCAGGTGTGCTAACAAGGAGGCTAAAGGCTACAGCCTCTAGCATCAGTCGCTAGTGCATCACTTGAGGTCAGGAGAGTCAGGTTTTTTACACACTGCACAGCTATCTACCAGCTGGCTCCCGTTACACTCACCCCCTAAACCTCACTCCCATCCGGGTCACGGCACCATTGTAACCAGTCCTGATCGCCCCGCTCAAAACCGACGTCCCCGGCGTGGGAGGCGGGTGCGCTAACAAGGAGGCTAAAGGCTACAGCCTCTAACATCAGTGCACAGCCTCTAACATCTAGTGCACAGCTATCTACCAGCTGGCTCCCATTACACTCACCCCCTAAACCTCACTCCCATCCGGGTCACGGCACCATTGTAACCGGTCCTGATCGCCCCGCTCTGAACGGGAATCGAACCGACATCCCCGGCGTGGGAGGCGGGTGCGCTAACAAGGAGGCTAAAGGCTACAAACTCTAGCATCAGTCGCTAGTGCATCACTTGAGGTCAGGAGAGTCAGGTTTCTTACACACTGCACAGCTATCTACCAGATGGCTCCCGTTACACTCACCCCCCTAAACCTCACTCCCATCTGGGTCACGGCACCATTGTAACCGGTCCTGATCGCCCCGCTCCGAACGGGACTCGAACCGACGTCCCCAGCATGGCAGGCAGGTGTGCTAACAAGGAGGCTAAAGGCTACAGCCTCTAGCATCAGTCGCTAGTGCATCACTTGAGGTCAGGAGAGTCAGGTTTTTTACACACTGCACAGCTATCTACCAGCTGGCTCCCGTTACACTCACCCCCTAAACCTCACTCCCATCCGGGTCACGGCACCATTGTAACCAGTCCTGATCGCCCCGCTCAAAACCGACGTCCCCGGCGTGGGAGGCGGGTGCGCTAACAAGGAGGCTAAAGGCTACAGCCTCTAACATCAGTGCACAGCCTCTAACATCTAGTGCACAGCTATCTACCAGCTGGCTCCCGTTACATAAAGGATCCATATTTTACCAGCACATTTTTCTTTTAAACATACTTAACTAAACAACAACAAAATAAAGTGGACAGCTGCATGTCTTCATGTGAATAGTCTGTCCTGATATGACCTTAGTTATTCCTTAATGATCATGTTTTATAATGACTTGTTGTGGTATATTAGACTTGGGGCAGTTGTGTAAACAGCAAACCAAAATGCAATCTGCATATGTGAAAATGTCCTGATGATATTCTGTTAATTTAGTCCTTCAGTGGATATTGCAAGATTTGTTAGTGCAATTTAAAAACTGTTGGTACAATGAACATTTAGCATCTACATTCGATTTATATTATGTCTTGCATACAAAATGAACCATGTTGTTGCCGACGGCTAAATAACTCAAATGAACAGAAATGTGCAGCAAACCATTACATCTCGAAATCCTTAATTGGATATTATCGTTCACAGAAATTCATAATTAGGCTTCAATTGCTTCAAGAGTTTTGGTAGAATAAGAAACAGCCAGTCAGGCGAGAAGTTGTGTTTTGTTTAAGGCAAGAGTGTGTTGATGAGTTCTCTTGGACAGACTCTGACACAGCTCTTTCATCTGCGGGAAATAATGCAATTAATTCTCTACTCATATTCATGCAGTCAAAACTAATTTCTATGTTGATACAGATTTTCCTATTATTTCCATTAAGCTCATGACAACATCATCCGTTTCCATTTTTCATGATCTGGTATCACGACAACACATTGTGATGTCATTTTTGCTGTTGCAAAAACAGCGTGATAATATCTGTGTTTTCGACGGGACGGTTTTAGTATACAGGTCAATGACAAAAAGGTAGTGAATATTAATTTTAACATTTAAAAAAGGAATTTAAAATGAATCTGCCTATATTTATAAATGAAATGTTTGTATTCATGTTGGTTTCATATGGTTCTGAATACTTTTATGCCCTTTTCAACAAAATTTTTTATATTCTGACTCTAAAAAATGTAATGTGGTGCAACCTTTGAGTAAAAGTAATAACATATTTTATGGAAAACACATTTTCTTTCTAAAGTATTTTTTTCAGAATTTTATTGAGTTTCAATTCATATTTAAGTTTACATTTATAGTTTCAGTTTAGTGATAACATATATTTTGTTTAAAGAAAAATTTTTACATTTATTTATGGGATAGTTCTGTTATCTAAATGTACAGTGCAAAAGGAGTTCTATTTTGGTTTGTTCTAACCCAAAACTGATCTCTTTAGAAGACATGGATTATACTGTAGTCTTATGGATTACTTTCACACTGCCTTTATGTGATATTAGAACCTTCAAGGTTCTGGTCACCATTCACTTGCATTGTGAGGACCAACAGAGCAGAAATATTCTTCTAGAAATCTTCATATGTGTTCTGCAGAAGAAAGAAAGTCATACACATCTGGGATGGCATGATGATCAGCAAATTATAGAGAATTTTTTATTTTATTTTTTGTAATTTTTGCCACAGTTTTCTTGTTTTTTTTTTTGTTTACATTTCTAGTTTTACTTTATGATTTTAGTAATATTTTTATTACTCATTTTTTGTAAAAGTTTTTTTTTTTTTTTTTTTTAAGTTATTCATCTTTAAGTTCACACTTATGTTTTCAATTTAGTAATATATTTATTTAAAAAAATATTGTCTTAGGAACATGTTTTTAATGTAATTTTATTGAGTTTGGGTCATACTGTAGTGCACATTTATAGTTTCAGTTTAGTAATAACATAACTTACACTGGCGGCCAAATGTTTGGAATAATGGACAGATTTTGCGGTTTCGGAAGGAAATTGGTCCTATAATTCACCAAAGTGGCATTCAACTGATCACAATGTATATTCAGGACATTACTGATGTAAAAAACAGCACCATCACTATTTGAAAAAAGTCATATTTTATCAAATCTAGACTGGCCCCATTTCCAGCAGCCATCACCTTATTTATAAGATAAGGTTTATATTATATACTAAAGCTATTTGGTTCATTGAATGAAGCTTAACATTGTCTTTGTGTTTGTTTTTGAGTTGCCACAGTATGCAATATACTGACATGTCTTAACTCTTTCCCCACCAGCGTTTTTAAAAAAAGTTGCCAGCCACCGCCAGGGTTTTTGACAATTTTCGCTAAACTTTAATGGCCCGCAGAATATTTTCTTCCATGAATATATGAAGATGCTATATATCAAAATAAAGATCTGAGCCTCTGCTTTTAGGCAAAAATGATTTTATTTTATCTTCATTTGTTCTTTTTTATTGCCACTTGAACAGAGGTAGGTTTTGTCAAAAACAACATTTCGGACAAAAAGCTGAGAAAAAGGCATTTTTATCAAACAAGTGCTTTTTTATTTATTTATTTATTTCAAGCAAAAATATTGTGACAACAGAAAAGATACACAATAATAATAACTTATACACTTATGCTTGAAAATGGAGTGGGAAGAAGTAAAACTTATTAAACCCCACCCCAGTCTATCAAAGAATTTATACAAACAAAAAATAGCTGCTTCCTTCATCGATAATCTCAAAGAGAAAATAATAATAATTAAAAAAAAAAAAAAAAGAATAATAATAATAGTAAAAATAATACCTCGTTTAGAAACAGTGGTTGCACAAGTCAAAACCACACATTCATACCATACATATTAATAATATACAGATATTTCCACAGGTAACAATGATAATCAAATACTAACAATGGTAGACGAAATACCACAAGGGTACATAACAATGATTATCAAATACCAACAATGGTAGATGGACCATTTAGTCCAGCTTTAGTATTAGTATGGTGTTCCACTTCACGTTTGAGACGATCGCAGTCTGTTTCTTTGATCAAAGAGTTACGTACTGCGCGCAGGTCTTCCTTACTGTATACCACCTAAAACACGGATACCCGGAAAATTCTGTGTTTGGCGGGGAAGCGTTTTTTCATAAAACCCGGAAAATTCCGTGTTTGGCGGAGAAAGAGTTAAGGTCAAAAATAGGTAAAAAAATGGCACACAAAAAAAAGAAACAGCTTTCTCTAGAAACTTGTCAGTCAGCAATTGTTTTGAGGAATGAAGGTTTTACAATGCTTGAAATTGCCAAAAACTGAAGATTTCATACAAAGGTGTAACTACAGTCTTTAAATACAAAGGACAACTGGCTCTAACAAGGACAGAAAGAGATGTGGAAGGCCAGATGTGCAACTAAACAAGAGCATAAGTACATCAGAGTCTCTAGTTTGAGAAATAGACGCCTCACATGTCCTCCGCTGACAGCTTCATTGAATTCTACCCGCTCAACACCAGTTTCATGTACAACAGTAAAGAGAAGACTCAGGAGGTCTTATGGGAAGAAATGCAAAGAAAAAAACACTTTTGAAACAGAAAAACACAAAGAAAAGGTTCGAGTGGGCAAAGAAACACAGACATGGAACAACAGATAATTGGAAAAGAGTGTTACGGATCTTAACCCCATTGAACTTTTGTGGGATCAGTTACACTGTAATGTGCGTGAGAAGTGCCCGACAAGACAGACACATTTATGGCAAGTGCTACAGGAAGTGTGGGGTGAAATGTCACATGAGTATCTGGACAAACTGCTAGAATGCCAAATATCTGCACTGCTGTCATTGCTGCACATGGAGATTTTTGGATGAGAACTCTTTGAAGTAGTTTAAGACGTTTTTTTCAGATTGTAATAGTAATTTTTCACGTTATTAATATCCTGACTATACACCATTAACAGTTGAATGCCAATTTGGTGAATAAAAGAACCAATTTCTTTCCATAAGAGCAAAACCTGTACATTATTCCAAACTTTCAGCCACCAGTATATCTTTTATGACATTTTGTTTTATTTTATGGAGTTTTATTTGTCTTTTAGTTCATGCTTTTAGTTTCAGTTTATTGATAATATATCTTGTTACAAAAAATAGTATGTTATTATGAAAGTTATTTTTCAGTCATTTTGTTGAGCTTATGTTCTAGTGCACATTTATAGTTTCAGTGTAGCTTTTATTCTTTTGCAGACTCCCTTTTTATTTTAGGTAATGAAACCACTTTTCATTGTTAGTTTTCATATTCTTCATAGTTTTCATGAACGACAATAACCTTACATCTTTCTCCAATTCCAGTTTGTTCGCAGTTCTCCCGAGGAGTGTACGCCATCTTCGGCTTCTACGATAAGAAGTCCATGAACACCTTAACCTCATTCTGCGGGGCTCTTCACACCTCCTTCGTCACACCTAGTTACCCCATCGACTCAGACGTGCAGTTTGTCATTCAGATGCGGCCGCCGTTGAAGGGTGCTGTCCTCAGTCTCCTATCCCACTACAAGTGGGACAAGTTTGTCTACCTCTATGACACAGACAGAGGTGAGTGCTCTCAGTTACCTCCAACTCCTAGCAAAACTCTCTGGCCTACATGGACTTATGTAAACTTCAGTTACCAGTAAGTTGGTGCTGATTTGTATTGAGCTGTCTTAACATCAATTTGTAGGCCAACCCTGAAGGCTGAGTCTCCCTGGGTTCCCTCAGGAATTTGCAATGAGTTTTAGAATAGACATTTTCGATTTATGAGTAAAATAAGGTCAAAATGAGGTTGGCATTACTTCAAGAGACTTTCATGTTTTGTTCCACTACATAGTTACAGACAGTAATCCTTCAAACATGAATTTTAAAGCCACTGTTTTCTAGAGGTAAGTTGCCACCTTTCATAGTTGTCTGATTAATCGTGGTGGTAGATGTAGTCATTAACAAGCAACCTACGTTTAAAAAAAAGTTGCAAAATTATTGTTTGAGGTATGAGCCATGATCCCATAACTCAGAAATGCCAATGATATTCTGGGTTTTAGAACTACAACCTTGAACATCTCTATTGGTTTTGCTGGGTTTGTAGCACATACAGAGCTGGCATGATGGAGAACGGATGCCCCATTTGAGTCCTTGGGGTCTGGATAGAGTGCCGGAGGTGCTGGTGCAATGGTCCAGATATCTCTGTATACATGATGAATTTAGAACCAATGTGCCCCATTTCTGAAACGCACAGTAAAATTTGGGGCCCTAACATACTTATTAAATAGTTTACTCATCTTACCTAATACAGTTATCTGAATAGCATTATGATGCAAGGATATTGAAATCAAGTAGTTAATAAAAAAGCATCTAGCAGACTCCTTTTATCCTGCATTAAATATCATATTGTAAAGGAATGGTTCAGCCAAAAATAAAACTGTTTTTATCAACATCAAATAACTGGATTTAATTGAAATCACAAATTCCATAATATATCATTTATATACATTTTTGTTGAATTAAAATATATAATTTAAATTCATATAAATTATGTATTTATTCATATAAATACATTTATATTATATATGATATAAATTTCATTAATTGACTTAATTTGTATATATACACATTATACATTTTTATTCAATTAGATAGACGATAAATAGATGAGTAAGATCTTTGTCCCCATGTACACTTGCAAACTGTAGTCTGGCTTATTTATGGAGGTTTTGGAGCAGTGGATTCTTCCTTGCTAATCAGCCTTTCAGGTTATGTCGATATAGGACTAGTTTAACTGTGGATATAGATACTCGTCTACCTGTTTCCTTCAGCATCTTCACAAGGTCCTTTGCTGTTGTTCTGGGATTGATTTGCACTTTTCGCACCAGACTACGTTCATCTCTAGAAGACAGAATGCAAATCCTTCTTGAGCGGTATGATGGCTGCATGGTCCCACGGTGTTTATACTTGCATCCTATTGTTTGTACAGATGAACGTGGTAGCTTAGGTATTTGGAAATTCCTCCCAAGGACGAAACAGACTTGTGGAGGTCCACAATTTTTTTCTAAGGACTTGCCAGATTTCTTTTGATTTTCCCATGATGTCAAGCAAAGCACTGAGTTTGAAGGTAGGCCTTAAATACATTCACAGGTACACACCAATTGACAGAAGCTAAATTAGGCTTGACATAATTTTCTGGAATTTTCCAAGCTGTTTAAAGGCACAGTTAACTTAGCGATCAGCCACAACATTAAATCCACCTGCCTAATATTGTGCATGTCCCCCTCGTGCCACCAAAAGAGCGCCAACCCGCATCTCAGGATAGCATTCTGAGATGATATTCTTCTCACCACAATTGTACAAAGTGGTTATCTGAGTTACTGCAGACTTTGTCAGTTCGAACCAATCAGGCCATTCTCTGTTGACCTCTCTCATCAATAAGACATTTCCACCCACAGAACTGCCCCTCACTGGATGTTTTTTTGTTTTTGGCACCATTTCAATAGTTGAAAGTAATTATACAGATTTTGAAGCCATGAGGGTGAGAAAATATTGAAAGAATGATTATTTTTGGGTAGACTAACCTCTTATCATTACATTTCTAAATAATCAGACTTGCAATATGAGCAGTGGTAGTAAAACAACAGAATCCTAAAATGTCTTTGTCATCCAATTAAAATTCAAGGCCTATAACACCCCCAATGCCTCATCACCCTCCATCCCTTGAGCGCACCAGTTCTTGGGTCATGGTTTGTGTTTACTAATCATGGAGAGGTCACAGTCTCTGTTTCACCCCAAGGTACCTGGCCAATAATTCTATTTTCCTCCAGACTTCAGATGTGGCACTGTAGTTAACTCCTCTGCAACTGTCTTCTAGTTATAACATTCTGCACCACATCGTATTTAACTACTCATTTATTCACATGGAAATAATCATTTCCCCATCGCTCACATCAGATTGAGCAATTAATTAAACTCAAGTGCTATCTGTTGAGGAATATCTGCGATGAGTCAGAGCGTCTCATGACGGCACAAAAGCTTGAGGCAGGACAGTGGCATTTTAGGTCCCATTAAAGCCCCCTCGTATCCTGCGGTCAAGTTCACAATGGTTTTCCCAGAAAATTGAATCGCTGATTAGATGAGACACAGAAAGCTGGCACAGAGAGTTCTGTGTGTCTCTCCCTTTTCCTTCGTAATGTCTCCTTCAGTGCAGCTTCCATCTGGATTTGTTTCACTCCTGACTTAAAGGTCAATTTTTGTAAGTAGTCAAGAAGCTTCTCAAATCAGCTAAAGATAAATGCATAAAAGAACAGTTTTAGTGTTTTTCTGTAACTGCCAGTGTTGGGGATGCTACTCTAGCTTCTCAAGCTACAAGCTACTCATCATTTAGAGTAGTTAAACTTCAATGGAAAAAACAAATCTTACCCCAGACTTTCATATTTTCCAGTAAAAAAAACATCATTTAAAAAAAGATACATTTACTTGAGGAGTAAAAACAGAAATATACAATTCACTGGGAGAATACTCTATTTTTTTACAGTATAAAATTCCCCAGAGGGCCTAAAAAGAATAACAGATTTGTTTTAGTGAATTGGTCTGATAAAAAATTCTAAGTGAACTATTTGATTTACATAAATCATTTCTCTTTAAATTAATCAGACTTCCCAAAGCAAAAACAATGTCAAAGTACGGAATGTGCACGACATAGATGGGTTCTTGTGCACTATCTCCACTATGCAATCTGGGTCCGGGTTGGGGTGGCAAGACTCATTTTTAGGCTAGCAGCTGCACCCAACGTGCCACTCTTCTGGACACGCCCCTGCCTAATGACATTATTTATATATTTACATATTATTCCCTTTTCTCTCTATTTGGAAAGCCCAATTCCCACTACTTAGTTGGTCCTCGTGGTGGTGCGGTTACTCACCTCAATCCAGGTGGTGGAGGACAAGTCTCAGTTGCCGGTGCTACTGAGATCTCATCAATCTGCTCATCTCATCACGTGGCTCGCTGTGCATGACACCGCGGAGACTCATAACATGTGGAGGCTCATGCTGCTCTCCACAATCCACGCACAACTTACCACGCACCCCATTAAGAGCGAGAACCTCTAATCGCGACCACGAGGAGGTTACCCCATGTGACTCTACCCTTCCTAGCAACCAGGACAATTTGGTTGCTTAGGAGACCCGGCTGGAGTCACTCATCACACCCTGGATTCGAACTCGCAGCTCCTGGGGTGGTAGCGTCAATACTCGCTGAGCTACACAGGCCCCCCTAATGATGTTATTTGTGTTTGATAAAAGTTCTCACAATGTAATGAGTAAAGGTTCTTAGTGCAACAATATTTGTACAATATTTCTCTCAGGAATTTGTATTTATTTCTTTTTTATTATTTGTTTGATTTTTTTGAGTCTATTAAGTTCTTAGTGCAACATTATTCATACTCAGTTTTTTCCCACAATCAGTCTAACGATGTAAATTTGTTAGCTGGTTAAAAAATGTCATTAAGTTAGTAGCGTCACTACTTACAGTTAGCTATACTCCCCAACACTGCTACTGTAACTGCATGCCAATTACGCATGCAATCAAGGTTGTCACCTTGCACAACATCACAAAGACTCTTTTTCGCCATGCATTTACAATCGTTACCACAACACCATTAGGTATATTATTTATAATTGCAGCAGGCACCTGAATGAAGTGCGACACAGCAAAACTCATAATAATGAAGCAATTATGTTGCATTAAAATACTATAGCTTCCCTTTCCGATTATTGGCTCAGATGTATGCCGAGCCTTACTCCCAGCCATGCTCCCTCCCTCAAATAAGGCAGCAGTGAAATGTAATCCTTATTACTGGAACCCCACGAGAGAATTAACAGGGTTTATTGAAGCACTTCATCAGGAACCTTGAGTAGAGCTGTCACTTGGCATGTCACACAGACACGTACATCAAATGACATGACCCTGATGCGACAGGGACACGTACGACACAGGGATGCTGGCCAAAGATGTTTGTTCCTTTTTTGGCACGGATCGCTATCTAATTCCATAAAAAAATATAGAGCTGTTTTAGGTACAGCATTTCAGTTCCATTGTAATCTGACCATGTTTTATCTCCTTGGCATCTCCTCATGGGGTTTAAACCAGCAACCTTGCGGTTTTTATCCCTGAGCTTTAAATATAGGCATACTGTCTCTCTCCACTATGTTTAGTGTCTTGTCATAAAGTAGGATATGTTCGTGCTTCCTAATTGGTCCTGGAACAACATTCTAATCAATCAATCAGATTTGAGGTAATTAAACTGTTGACATTTGATTAGCTAGATAGCTAAATAATTTTACAGTACATCTAGTCATTTTACTCCATCGCTTGCTTGAGGACTAAGTAACACATTAACACATTGGACAAATATTCATGCCCATATTTGGGTACCAGTGCATTGTTTCTAGCCTTTAAAAAAAGAAAAGAAAAAAGAATATAAATCAAAGGCCAATCTTTTCTGCAGACTTTCAGTTTCTCCTTGTCGTAAGTTTGGCTTCACTGTGAATATATTTCGGCACTGTATGCACGGCAATAAACAGGAAGAATCTGTGTGTGTGGGGAGCAATGGGGAAGAAGTGAGATGGATTTTGTCCTTTGCGGAGTGCCGGTCAGGTATTGGAAGATAATTGCTGGGCTTGTGGAGCAGAGACTGATGATTACAGGGTTTATTGTCTCTCGCAGGCACAATCAACCTTACCTCATGTGCCTGATTCAGCACACTCACCGCCACTTGATTTATGGGCTTCAGTGGCTCTCTCTCTCTCTATTTTCTTGAACACATTGTTACCCTATCTCGCCCTCGCTCAGGCTTCATCACAGCCTCTATATTGCTTGAAATTTCTCTTATACACTTGCTTCCTTGTTTCCATTGCACGTGTGCATTTCCTCTCCCTCGGTTGTTTCGGTCTCGCTGTCGTCTCTCACTCACGTGGCTCTGGTGTATACAGTATGTGAGAGCACTCAGCTCTGATAGGAGCAGTGTTGTGTGGCATTCAGATTCCAATTCAATTGCCAATTTTGAATTGAGGCAAACAGGATGTAGAATTATAATTGGAGCTTGAATTTAAAGATGCAGTCACCAATGGTTTGGTTGATCATCCTGGCTAGCCTGAAACAGCAACATTGGCTCAACCAATGGCTTGAGCTCTGTATGTTCAACCAATGGAAGACAGGAGGAGTGTTTTGTCACTATGCAAATAGTTTTATCACCCAAGCAGTCATTATTATGTTTGGTGAGACAACTGGCAACGCCAGTTCTTAAATTCGTAATTTTACCCAACTTGGCTGTAGGATAAATAAAGGTATAGAGAGATGGAGAAGTGGAGAAAGAGTAGGATGCAGAAGAGGATAGCAGAGTGCCACTCTGACAGTATGAAAGCACTTTTGCTTTCATTTGACATTTGTGACTGGCAATTTTGGAAAAGTAATACAAGTGGCATTTCGTGGGAGAGGCCCACGTCGTCTGGTTAGGGGGGAAATAGCATTTATATCAGCAGGATTCTGGCTATCTGACAACATTAACTGCATGACTGCTCTCTGTAGCAAGAGAGAAGTGCTTACAAATAAAGTCTGCAGCTCAAGTTCCCCATCACCCTATATACCTTTATCTGTTAATATGTTACAGTTTAGTCAATGATATATAGATATCAGTGTGAACCATAATTTACAGTAGTCTGTCCATCCATCCATCATTCTATCCATCATCCATTCAGCCATACATTCATTGTTCCATCCACCCATGCATCCATCCTTCTATACATTCATCCATTGTTCTATCAATCTATAAATCCATCTATTGTTCTATCCATCCATCCATCTTTGTTGTTCTATCCATCCTTTTGTCCATCTTTTGTTCTATCCATCGATCCATTTGTCCATCCGTTGTTCCATCCATCCATGCGTCCATTCATCTGTTGTTCTGTTCATCCATCCACTGATCTATATATCAATCTCTTTCTGTTGTTCTATCCATCCATCCATTTTTCCATCCATTGTTCCATACATCCATCCATCTGTTGTTCAATCATCTGTTGTTCTATCCAACCAACTACCATCCATCCATCCATCCATCCATCTTTGTTATTCTATCCATCCTTTTGTCCATCTTTTGTTCCATCCATCCATTTGTCCATCCGTTGTTCCATTCATCCATGCATCCATTCATCTGTTGTTCTGTTCATCCATCCACTGATCTATATATCAATCTCTTTCTGTTGTTCTATCCATCCATCCATTGTTCCATACATCCATCCATCCATCTGTCGTTCTATCTATCCATCTGTTGTTCAATCCATCTGTTGTTCTATCCATCCAACTACCATCCATCCATCCATCCATCTTTGTTTTTCTATCCATCCTTTCGTCCATCTTTTGTTCTATCCATCCATCCATTTGTCCAACTGTTGTTCCATCCATCCATCCATCCATTCATCTGTTGTTCTGTTCATCCATCCACTGATCTATTTATCAATCTCTTTCTGTTATTCTATCTATCTATCTATCTATCTATCTATCTATCTATCTATCTATCTATCTATCTATCTATCATCCATCCATCCATCCGTCCATTGATCCATCCATCCATCTATCCATCCATCCATTGTCCACCCATCCATCTCTGTCATTCCATCTCTCTATCTGTTCAGCCATCCATCCATCCATCCAGCCACACTACTGAGAAATGTAGGTGAAATATGTAATTTTTTCGATGGTAAAATACTAGCTCAAATCCCTACTTAATATGCAGAAACAAGAATAAGTTTATCTATAACTTCATAGGTTGATTATGCCAAAAAGTGTATATACTGTGGCACAATTAAAAAATATATTGCTGTTTGGTTGAGTGTCCTAACCAACCCAATATGGCAACATTGGCAACAGTGGAGTGAGTTTGAGGTAACCTAAATTGGCTAACCAATGAAAGTGTTTGGGAAAACCTCTTTAAAAAAGGTCCTTATTTTTGCTTTCTGTTTTGTGAAGCTAGTGGAGCAGAAATTACACCCTCCACCATGAAGGCAGTAGATTCACAACTTTTAGTGAGAGATTCTCCCAATCAGTGCTTACAGTTCAATTATTTAACATAGAATGAATACAGTCCCTGACCTGAAAGATGTTTCAAAGCAATGTTTACTGCCAGGCAGAATGTCACAACTAAAACATCCTGTGGTTACAGTAAATGTGAAATTTAGCATACACTGAAATCCACATTGGAGTTATCTGTCATGAATTCTATGAGATTGTGTTTTCCAGTATGATTCGGTTTCCTCACTTCTAATGAATTTACACCACCCCTTGCATAAATGTAATGGTTGTGTTATGAGGCTCTGTGGCGTTTGTATGCGTTTCGGCAGGCGTTAGAACATCTTTAGTGTAATGACTACACTCCATTACTAAATGCAAGAGGGGGGTTGACGTGCAATAGCAAACACTAATCTACATAATGCGCACGTACACAACTACCAAGCACTGCTTCAACTGTCAATACCAGGCTTGTTTAATGAAAAAATATATATTATAATTTTAATTTGCAGCCGCTATGCAGAAATGATATTTCACTGGCCCTCGCTAAACCATGCCCACATCGATTTGCCCACATCGTGAAACATCTTGGAAAACAGACCATTCACTCAGTGGAATCCATTGAGCTGGGATCAGGATTATTGTTTTTTTAACAAAAGAATAAATTAGAAGGTTTACATGAAATTTTCTAGCTTGTATGGTGTGCAAATACACAAATAGAGAGTGTATATATATAATTCGAAATAATTCGTTCACCCAAAATGTTAAATCCTGTCATTATTTACTCACCCTCAAAAAGGAATTTTTTGAAGAATCTTCACACAGCTCTATTCAATACAATGTTCATACTTACCATGGCTGTAAAGCTCAAAAAGGAATAAAAACATTTTTTTTTAAATCGCCATTAGAAAACCATAAAAGTTGTCCATTAAGACACTTGTAGAAACCAGTGGCAATTTTGTGGAAATTATGTGGAAAAGTGGACACAGATGAGATGTTCCTCACACAAACCTATTTTATGGCTTCAGAAGACTTAAAATGTAGCTCACAAGTCATAGTAACTACTGTACTTTTATGTCGATTTTATGGGGGCTTTTGTCCTTTAAGTTTGTTTTGTATGGAAATGATTCTTACACAGAAAAATATGACATAAAGGTAAATAATGACAGCTATTTAATTTAATTTTTTAAATGTAAATTCTGGTCAGGCTTAAACGAAATGGCGTTCAAATCGACAGCATTTTTCTCTGAAACCTTCTGCGGTGAACCGTACCAAAGCCCAAGACAACACACTCAATATTGCATGGCAGGACTTGTAAGTGAAGATAGTTTATGATGCGTGTCAGGATAAATCCAGCAATATCCTTCCTTTATTGACTAAAAGCTTTTCATTAGCGTAAATAAAACTAAGACGCCAAGTCCTCCCACCGTGAGAGTCTTTCCTCCCACTGCAGTGCACAATTAAAATCCATATTTCACAGTTGGTGAAAAAAATATATATATATTACAAATGTTGTTACACAACAAATCATTTTAGAAAAAAAAAAATGATTTAAGATGCACAGAGGAGAAAAACATCTAGCTTGTTTTTGACAATGCATTAATTTCTTGAATTTTCTTTCCCAAGGACGTAATCTACTTTTTCCTCACTTAAACTCTCATGGTACCACAAGTATAATGGTGTATGATGTATTTCATATGTGCATAGTAATTAAAGACAAATTGGACAGAAATTGGGGAGTGTCCTTCAAATGGCCTGGCCATCCATGACCATTTCTTACGTGCTACTAATCAATGCATGTACAATTCACACATCTGAATAATCAATGACCTGACACTGTCAAAGCTTTTTTACTTATCTTCATTCACATGAAAACAACAATACATATGGCTGTAATCTCTAGAAGACAGGGAGGGAATTTATTTTCTGAAATAACTTTCTTTTAAATAATTTATTTTCTTTAATGCATTCAAATTTTTGCTTTCCCTCACATTAGTTAGCGTTAGCGTTAGCTCACAGTAAGCTGACGCTAACAGTATGCACACTTTTCCACTGCACGTTACGGTTCAACTTGCCTCAACTCTACTCGCTTTACTTTTCTGAGTTTGCATTTCCACTGCAGTTTAGAACGACCTCAACGTGGGTGGGATTATAGGCTGATCGTCATAGCTGCGCCAACCTCTACTGCCGTGACATCATCTTAAACATGACACAAACTGACCAAAACAATGACACGACCGCTAGCTGTTAGCTATTAGCTCATTGTGCTGCATAAAGCAGTTGTTGCATGGATAATTTACAGAAATGTAATGGTTAAATTGGTCTGGTTGTTTTAGAAGCAAGCTTTCAAAGTGAAGCTTTCAAGCAGAGTATATAGTTAATGTACCATCCTCCTTCGTGGACTCCAGGGCACTCTCCCTCCCATTGCTCACTGGTCTAGATAGCGTCCATTTGGTTGAACCACTTCCACTTTTCCTTGATGGTTCTGTAGTCACTTACGTTTTTTTTTGTTTACTTTTTCCTACACTGTTGGTAGGTCCGGTGGTAGCCGTGTGCGGCCAACAGCTGATACACTTCCTGAGAGACATTTTAGCTTCGCTCATCACTATCGAGTGGACCGTCTGCACCTCGTTTATTGACCACAGCTTGGTTTTGCACACAGCCATTTCTTTTTTTACAATTCGAAAGTCGCTTGAACAAATGATACGGTTATCAATGTTTATAACTTAAAACTAGTGGGTTGATGTTGCGTGTCGGAAATCAAGTGATTCTCTATACAAGGATGTCTTGGTGGTTGCCAGGGTGTTCTATAGTGGTTGCTAGTTACTAGTGGTTGCTAACTGGCCCAAGTCGCTATATTTTTCATTTTTATTAGGGATGTGCCTGAAGCCGAATACCTTATTTCGAAAGGCATGAATAATGGCTTCCAAACGAACAACAAATTCTACAGAATAATCGAAAATATATTCTTTTGAGCACAGGGATGGAGTGATTATTTTAAATAAACATATCTAAAATGACAATGCAATAGTTAGTATGTGAAGCCAGTTTGACTAAAGTATAGACTTTATTAATGAAAATGTGCACGTTGTGATTTCAAGCTTAAATCGGATTGCCATGTTGCAATCTCCGTTTATTGTGCACGTCTCAAACATTTGAGCTTGTCAAGAGTAACAATGACTAAGATTGCAATATCATATACATTTGACGCTTTTTGAAATGTCTATGTTAATGTTTAAAACCTTTCGAGCGAGAACATGCTGTGTCTCAATCGCGATTATTACTTCATGCATTAAACATTTTAAAACTACTTGAATCTACAATGTCTGTTTGGTTAACATGATGCCTCTGATTTAAAAAAAAAAACTAAAGAAAATACACAAAGTAATTTCAGAGCAAATACATATTTATCCAGATACATTTATATTGAATAGGCTGAAAATATCGAGATCTACCCAAACTTTTGTTGGATTTCCATTTGTTTTGACACACTTCCGGTTTAAGCCCCACCCACATGCGGTTTCATACGAGTGCAGATACAGATCATTTTGCTATTGCAACAGATACAGATAACAGCTTCGCTGCACAACCGTAGTTCCTATATATATATATATATATATATATATATATATATATATATATATATATATATATATATATATATATATGACTCAGGTCACTCCTATCGCCTGCTTTATTTGAAGTCATAAAATGTGAAGTCTAATAGCTTTGCGAATAATAGCACACCCATCCTAAAGAAGTTGCACAATTTGAGGCGTTATTCAATTGATGAGTGCTATTTAATGTCTAATGCCATTTTATGAAATGATTGATAGTATTACATTGTTCAATCACATCAATACCTTGAGTTTGTGATGCTTCAAGATAATTTATTCCTAAGGTGTGCTAAGTTTAGCGACCTACCGAGGAGATAGTTCAGCACACATCCCCCTCATGAACTGCATATACAAATACATATTTTATAGCCTCCATTAATGTTAGCCACACCGCTGTGGTACCCTTGAGACACTTCATGCACTTCATAATGTGTCCAGTGATGGACAAAATCTTTTCAAAGGCAGAGTGATGAACCCGCATGCATGGATGGAAGAATTAATTGGTTTCAAGGGATAGCTCACCCAGAAATAAAAATTATGTCATCATTTACTCACCTTTATGTTGTTTAAACCCATACTTGACATTTTTCTTCAGTGGAACACAAAATGTGATGTTTGGCAGAATGTTAGCCTTAGTCACTTGTACTTTCATTGCATGTTTTGTTTAGTTTTTTATATAAAATGAAAGTGAATGGTGACTGAGGCTAACACTTTAATATCTCCTTTCGTGTTCTATGAATAAAAAGAAAAAGCCATATGGGTTTGAAATTAGATTTTCATTTATGGGTGAACTGTCCCTTTAATGTTGCTCTACTGCTCATTGAAGAAGCTCAAAAGGATGGCCTGAATTAATAGGCTTTGGCTCTGAATTAAACTCTCATATGTCACAATAATGAGCTTGTTTAGCGGATTTCAGTTAAACTAAGGGCATGAATTCAGCCTGGCACGGTTGGCAGAGATGGGTGGCGCAGGGGCCAAGGCGCCTGTGAATGCGATGATTTGATGACCACACTTGGTTAGATCATTGCTCCATTTCATTAGTCAACCACAGGCAGAGGAAATAGCCATATCATGTTCACGCCAGTCAATGAACAGCTTAGAAATGGACTATAATTTAAACCCTTGCCCATCCTTTTATTTTTTGTTTTTTTAACTCTTCTTTTCTAATAGGATTTTCCACACAGTGCAAAAATATATATTTTAAACGTATTTCTTCACATATGTTTTTCCAGTAAAATACTAAATTGTAAATGTTATATTGAGTTGAAGTCAGAAGTTTACATACACTTATGTTGAAGCCATTAAAACTAATTTTTAAACCACTTCACAGGTTTCATATTAGCATACTATAGTTTTTGCAATCTACTTTGTGCATGACACAAGTCATTTTCCAACAATTGTTTACAGACAGATTGTTTAACTTTTAATTGACTATATCACAATTCCAGGGATCAGAAGTTGACATACACTAAGTTAACTTTGCTTTTAAGCAGCTTGGAAAATTTCAGAAAATTATGTCAAGCCTTTAGACAATTAGCCAGTTAGCTTCTGATAGGCTATTTGGAGTCAATTTAAGGTGTACTTGTGGATGTATTTAAGGCCTACCTTTAAACCCAGTGCCAAACCATTGGAAAGTCAAAATAAATCAGCCAAGAAAATTGTGAACCTCCATAAATCTGGTTCATTCATCTGTACAAACAATAATACACAAGTATAAACACCATGGGACCATGCAGTCATCATACCCCTCAGGAAGGAGATGCATTCTTTCTCCTAGAGATGAACATAGTTTGGTGCAAAAACTGTAAATCAATCCCAGAACAACAACAAAAGACCTTGTGAAGATGCTGGAGGAAACAGGTAGACGAGTATCTATATCCACAGTAAAACGAGTCATATATCGACATAACCTGAAATGCTGCTCTGCAAGGAAGAAGCCACTGATCTAAAACCACCATAAAAAAAGCCAGATTCTCTCAGACAATTTTCAATTGCACATGGGGACAAAAATCTTACTTTTTGGAGAAATGTCCTCTGGTTTGATGAAACAAAAATTGAACAGTTTGGCCATAATGATCATTGTTATGATTGGAGGAAAAAGGTTGAGGCTTGCAAGCCGAAGAACACCATCCCAACCGTGAAGCATGAGGGCAGCATCGTGTTGTGGGGGTGTTTTGCTGCAGGAGGGACAAAATAGATGGCATCATGAGGAAGGACAATTATGTGGATATATTGAAGCAACATCTCAAGACATCAGCCAGAAGTTAAAGCTCAAATGCAAATGGGTCTTCCAAATGGACAATGACCCCAAGCACACCTCCAGATTTGTGGCAAAATGGCTTAAGGATAAGAAAGTCAAAGTATTGGAGTGGTCATCACAAAGTCCTGACCTCAATCCTCGAGGAATGGGCCAAAATTCTTATTGTGAGAAGCTTGTGGAAGGCTTCCCAAAACGTTTGACCCAAGTTAAACAATTTAAAGGCAAAGATACCAAAGGTTTGTTCTTTGAAATCAAGATATATTCTCTGAAAACAAGTCTAACTGTCTAATGCAATTTTATTTCTCTCAATTAAACTGGTGTTGAAGGATGTTAAGATAATGTAACTGAAAAAGAAGACAAAAATACAGATTATGAAAATTATTTTTGCATGTATCTGTGCTCTGGCACTCTGCTGAAGGAATAGGTTGGAGTTTATTCTTGCTATTCATGATCTAAATATTATAGAATTAGTCACAGAATGAAAAATCGTTAAATCCATTGATGTAGACACTAGTATGCACCGGATTAAACTACCCTTTGAATATACAAGTTTGAGTAATATGAGTCACAGTAGATAATGGGTCTTCTTTTGCAGTGCTTCTGTCCAATTGGAATAATTAGTTGCTCTCAGTTTCAATGAGATGGAAATTCAATGGAAATGTATCAGATATCTTTAGAGAATACTATATTCATGGACAGAGCACTTTCCTTGAATAAACTACAGAATAGGTCTTGAAACTCTTTAAAAAGTCATTTTTGTTCTTTCACATTCTCATTGAATGTAGATCCTTAACCTTCAGAAGAAGAAAAAATGTCTAGAGTTTAAAGCACAGATGTGTGATGTCATTATTTTCTGAAGATAAAAAGGTAACACTTTACATTAATATCGTACAGCATTGGTAACATTGGCTAACTTCATTCGTTAACATGAACTAACCAATAATACTTGCTTAATTTCAGTATATAGTAGTACATTTGTTTTAAATTACCATTAGTTAATGCAATAGGAACATTAACCAAGATTAACAAATGTAATTAAAAAGTCATTGTCTGTTCATGATACTTATAGCATTAATTAAAGAAACTAAAAAGTAGAAAATTGAAAATAATAAAAGAAATAAGCCTAAACTAAGCCATTACTAGGCAGATTTTGTAGATATCGATAAACTTCCCATAAATGAAGGAATTATTTATTTTTATCATTAATTATAATAAATTAATTTAATGATTTTTAACTGTAACTTTGGTAACATGGTTGAAGGGTTGAGCTTGGCGAATACTGTCAACATTGTTATGTATTTGTCTTTCCCTGTATGCCATTACAGATATTTGAGTTTAAAACTAGCTATTTTTCATGCTGTGTTAATTTTATGTTAGATAATAATTGATCTAAGATATCTAGTAGTTCTCACTCCAAAATGCATTAGATTTGTCTTTTTTGCTTAAAAAGAAAAGAAAAGGAAAAAAGTAAGTGGACACCAATTTGGGCTCTATTCAAGAAAAGCAGCCTATATTTTACCACCAATGAGGGTTGTTTGCCTTAACAACAGCATTTATGACTTGATGGCTCAAAAATGACTAGCTGTAGAGTAGATCTTTTATCCTGTGTTTCCTGCATCAGACAGTTTAATTATGCATGAGGTAGAATTAATCAGCTGTGACACAATGACAGCTCAGGACACTTGAGATGAGACCCGAGGACACAGAGAAGCTCATTTTTAAAAAGGAGTGTAAAAAACAGGCCTCTTATTTTGCTTTGCAGCATCACACTGGGCCTTAAACTCTGTGTTAAATCGCCTCTGAGGAAAAGTAACAAATTTCCAATTTCCAGGTGAAAAAGCAGCTCAGAGCTATTCCGAGGCGAACGCACGAGTCTTTTGTCAAAAGCTTGTTTAGAGATGTATTGTGGTAACTATACAATAAGAGCAGGATTGCCTCGTAGTGTCTACCGCTAAGTGAACCTGGAACAAGGCCATTTACTCACCTACCTCACTGCTAGACACAGCAACCACGAAATTACTGCTAGGTTTTTGTTTTTGTTGTTGTTGTTGTTGTTCTTTTGTTTGTTTGTTTGTTTGTTTCCATTATAAATGTTACAAAAGACAAAATGACCTGCTCTTTACCTTGAACTGCCAGCTAACGGGACTGATAGCTGTGATGTTCTTGTATAAAAAACAAATACCCATATAATTTACTTTTTTCTTTTGGAACAAAAAAGGAGATGTTAGGCAGAATGACAGCCTAAGTCACTATTTACTGTAAAAAATTATATTATATATATATATACATACATACATACATACATACATACATACATGTATGTGAGAGAGAGAGAGAGAGAGAGAGAGAGAGAGAGAGAGAGACATACATACATGCATATATAAATACATATATATATACATTTACTGTAAATTATCCTCCCTGCCCAGTAGGTGGTGATATGCAGGAAGAATGTGTATTGTCAAAAACACATGAAAAATAATTACGTGAAAGTGGATATTTATTGTAAAATTTGTATACTCACGATCCGTTTCTCACCCTCACTTATCATATTGCCTCTGAAGACATGGATTAAACCACTGGAGTCGTATGGATTACTTTTATGCCGCCTTTATGTGCAATTGGAGCTTAAAAATGTTGGTGCCCATTCACTTGCATTGTATGGACCTACAGAGCTGAGATATCCTTCTAAAAATCTTCATTTGTGTTCTACTAAAGAAAGACAATCAAACATGTGGAATGGCATGAGGGTGAGTAAATGATGAGAGAATTTTCATTTTTAGGTGAACTATTCCTTTAACTCGGAACAAATATCAAATTTAATAGCATGTACTGTAGAGAAAATTATAAGAGCTAATGATTGAAATTATGATACATTATAAGAAGTGACTGCCTAATATGACATCATTATGTTGAGACATGCATCAGTCCAGCATAATTAACAGGACAATTAACGATCAACGGGACTGAACAAACACATTGGTTTAATTAGTGTTGACATTTGCTCACTGGACAAATAATACCGTACATTATTACTTAGCACGATGTTATCATTTTATTTACGTTTTAGTTTCTGAACCCTCCCGTCGCATTTACAAGATATTTATTTGCATAATTAAAAAATGCATAATTACTTTGGCGTCTGGGAGATTAGATTAAATAAAAGGAATACTGTAAATGTAGTCAGAGTGGCTGCTTTGTATCAACATAAACGTTTCTAATCGTTTGGATGTTTAACTCATATTAATGTACAGAATGAATCATTAACCCGCCTTAAACTTGAGTTACAGACCCATAATAAAATGACACCGTGATGACATCATAAGGCTCGGATTAGTTAATAAGTGCACAAGGACTTTTCAAATGATTAATTCTAAACTTAAAGGGATGGTTCACCCAAAAAGAACATTTCTGTCATCACTTACTCACCTTCATGTTCCAAACCCATATGACTTTTTATTCCATGGAACACAAAAGGAGATGTTCCTACCAACACTTCCCTATAGATTCAAAATGCTAGAGCAGTATTTTCCTATGTATATGTCGAACTTATCCCATACATACTGTTCTCAACAGTACTGTTGCAAGTGAAGTTAAGCTTTGGAAATGGCAAATGACATCATTGGCAAGTTATTCTTCCTAAATAAATTTTTCTTATTGAACTGTTATGGTAATGACAACCCAGCATGCTATTAACATATTGTCACACTCAGGCTGGCTTTGTGTATTTTTGTTTTCCTTGCTAATGGAATATTTCATGATAAACCTCTTGAAACATTACTCTCATGCAAATCATGAAAATCAAAAATTAATAGAAATATCTTGCTACACTTGCTTCAAGGAAGCATGCAATTCCCTGGTCTGTTTTCATTTTAAACTTCAGTATTTCATTAACGTTTTTATTCACGGCAAAGGTTTGCTGAGGTAGACTTGATATTTAAATTGACTTGATATTTTTCTTACCCAGAATAAAAATGTGTTCACATCATTTTATGAGTCATCCGGCTGATGTAACAAATAATTGAATAGCATCCACAAGTGTGGGCTATGTGTTTTGCGGAGGTGTGTACTGTCCTGAATGTTGGTGTTTGTGTGTGTGAGTGTGTGTGTGTGTGTGTGTGTGTGTGTGTGTGTGTGTGTGTGTGTGTGTGTGTGTGTGTGTGTGTGTGTGTGTGTGTGTGTCTCTCTGTGTGTGTCTCTGTGCTTACTGGCTCCAACAGTCTGTAGGCTGTGTAAATGAAAAACCGTGCTGAGAGCCCCTACACACCGCTGCATGCATGCTCTTTTATAGATATGCTTTTACATGCTGCTTTCCATTTAGATTTTCACATCAGCTGTCTGGCCGATTAGAACTGTACTTGGTTCCAGATCGTTTTAATTAAAATAAAATTACCACATCAAAGACTCAGCTCCGTGCTTCTCCCTCCCAAACATTTCAGCGAATCTGAAAATACACAGGACAATTGCAATCTATTTCCTTCATTTGTGTGTTTCTTCAACTGTAGGCACCTTTGGTCCTGTGGATTTTAAATGTACTTTCTTTAAACACACGCTTCACACTTTTACTAGTTTAATTAGTTGTCTGCAAACAATGTCCAACAGTGGATATACATGCATCAAAGAAGAATATGTCTTTGTCTTTTTTGTCATTCGTTCTAAAACACCATGAACATTTTTCACCACTATCTTTTCCGACACGTCTCAAATTATGTAACCGTTACATTTTCATGAGTAGGGTCTAAATTCCTCTGCAGTGCCCCCTGGAGTGAGTTATCTTTGCACGTGGCACTGCACAGCCAGTAGAGGGGGCAGAGTGTAGACGAGTATTTTTTACAATTTTATTTCAATTGTTAAGGGGCCTGTGCCTACCACCCCTGCAGTCCTGAGTCTGAATCCAGGGAATGCTGAGTGGCTCCAGCCAGCTCTCCTAAGCAACCAAATTGGCGCGTTTGCTAGGGAGGGTAGAGTCACATGAGGTATCCTCCTGGTGGTCGCGATTGGGGTTCTCGCTCTCAATGGGGCTGTGCGTGGATCGCAGAGAGTAGCATGAGTCTCCCCATGCTGTGAGTCATGCACAGCGATCCACGTGATAAGATGCACGGATTGACGGTCTCAGAAGAGGAGGCAACTGAGATTTGTCCTCTGCCACATGTATATTAATTAGATTTCTTGTCTTAAAAAATACTGTATATAATATTAGTAAACATGTGAACATGTGGGTTATGTCTGCTGTACTATTTTTGTTTATTTATTTTGTTTGTATAGCTGTAAAAAAAACTAATGAACAAATAATATGAGCAATCCGGTTTGCCTATGTTTGACATCTCAGACATTGTGTGTGTGCGTGCGTGTATGTGTGTGTGTGTGTGTGTGTGTGGTGTACATGGACATCGTATAATCACGCTCAATCAGCATGTTTTCACTGTGAGTATACGAATATTAAAGTGTAATTGTGGGGCTTTTGTGATAGTTTGGCTGTCAGTTTCAGAAAATATATGTATCATATGCCTGAAGAGGCTTTTTTAGTTGCTGTTTGAGTGAATGAAAAATGCATGGGAAGATCGCATTTAGATATGATGGTTGTTTGTTACATAAAATAAACATATGTGCTTGAAAAGACTGTATGAGTAACTGTTTGAGCGAGTATAAATACTGTAACAGACGCTTGACCAGCACAGCCTGTCACACCCTGATGAATGACAACAGCTACTAATGTAAACAAATGGTAGCACGCATCTGAGGAAGATCACGTTTGATGTATTGTCTGTGCGTATAAGAGCTGTAAGCATTTTATCATGGTACTTTGGTGATGAGCTGGATGTATATAAAATATACTTATTCTGTGGTTCAAAAGACAGTATGAGTAACTGTTTGAGCGAGTATAAATAACAGACGTTTGATCAGCACAGCCTGTGTTAGCCACGAAAGCTGATTTGAATCTGGCAGCTTGTAACGTAACTGGCATTTGCAGAAATACATATGTGCGAAGCTACTCTGCGAGCCCCAGTTATTAGCCGTCACATATGTGTGATGGTACATATGAAAGGGTTAAACAGGATGCACAACCCATTTACAGAGAGATGAAGAAATTCGATGATTTTCTGCTCCCTGTTAGCTGCGCATTAAAAAAGATGTGCTGTCTGCTCTTAGTACGAGATGAACAGAAGCAAACACTCATCAAACATTAAGCTGGTATTTATTTTGGCTGTGGCAGAGGACAATGAAGATTAAGTATCCAAGAAGACATTGCTCATTAATGTGCGCTCATTCCCGGCAACAGCGCAGGGAGCAAGTTTTCTCGGGGGGGAAGCAATATCAGCCTAATGAAACATGAAGTATGAGTAAACTAACTGAAACTCAATGACATTCTCTGTTCCTTGTGTTTCTGCAGTGTTTGCCTTGTGTTGTGTGCTGCAATTGTGCTGCAATGAAACACTCTTTCATGTGTTCAAAACTTACTCAAAATGGGATTTCTGATGTGTGCAGGAATTTTCCATTTTCTGGCAACATAATGTCCAGCTCTATAATCTGCGGCGCTCTTATCGTTTTCAGTGGTGATTCTGCACCATGGAGAGCGATAGACAGAATTTGGATGCATTCCATAGCTCACATCCTTAGAGGGACAGATCACCCCAAAAAATAAAAGTCTATTATAATTTTTTACCCTCATGTCGTTCCAAACCCATAGGACTTTCTTCTGTTAAATGAATGTTCAAGCTGCTCTTTTACATACAGTTATTAAGGACAGATGCATTGAGCACCAAAAAGTCTTCTGAAGTAATAAGATTGCTTTGTATAATGAACAAACTGAAATTTAATACATTAATTGCTGAAAATGTTCCCCTTTGCCATTTCTCTCAGATCTTATTGATGTTTACATACTTGCAGGAATGATGTCAATCACGTTTGATCATGAGACATACGAAAAACAATGACAAAAGTTATTGATGTCAAACCTCCCTGCGAGACGTCTTGACAAACTATATTAGAATGTGCATGAGATTATTGATAAGGTTGTTAATAATTGCATAATTCAATTACATTTTTATACTCTTCCTTTTAAAGGTGCCGTGTGTAATTTCAGCTAAATCCACAGAGGGGCGCCAAAAGAGAGTTGTATTTGAAGTTGTAAATGATGTGATACAGTCCACAGGAATAAATATTTTACTACCTCTACACCCTTTAACACAAACCTCAACCTGAAACCTAATTGACAGTGGAGTAAAAATGCAATTCTAGAGCAAAAATGCAACCTCTGAAATACTTCCTGGTTCCCATGGGACCAGAACCTGCGTCTGGGAGACTGCTCACGCAACATGTAATCAGTAGCACTAGAGGAAAATGAATTTAAGCTTGAATTGATGCAACAATGTCTGATGTGGGATACCGCTTGCCAGTAATTCGACTTAATGTGGTTGATTTCAGGGTACATGAACTTTCTAAAGCAAAATGTTGATTTCCTCCATGATCATGTTAGATAAACAAAAATGTACATCACTAAAACTAGCATGCATTCATCAGTGCCATGCCAGCTGTGAATATTTAAATTTTTAATAATTCAGAGCCAACAGCCAGATTTTTCAGTGGTCTCTGAGCTCTAACTCCATCACAGAACGGATGCTAAGCAACACCACTCAAACAGCGCTCTGGAGGTGGCACAACAGTCACGGCTGGCATCACAAATGTGGCCCGCGCTGGCCGTGGCGTTTCAATTAGCCACTGCGAGGAGCACAGAAACAGAGAGGAGATTAGAAACAACTCAATTCAATTACAGCGAAGCCTCCATTGGTAATGCTTCAAACTTCATCTCGTTAAGATCTGGTTAAGAGCACAACGAAGAGAACTCTTACTTTCTGCCTGCTTCCTTAACACCAGAGCTCTGGTTAATGCGTCTGTGCTCAGTGTCAACAACATTCATCCTACATTGAGCCAACAACACATTACAATCGCATTCTTAGTTTTGTTTTCCAGTCAAATTATCCAAACATTCTTAAAACAAGTTCGGGACAGCAGATGAAAATTAGCCATTGGCTAAATCTGATACATTTGCTTAAGTGAGATGTTTAATTAATGTCTATTGTTCTTGACAAATAAATAAAATGAATGAAATCAGAAATTATTTAGCAGAGATGGGTCACTTCTATCAAAATGAATGGGAGACATGGGAATGGGAATGCTCAACCAAGAAGCCCTGAGCGCCCAACTGTCAACAGATGTAGAAAGGAAGTTCCGCCTCACAGTTAAAAGAGCCAATCACCTTTTAGATACAGACATCACCTGTCAATCAACTGTAGAATGTGCATTAGCAATACAAGCCTGGAAAATTTTGGTTTTTAGCTTAATATGAGGTGAAGAATCACTATTTATGATTCCAGTATTGTCAGATTTTATTGCCGATTTAATATGTTCTTTGATCATAAATTTGACCAAACGTTTTTGAGATTTTGGTCTTTCTCCATTCAAGTAGATAGTAGTTGCACTGACATGATTGGGAATAGCCTCCCGAGAGCATTCCAAAGATGGCCAAGAGTGGAACGACTTGCTAGAAAGACTTTGATGAAATGTACTTAAGGACAGTCTGGTTCTGGAAGTAATAGAGTAGCCATATCAACCTGCAACTCTTGACTGGTTGCCCACTAAAGCTGAGCCTGGCCAGTATCTGGATGGGAGCCCTCCTGGGGAAAACCAAGGTTGCTGCTGGAAGTGGTATTAGGGAGGCCAGCAGGGGGTGCTCACCCTACGGTCTGTGTGGGTCCTAATGCCCCAGTATAGTGATGGGGACACTCTACTGTAAAAAAAAAAAAAAAAAAAAGCACCGTCTTTTGGATGGGACGTTAAACCGAGGTCCTGACTCTCTGTGGTCATTAAAAATCCCTAGGGCACTTCTTGTAAAGAGTAGGGGTTTAACCCTGGTGTCCTAGCCAAATTGCCCCTATCTATCATGGCCTCCTAATAATCTCCATCCCTGAATTGGCTACATCACTCTACCATCTCCTCTCCACCAAAGCTATGGCTGCCGTCGCATCATCCAGGTGGATGCTGCACACAGGTGGTGGTTGAGGAGATTCCCCCTATACTATGTAAAGTGCTTTGAGTGCTATATAAATGTAAATTGTTGTTGTAATAATCCCATATTTTTTTCCATTGGGGAACTGATTAATAATGATAACGTCAAAACCTTTAAAAACTGTGAGTTCCAAGGTTGTTAATCGATGGTAGCTATATAGCTATACTGTATGCTATTGATGTTGTAGCCATCAGTGTTATTTATTATTATTATCATTGTTGTTGTTGTTATTTGTATCATTATTGCTTTATAGTTTTTAAAAGCAGAATTACTAGTGAATGACTACACTACCTTAAAATACATGTTTCTATACTTATAATTAACAACTCAATCAATAGTTTTTCCATCATTTTTAATGTCTTTTTCAAATATGTTTTGCTTCAAATCAAAGTTTTGTAATACTGTGATTCATATCGGAGCTGTTTGGTTTTGTTCATGGCTTCAAACTCTTTTATGAAATGCTTAATGAAATCTCTTTGTAAAAAATGAATGGCCTTATTTTGTCATTTTTTGTAACAAATGCAAAAGTGATGGTATTCACTGAAAAGATCAGATTTTAAGTTTTCAAACGATACCTCATATGCCTGACCTATGGATATGGGGAACTTTTTCGCAATATAGCGCCCCCCTGTGGACCCGCTGGCAGTTCCAAAGAGGTTAAGGCATCATTTTTTGCAATGTACAGAGAGTCTCACGACAAGCAGTGTGCCAGGGAATGCCTTGCATTTACCGAGAGCTTAGTGGATAAACAGAGAATCTAAACAGCAAATAAACATGAATACAGAGCCAGTGATCTCTGTTTGAACATTCACCCCCAGAGGAAAGTGTTATTGCACAAAGGTTGCTTTTCAATTGCTCAGAAGTTAAGATTTCTTAGTTGTGGTTCATTAAAATATCAGCTAGAGAAATAAAAATAAACTCAAATGAGAAAATTGTTGACAAAGTAATAATAGAGCTATAAAATTGATGTGGAAAGCATTCAATGGGATCCAAAGCCTGAGAGCAGGAGTGAAAATGCAACCGTTTTACATAATTTACTGTTTTTAATGCAAACATTTTCAATGTTTAAAAGACTCTGGCTACCACCCCTGGGGTTCGAGGGTTTGAATCCCAAGGCATGCTGGGTGACTCCAGACAGGTCTCCTAAGCAACCAAACTGGCCGGTTGCTAGGGAGGGTAGAGTCACATGGGGTAACCTCCTTGTGGTCGCTATAATGTGGTTCGTTCTCGGTGGGGCACATGGTGAGATGCCGTAGATGCGTAGATGCCGCAGTGGATGGCGTGAAGCCTCCACATGCGCTATGTCTCCGTGGCAACACGATCAAGAAGCCACGTGATGAGATATATAGGTTGACGGTCTCAGACATGGAGGCAGCTGGGATTCGTCCTCTGCCACCGGGATCAATACGCGGCCACGAGGACTTGAAAAAAAAAAGCACATTGGGAATTGGGCATTCACAAATCACCCAACAGGCAGCTGTGCGACCGTCCGATCATCAATTGTGCAACGCTTGTGATCTTTAATTAGACACAGTCAACACTGCCCACATTGCACCGGTCAGAAATTTATAGATCATGAAATCTTGTTGTAAGAATTTATCTTACAGCCTGTATTACAGTATTACAGCTGAAGCTTATTTACCTAAAGAAGTGAGCGCAATTTATGGGGGTCCCGAGAGGGGTCACTGCAATATCGATAAAACAATGGCCGTGCCAAAGATATCAGTGCTGCTGGTTTAAACTGAACCAGATGCCTAGTATTTCTGGTCTGCTAATGCCCTACATGGCATATGGCAAGGGAACAGTGCCCGTCTGCTGTAATTTAACATTGGTACGGACAGGGCCCTTGTTTTTTTGGCAATGATTTTGTGCAGGATGCAAATGCAGGCAGAGGCAAGTCACAGAATCATTCCAACTGAGTCTCAAAGTCAATTAACTTTGGCTCTCTAATTAACTGTCAAAAAACAGCTAAGCTAGGGAGATGCCATTATATTTACTGATAACTCGCTCGGCCGCTCTGCTGGGTCTCTGTTTGCAGGTGCAGACAGCTTTGTCAGGGCTGTCAAAGTTTTGCGCCTCCTTCACAAACACTCCGTCTTGGGGTTTGGTGACTGTACAAAACTTTTGTGCTGACTTTAAAGAAGTAAAAAGTAGACCTTGTCTAAAACTTTGAAGAATGTTTAGTCTGATTTTTCATATCATCATTTCTTTAAAAATGTGGATTCAGAGAGAAGAATTTTAGATGCACTCCATTGTACTCACATTCAGATTCTGTCTTGTTGCCAATGGGAAAGATTGTGCTGGTATTAATCAGGTTTTTCACAATAAATGTACAGTTGGGTGAGCATTATTTGGGTTGCTGTATGAAGGGCTTTTAAAATAAAAGCTGACCCTCTTCTAAGAATTAGAAAAATTAAATGCAGTCCTATTTAACAAATAACGTGCATGGGGTCAGTGAGTATTGATGCTGACTACCACCCCTGGAGTCACGAGTTTGAATCCAGGGCATGCTGAGTGACTCCAGCCAGCTCTCCTAAGCAACCAAATTGGCCCGGTTGCTAGGGAGGGTAGAGCGATATGGGGTAACCTCCTCGTGGTCACTACAACATGGTTCTCGCTCTCGGTGCATGCATAAAATGCATGCAAAATTGCTTGCATTCATATTCAATAGCCCCAAAAGCATTTGTACACTTCATTCACACAAAATTTTTTAATGTGTCATCATTTACTCACGCTCTTGTCTTTTCAAACCTCTATAATATTTGTTCTTCCGTGGAACACAAAAGATGTTAGGCAGAATGTTAGCATTAGTCACCATTCACTTTCATTTTTGTGCAGAGATGAGTTTTAAACCATTTTTCGGTGATCCTCAAGACCTCAATTATTGTGCTCAGGTGTGTTTGATTAGAGACTCTGCTGGAAGCAAATTCCCCATTTACAACCTACCAACATCTTTGAAACTCAAAAAGCAAATAAAGGCAGCTAAAAGTAATCTATACGACTTCAGTGTTTAAATCCATGTCTTCAGAAGTGATAGGATAACGTCTAGGTTACGTATGTAACCTCCGTTCCCCGATGGAGGGAACGAGACATTGTGTCAGAGAAGCGACACTAGGGGTCTGTCTTGAGCGCCGATATTCACCTCTGAAATATGAAAAAAGGCCAATGAGAGTTGGCAACCAGTATTTGCATGTCCCGCCCCCTGACATACGGGTATTTAAGCGGAGCAAATACGGGAGTTCATTCAGGATTTTTCTGAGGAGCCGGAAATGGCCAACAGTGGCTCGGCTCAGCGACGTGGCAGGGGAGACACAACGTCTCGTTCCCTCCATCGGGGAACGGAGGTTACATACGTAACCTAGACGTTCCCCTTCTGTCGCTCTCTCCACGTTGTGTCAGAGAAGCGACACTAGGGGTCCACTTATAAAAGCGCCACGCGCTGAGCCGTGTACGTGAACTGCTGATACAGGAGCAAGCAGGTATTCTTACGTGCAGGACGACCAACTGTTCCAGGCCGCACGTACCCTTCCCCAGTGCCCCGTTTAAGCCATCAGGATTCCTTATCGTTACCCTGGAGGGGGGAACAAGGTGCTGGCCGCCAACCTGGGAACGGGCCAAGCCTGGCCGGGCCTCTTTTCTCTCTATGTTTCTCGCATAGAGCAACTTAGGCCAGGGCCCTTACACGCATTGAGGGAAGGGGGTCTTAGCCCTTATTCAGGGCGGAGAAGACCCTGCGGAGGCCACGCCTACCCGAGAGGGGAGGCAAGTTTAAGTGGCAAAACCATCAGAGGCCTGACTTAGGGCCTATGTGGAAAAGTCGGTGTGGTGGTGGATCCAGCCTATACAGGGGGGAACATACAGCATGGCAACTGAGGCAGCCGTGGCTGCCTAAGGGAAGCACGGGAGTCCACTTTCCAGAGGGGACAGAACCGTGGCGTTACACACAGGGGGAGTCTGAAGGAGGCCTTACCTGTGGAGCACCTATACCAGTGCAGGGTAGCTTGCGGTACCCGCAGTGGCTTGGGTCGGCGAGTTCCTCCGCTGAACTGCGACCCACGAGGGCTAGGGAGGAATCAACCAGTGTCCCAAACCTGAGATCTCCTGGGAATGAAGGCGCACTGTTTCCCCTGGTTAGGGGAAGGCGCTAGATGCAAGCGATTCACCTGGTCAGATCGTGGCGTGCCACCGAAGTTCTACGGGCTCGGTACCTGAGAGAACACGGACGATACTGACTCAACTCGAGATTGTAGAATCTCGCAAAGTGTTAGGTGTTGCCCAGCCCGCTGCTCTACAAATGTCTGCTAGGGCAGTGCCCCTAGCCAGTGCCCATGAGGACGCAACACTCCTGGTGGAGTGGGCTCGGACCCGCAAAGGGGGGCACGGCCTGGGTGTGATAAGCCAGGGAAATGGCGCCGACAACCCAGTGGGCGTAGTCTCTGCTTGGAGACAGCATTCCCTTTCTGCTGTCCCCCAAAGCAGACGAAGAGCTGCTCAGAGCGTCTAGTGCTCTGTGTGCGGTCCAGGTAGATATGTAAGGCACGTACTGGACACAGCAGTGAAAGGGCTGGATCTGCCTCCTCCCGGGGCAGTGCTTGCAGGTTCACTACCTGATCCCTGAAGGGTGTGGTAGGAACCTTGGGCACATAGCCCGGTCGCGGTCTTAGGATCACGAAAGTGTCTGCCGGCCCGAACTCCTGGCAAGCGCCGCTAACAGAGAACGCATGCAGGTCCCCGACCCTCTTGATGGAAGCGAGCGCGATCAGCTGGGCGATCTTGAGAGGGAGGGCCCTGAGTCCAGCTGAGTCAAGCGGCTGGAAGGGGGGTCTCTGGAGTCCCGTAAGGACGACCGAGAGATCCCAGGAGGGGAACAGGTTAGGCCGGGAGGGAGCTATCCTCCAGGCACCTTTTAGGAACCTGACGATTAAGTCGTGCTTACCAAGAGACTTTCCGTCTACCGTGTTGTGGTGGGTCATGATAGTGGCGACATACACCTTGAGGGTGGAGGGGACAGCCTCTCTCCAGCCTCTCCTGAAGAAACACGCAGCACTGACCTAACTGCGCGACTTCTGCGGGTCTTCGGCTCGGAAGAACACCAGTCCATGAACAGACGCCACTTTAGGGCGTAAAGATGCCTGGTAGAGGGGGCTCTGGCTTGATTGATTACATCTACGACGGCAGATGGTAGACCGGCTAGATCTTCTGCATCCCATCCAGGGGCCAGACGTGGAGGTTCCAGAGGTCTGGGTGCGGGTGCCAGAGCGTGCCCCGTCCCTGAGAAAGAAGGTCCCTCCTCAGGGGAATTCGCCAGGGAGGGGCTGTCGTGAGGAGTGTGAGGTCCGAAAACCAAGTACGGGTAGGCCAGTAGGGGGCTACCAGAATGACTTGCTCCTCGTCCTCCCTGACCTTGCATAGCACCTGTGCAAGAAGGCTCACTGGGGGAAATGCGTACTTGCGCAGCCCCGTGGGCCAGCTGTGTGCCAACGCATCTGCCCCGTGGGGAGCCTCTGTCCGGGCATACCAGAGCGGGCAGTGGGAGGTTTCTTGGGAGGTAAACAGGTCTACCTGGGCCTTGCCGAACCGGTCCCAAATCAGCTGGACCGACTTGGGGTGGAGTCTCCACTCTCCGCCGGGCAAGCTTTGTCTTGACAGCACGTCCGCCATCACATTGAGGTTGCCGGGGATGTGAGTGGCGCACAGTGACTCCAGTCGCTGCTGACTCTATAGGAGGAGACGACGGGCGAGCTGTGACATGTGGAGGGAGCGTACTCCGCCTTGGCGGTTTATGTAGGCTACGACCGTGGTGCTGTCTGTCCTGACTAAGACGTGTTTGTGCCGAATTAACGGAAGAAACTTCTGCAGGGCCAGTAAAACAGCCAGCAGCTCTAGGCAGTTGATGTGCCAGCGCAGCGGCCTCGGTTCCACCGGCCTGCGGCTGCGCGCTCGCTGCACACGGCGCTCCAACCCAATTTGGAGGCGTCGGTCGTGACCAGAACGCGTCGGACACCTGCTGCAAGGGTACTCCAGCCTTTAGAAAGCACAGGTCTGTCCAGGGTTTGAAGGTCTGGCGGCAGGCAGAGGTAACTTTACGCTAGCGTGCCGCGGCGCCATGCTCGCCTCGGACTCGAGTCCGGAGCCAGTGCTGAAGTGGTCTCATATGCATCAACCCCAGCGCGCCGCCGCGGAGGATGCCATATGCCCCAGGAGCTGTTGGAAACGCTTTAGCGGGACCACGGCGCCTGGCTTGAAGGAAGCGAGGCATTTCAGCACTGACTGAGCACGCTCGTTGGAGAGACGTGCTGTCATTGAGACTGAGTCTAACTCCAGACCGAGAAAAGAGATGCTCTGGACCGGGGAGAGCTTGCTCTTTTCCCAGTTGACCTGAAGCCCCAAACGGCTGAGGTGCCTGAGCACCTGGTCTCTGTGTGCGCATAGTAACTCTCGAGAGTGAGCCAGTAGGAGCCAGTCATCGAGGTAATTGAGTATGCGTATGCCGGCTACTCGGAGCGGGGCAAGAGCTGCCTCTGCGACTTTCGTGAAGACGCAAGGGGACAGAGACAGGCCGAAGGGGAGGACTTTGTACTGATACGCCTGGCCGTCGAACGTGAACCGTAGGAAGGGTCGATGTCGAGGGCAAATTGAGACGTGGAAGTACGTGTCCTTCAGGTCTACCGCTGCGAACCAATCTAGATGCCGGACGCCAGATAGAGTTTGTTTCTGGGTGAGCATTTTGAACGGGAGTTTGGACAAGGTCCGATTGAAAACTCGCAGGTCCAAGATTAGTCGTAAGTCGCGCCTTTCTTGGGTACAACAAAGTAAGGGCTGTAGAAACCCTTCTTCTTTTCGGTGGGAGGGACAGGCTCTATCGCGTCCTTTAATAGAAGGGAGGCGATTTCTTCGCGCAGGGAATGGGCATGTTGGCCGTGTACTGCGGAAAAATGTACGCCCATGAAGGGGGCGGAGACCTGGCAAACTGAATTGCGTAATCGAAGTCGAATGGTCCGTGCAGCCAGCGTGACGGGTTGGGCAGTGAAAGCCACGCTCTAAACTCCGTGCTAGGGGCACCAAAGGGACGGGTTTTTGGACGTACCCGGCGGGCTTCGCAGCGGTGCGGAACAGGTAACGTGGCGTCGGGAGGCAACGTGGCGTCCCGAGGCTCTGGTGCTGAGAATAAACTCAAAGCACTTACCTTGCTCGCGCGACCCGCAGGGGGCGGGTTCGTGACTGAGGAGGAGGTCTGATGCTGGCGTCCTCTGGACTCGTCTGAACCGGCCGGCCGGGAAACAGTCGTGGGGCTGAAGGCGGGGACACCGCGTCCATGGAGCCGGGACTGTTGAGGCCTGAAAGCAGAGTGCCGTGAGAACGGCATTTGCGGGCCATATGCCCCAGAGACAAAGGAAATAGCTCTTTTATTGAGAATTTGGGTACTGCAGCCCCCGTTAAGTTCAACAGTGTTCTCGAACTGAGATTTGTTGATCTCCTTAAGGGAATAACATCAGAATGTCTTCCACTTGTAAACTCAGAGTGGTCTGATGGAAGTCTTTTGAAAAACTCTTCTGAAGTTCTCTGAAATCTCTTTAGATCTGCTACATTAGATTTGAACAAATTCTGTCACAAAGAGTAGGTAAACGAAAGTGTGTTTATTTTGTACAGCAGGGCGAGTCAAACTCGCTCCTGAATATAATTATTGATTTCAGATCCCCCTTTTCATGTTGTCATTCTAGAGATTGCTTTCTTTGAAGGAATATTCAGGGTTCAATAAAAGTTCATCTTAATCAAAAGCATTTGCGCCATTATGTTGTTTTTCACAAAAATGTAATTCAAATTTTCTCTCCTTTTCTTTATAAATAAAATATCTGGTGTGAGGCACTTACAACGGAAGAGAGTGAACATTTACTGGTTAAAAAATATGATTTTAGTGTGATAAAATCATTTACATTCTTTTCTGTGTAAAGTTATATCCAATCGTACAACTTTGTTGCCATGACGACGTAACAGCGTAAACCTTTAAACCCTAAAATGACTGTAAACATGATGATTTAAACAACTTTACAGCTAAAATATTACACAAGTTTTATCAGAAGAATACATTTGTGCTTTTATACAATTATAAGCTCCAAATTTCTGCCTTTAAACCCTCCAAAAAAATTTCCCATTCACTTCCATTGTAAGTCCTCACTATATTCCAGATTTTTGCTTTTTTAAAAGAAAAGGAGGGATGAGTCGAAATTATTTATTGCGGTAATCAATATTATGCCAAATGCTGTCAATTGAACTTCTATGTTCTCTAAACATAAATCTCATGCTTACAACTGAAAAACATTTCAGATGGCGTATAATAACCAGGCATGCATATTCGGTCATCACCCTGTGAATCCTGAGAATATAAAAGCTGATAATAGCTGTCTTCCTTCACATTGAAATCAGAATGAATCAATAAAAACAGATTTACATTCTCATGGTGAATGAATGATCCATCGCTTCTAGAGTGAGTAAGAAAATCAGAACAATACAAAGCAGTTTCTATTAAAGCCCCTCCACATGCATACATAATTTTGACATGTAAATGAATTAAACGAAAATTATTAATCACTGCTGTACCATAGGTGTTAAATAAAATTTCAAGTCTTGTAACTTTTTTCCAATCTGTGCATTTGGGAGTGCATTTAAATGCAGACCATTGCATTCTCAAACATAATTCTTAACTATTAAAGGGATAGTTCACCCAAAAATACAATTCTTTCATCATTTACTTGCTCTCATGTTGTTCCAAACCTGAATGATTTTCTTTCTTCCATGGAACGCAAAAAGGACATTTGGCAGATTCTTAGCCTCAGTCACCATTCTCGTTCATTGCATGGAAAGAAGATGCAATGAAAGTCAAGTTGGTGGTGAGTTCCAAAATTGAGGGCCCTTTGCAGAAAAGTCAAAAAAATGTACTTTGTTATACATTGAACTAAAACAACCCAACCCCCAGAGAGAAGACTGTTGCCTCCTTATTTCGAAAGTCTAGCTCTCACCGCCGCCTCTTTTAAATTATGAACTGGACTCTTTCTGCAAATGGGGATGTCAGTCCTGCTGAGCATCACGTGGATGTATTCAGAGCCATCCTGTGATGTCTGACACATCATCTCTTTGGGCGGTATGCTCTTGTGAATGAGTGGTGAGGTGCATAGGTGTTTTTCTGAAAGTCATTTAATGGGATGGGGAGAGGTACGCTGGCAGCTGCATGCTGGGAAAGCAGGCACAGGGCTTTCACGGCACCTGGACCGGGCAGAGCAACTGAGCTGTGCAAAGCCTCAATTGAGAAATCACACAGTGAAGTTCAAGCAGTCTGCAGTATAGAGGAGTTTCCAAAAAGTGTTGACTTTGTTGTAGCCGTGCCTGCGTTCAGTGCCTGCAATAAGGCTTTAGAAGGGCAGCGGCACGTGATCTTGCCCCTGAATGATGTATTTGCATAATCCACGTAATTACGCAGGCTATCCAATAATATCACTTTATTAAATCAGCATTTGTTTAAATGCATGTTTATGGGAAAAGCACGCTTAACTATCTATCTATCTATCTATCTGTCTGTCTGTCTGTCTATCTATCTATCCACCAACCGACTCATCCATCCATCCATCCATCTATTGACATCTATCTATCTATCTATCTATCTATCTATCTATCTATCTATCTATCTATCTATCTATCTATCTGTCTGTCTGTCTATCCACCAACCGACTCATCCATCCATCCATCCATCTATCTATCTATCTATCTATCTATCTATCTATCTATCTATCTATCTATCTATCTGTCTGTCTGTCTGTCTATCCACCAACCGACTCATCCATCCATCCATCCATCTATCTATCTATCTATCTATCTATCTATCTATCTATCTATCTATCTATCTATCTATCTATCTATCTATCTATCCACCAACCGACTCATCCATCCATCCATCCATCTATCTATCTATCTATCTATCTATCTATCTATCTATCTATCTATCTATCCACCAACCGACTCTATCCATCCATCTATCTATCTATCTATCTATCTATCTATCTATCTATCTATCTATCTATCCACCAACCGACTCATCCATCCATCCATCCATCTATCTATCTATCTATCTATCTATCTATCTATCTATCTATCTATCTATCTATCTATCTATCTTCCCACCAACCCATCTATCTATCTATCTATCTATCTATCTATCTATCTATCTATCTATCTATCTATCTATCTATCTATCTATCTGTCTGTCTGTCTGTCTGTCTGTCTGTCTGTCTGTCTGTCTATCTATCTATCTATCCATCCATCCATCTATTGACATCTATCTATCTATCTATCTATCTATCTATCTATCTATCTGTCTGTCTGTCTGTCTGTCTATCCACCAACCGACTCATCCATCCATCTATCTATCTATCTATCTATCTATCTATCTATCTATCTATCTATCTATCTATCTATCTATCTATCTATCTATCTATCTCTATCTATCTATCTTCCCACCAACCCATCTATCTATCTATCTATCTATCTATCTATCTATCTATCTATCTATCTATCTATCTATCTATCTATCTATCTATCTATCTTCCCACCAACCCATCTATCTATCTATCTATCTATCTATCTATCTATCTATCTATCTATCTATCTATCTATCTATCTATCTATCTATCTATCTATCTATCTATCTATCTATCTATCTATCTATCTATCCACCAACCCTCCCATCTATCTGTCTATCTATCTATCTATCTATCTATCTATCTATCTATCTATCTATCTATCTATCTATCTGTTTGTGGGAAATTGAATACGCACACTGAATATTTTTTACATGACAGCATGTCAACACCTATAAAGCCGTGGACTATGAGCTAACACAAAAAGTATTGTTTTTCTCCAGGATTCTCCATTCTTCAAGCCATAATGGAGGCAGCAGTGTCAAACAACTGGCAGGTAACGGCGCGGTCGGTGGGCAGCATAACAGACCCCCAGGAGTTCCGGCGTATCATTGAGGAAATGGACAGGAGACAGGAGAAGCGCTACCTCATCGACTGTGAAGTGGACAGAATCAATGTCATCTTAGAGCAGGTAAAGTCTGTGCTTTCACCTTCCGGTTTCCTGCTCGACTGTTTTCTTTTGAAATGTCTGATACTGATGGGTGAATTCACTAAACTGTTGTGCCACTTTCGTGTGAGGTATTTCACAGCAAAAACAAAAGAAGAGTTTGTGTACATTTTCTATTGATTATAGCAACATGCAGTAATTCATCAAATAATGGAGAAGAGTGTTATTACCGGCCATATATACAGACATGGTGTAGTCAAGCACATTTTTAGTATTTTAAAAGTTGATTCAGGTGTCTGTTGTGGAGCAATACTTCTAACGACTTTTACCTTTTTACAGTCTGAAGTTAATCTAGGATCATTTTACACAAACTAACGATGAACAATAATTTTACAGTATTTATTCATCTTTGTTAATGTTCATTTCAACCTATACTAGCACATTTTTCATTAAATCAAAAGTTATATATGTTAACATAAGTTAGGGCACTAGGAATGACAATGAACAATTGTATTTTTATTAACTAACATTAACAAAGATTAACAAATGCTGGGCAAAAAATAACATTTGGTCATTGTTTACGATACCTAATGCATTTACTAATGTTAAAAAATTTAACCTTATCATAAAGTGCTACCAGGATGTTTAAAGTTTAGTTTTTCTTCAAATTTCATGTTGCAATACTTAGGTGGAAAATTCCTTTCCCCAAAATGAAAATATTTGGAACAAAATGAGGATGTCATCACATTTTTGTGACAGGTGCAGTTTCACCAAGAGATGGAGATTATTCACCTGCAATTGACAGGGGTGCCAAAAGTTACATTTGGACCCTGTTTATATATATGTTACAACCACGTATACATGTGGTTAGAACCAAAAGATGATTTAAATTAGTACAATAGAAACCAGAAACATCACAAACTGACTTTGATATAAGAAGTTATTTTAAATATATTGTGGGTATTTATATATAGTATATTGTGGTCGCACTCCATCTACTTCTTCTAACTAATAGTGTACCACAATATTTTGTGAGCATACGTTGAACCTGAGTAACAAAAGTCCAGTAATTTCTTTTAAGAACGTTTATTAAAGGGGGCCTGGGTAGCTCAGTGGTAAAGACGCTGACTACCACTCCTGGAGTCGCGAGTTTGAATCCAGGGTGTGCTGAGTGACTCCAGCCAGGTCTCCTAAGCAACCAAATTGGCCCAATTGCTAGGGAGGGTTGAGTCACATGGGGTAACCTCTTCGTGGTCGCGATTAGCTGTTCTCGCTCTCATTGGGGCGTGTGGTGAGTTGTGCGTGGATCATGGAGAGTAGCATGAGTCTCCACATGCTGTGAGTCTCCGAGGTGTCATGCACAGCGAGTCACGTGAAAAGATGCACGGATTGACTGTTTCAGAAGCAGAGACAACTGAGACATGTCCTCCACCACCCAGATTGAGGTGAGTAACCGCACCACCACGAGTGGGAATTGGGCATTCCAAATTGGGGAGAAAAGGGGGTAAAAAATAAATAAAATAAAAAAATAATAATGTTTGTTAAATATTAAATAAAATAATTACTAGAAAATTTTAAACTTCCAAAAAACTCCAACATGTGCTGCAATATACGGTGTACTGTATTTTGAATCAAGTTAAATTTACTTTAGAAACAAAATAACATACGATATTGAGTCTTGTTTTCAGAGACATCTAACATAGTTTTATGAGGCTTTTGCCTAAAGCAAGAAAAAACTATCTGGGGTAAGAAAAAGAAAAACTTAATTCAAAGGGAAAACATGTTTATTTTTCTTGCCCTATTGGCACATTTAATGTATCTGAAAGTATGAATGTATAAAGTAAGTTCAAAGTAAACAAAAATTAATTAACTAGAATATGTTACGTGGTCAAAAAAAACGAAGAATGTGCTCATCACTGACAGTATTCAATAATTGAGAAAATGTATAAAGTATCATAAAGCCTGGATTTATCTAGCAGAAGTTAGCATTAATAAATAATGCTAATACTGATAGTAATAAAACTAAATATTTAATCAAAAGCTAATTACTTAATGATTAAATTAAATTATGCATTTTAATTACACATCATTCATATATATATATATATATTAGGGCTGTCGATTTAACGCATTAATTCAGTGCGATTAATTTGACAAAAAAAACGCATAAGGAGTGGTGGTGGCGTAGTGGGCTAAGCGCATAACTTGTAATCAGAAGGTCACTGGTTCGATCCCCACAGCCACCACCATTGTGTCCTTGAACAAGGCACTTAACTCCAGGTTGCTCCAGGGAGATTGTCCCTGTAATAAGTGCTCTGTAATTCGCTTTGGATAAAAAGCGTCTGCCAAATGCATAAATGTAAATAAGGGGAAGATTCCTGAGAAATGCAAGCTTGTAGTACCACCTGTTTACTCCAGAGGGCAGTAAGTGAAACTTCAGCTGTAAGAGCAACGTGCAGTTTATACAGTGAACAACCATCCAGCAGCATCAAAACAAAGATGTGTTACGTTCTTGCGTTCAAAACACTTGAAGGAGCGCAAATCCGAACTAAGGGATCTCAAGATGTGTTTAAAGATTGAGTATTAAACTATATTTAACTTGACACAGTGACCTAAACATTTCATGTTTATGATGCAACGCACCCGAGACGCTACACAAGCATTTCTGAGGCAGGTGTACATTGACGGGTCCTTAAACAAGCCCTCATAATAAATCTCCAACTGATTGACAAATTCACTTGTGTAATGGATTGCTGTGAACTGTATGTCAATGACTGACTTATGATCAATAATATGGTAATGAACAATACATTGTATTCTAAAGCTGTTTTTTGTATTGTTATATGAGGGGCTTTCTCAGCAAATATTTGTAGGCCTATATGCGATTAATCGTGATTAATTAATCAGGAGACCATGTAATTAATTCCATAAAAAATGTCTTGTGATTAATTCCCTAATATATATATATATATACCCGGTGCAAATATCATCTAACACTTTTTACACTTAATGTAAAGAAGATGCCTTTTGTTGCTATTTCGTGACGCAACATATTGAGTGCTTATAATGGATGTTATTTTGTTTTGACACATCGCTACTGGTGTTAACACGGTTAGACGTCTCTTCCATACTTATAAACCCCTTAAACTGTTGGATGTGAGCAGATTCATTCATTCAGCAAGATTCTTAATTGCTAATTTTTTTATATTTCTGAAGTCCATCACTCTAACTGTGTCTTTTCCACACGGATGACTTCACAGAACAGTGGATGGTTTCACAGAGCGTACAATTAAAATGACTGTAATGTGCGAGCAGATCTTTCACCACAACTCTCCGCTTCTCTCTGGTCTCTAATAGGTCAGCATGGCCCTTTGTGAACGAAATTGAAATGTCCTTGTTAGTGCTCATTTAAATGTATTAGCTCCCGTAGCACAATACAGGTGAAACTCGAAAAATTTGAATATCGTGCAAAAGTTCATTAATTTCAGTAATTCAACTTAAAAGGTGAAACTAATATATTATGTAGACTCATTACAAGCAAAGTAAGATATTTCAAGCCTTTATTTGACATAATTTTGATGATTATGGCTTACAGCTTATGAAAACCCCAAATTCAGAATCTCAGAAAATTAGAATATTGTGAAAAGGTTCAGTATTGTAGGCTCAAAGTGTCACACTCTAATCAGCTAAACACCTGCAAAGGGTTCCTGAGCCTTTAAATGGTCTCTCAGTCTGGTTCAGTTGAATTCACAATCATGGGGAAGACTGCTGACCTGACAGTTGTGCAGAAAACCATCATTGACACCCTCCACAAGGAGGGAAAGCCTCAAAAGGTAATTGCAAAAGAAGTTGGATGTTCTCAAAGTGCTGTATCAAAGCACATTAATAGAAAGTTAAGTTGAAGGGAAAAGTGTGGAAGAAAAAGGTGCACAAGCAGCAGGGATGACCGTAGCCTGGAGAGGATTGTCAGGAAAAGGCCATTCAAATGTGTGGGGAGCTTCACAAGGAGTGGACTGAGGCTGGAGTTACTGCATCAAGAGCCACCACACACAGACGGGTCCTGGACATGGGCTTCAAATGTCAAACGTCTTACCTGGGCTAAAGAAAAAAAGAACTGGTCTGTTGCTCAGTGGTCCAAAGTCCTCTTTTCTGATGAGAGCAAATTTTGCATCTCATTTGGAAACCAAGGTCCCAGAGTCTGGAGGAAGAATGGAGAGGCACACAATCCAAGATGCTTGAAGTCCAGTGTGAAGTTTCCACAGTCTGTGTTGGTTTGGGGAGCCATGTCATCGGCTGGTGTTGGTCCACTGTACTTTATTAAGTCGAGAGTCAACGCAGTCGTCTACCGGGACATTTTAGAGCACTTCATCCTTCCTTCAGCAGACAAGCTTTATGGAGATGCTGACTTCATTTTCCAGCAGGACTTGGCACCTGCCCACACTGCCAAAAGTACCAAAACCTGGTTCAATGACCATGGTATTACTGTGCTTGATTGGCCAGCAAACTCGCCTGACCTGAACCCCATAGAGAATCTATGGGGCATTGCCAAGAGAAAGATGAGAGACATGAGACCAAACAATGCAGAAGAGCTGAAGGCCGCTATTGAAGCATCTTGGTCTTCCATAACACCTCAGCAGTGCCACAGGCTGATAGCATCCATGCCACGCCGCATTGAGGCAGTAATTAATGCAAAAGGGGCCCAAACCAAGTACTGAGTACATATGCATGATTATACTTTTCAGAGGGCCGACATTTCTGTATTTAAAATCCTTTTTTTTATTGATTTCATGTAATATTCTAATTTTCTGAGATTCTGAATTTGGGGTTTTCATAAGCTGTAAGCCATAATCATAAAAATTATATCAAATAAAGGCTTGAAATATCTTACTTTGCTTGTAATGAGTCTATATAATATATTAGTTTCACCGTTTAAGTTGAATTACTGAAATTAATGAACTTTTGCACGATATTCTAATTTTTCGAGTTTCACCTGTAGCTCTTTGTTGAATATTTTGTTTTGTGTGCTAAATATTGTGTTTTGTTTTGTTGTGAGTAAATTTAATTCAGAATATATTTAGTCTTAATTTGCTGTGGCCAATATGATAACATTTTTACTGAAGAATTCTGAATCAAATTGCACAAACGATGTTGTCAGTACTCCAATATTTTAAAGGACAAAAATGGGCGTTACAAACAACAAAGCGCCCCATGGTCAACAGTGACTGTATATTTTAAGCAGCCTTCAATCTGAAATTAGTATCCTTTTCAATTTTGCGGCATATGCAGTGTGAGAAGAATATTTACACTGAAATTTCAACTAAAATAAGAGAGCAGTGTACAAGTACCCTGTAGTGTTACATTTGGGTCTGATGCGGTTACGGATTGAGAGGCTCAAGACACAAACGCAGAGTGAAAAATAAAGATTTATTAAATAATAAAATAAAATATAAAAATCCAACATAAAACTCCTACGAGGGGGAAAAATAAACATTAACTACCCAGAAGGGAAAAAAAGGTAATCTACGCTGGGGCAGGGGTAAATAGGACTGACCGGACAGAAACAGGAACCAGGAGGAGCAAACAGGACCGGCAGGGAAGACTGAACACACTAGCAAGACCGACTGGAAACACTAACACACAAGACTGGAAACAAGGAGAACTGGCACTGGATAGCAAACATGAGGAGATTTCATACAAGTTAATACAGGGCAGGTGTAACAAATGAACATATAATGGGCAAACAAGGAGGCGGGGTATGACGTAAGACAGAGAAGCAAGCGGCGTTACAGAAACAAAACAAAGCCACGTGCTCTCACAAGACAACAAACGAGGGATCGAAGAGTGCACAGCAGGGAATACAAATGAAACCGCACACTCACACAAAGACAGGCAACGAAACACAAGACAGGAATTGGAACGATGATGCCACGGTCCTGTCAGACCAAAACCCATACTGACAGTGTGACAGGACCTTGACAGACGCATGGCTTCTACAGAACATAGGTGAATTACGGACCATTTATGCATTTGGCAGATGCTTTTATCCAAAGCGACTTACAGTGCCCTTACTACAGGAACAATCCCCCCGGACCAACCTGGAGTTAACTGTCTTGCTCAAGGACACAATGGTGGTGGCTGTGGGGATTGAACCAGCAACCTTCTGATTACCAGTTATGTGCTTTAGCCCACTGTGCCACCACCACTCCGAAAATTAACCATTAGTATTTTAAAATGCAGAAGCTAAATGAAAAAGCAAATTTTCTGAAGCATCCACCTCATTTCGTGCCACTTCCATGTACTCTGTTAGGTCACGGGTCAGCTTAAGTTCATGGCTAGACTTAAACCACAGTACTCTGACTTTAAGTCGGATACCCTATCACGTGGGCTACCGCATAAGCTATCTGTGTTGGAATACAGTAAGTGTATATATGTTGGTGAGTCTTTAATACAAGCATTAAAATGTATTGTTTTTCAAAAGATAGAGTAAAAATGTGTATAATCGGGTGGTCAGTTTGTAGAGCGGGTCGGCCACTAATCACAGGGTTGGTGGTTCAATAACCAGCCCACATGACTCCACGTGCCGAAGTGTCCTTGGGCAAGACACTGAACCCCAAGTTGCTCCCAATGGCAGGCTAGCACCTTGCATGGCAGCTCTGAATACGCTCAGGCTAATAAGGAATGCAATGTAAATTTACATTGCATTCCTTATTAGCCTGAGCTTATTCAGGTTTTGTCCTCTAAAACTCAAAGTCCTTGCAAGCTGTTAATGAAATGGAGTCTTGCACACTGTCTTTGCCTACGGTTGTACCTCTCATAAATATTGCTGCCGATTTAGAGGTGAGAAGGAAAGGAATTAGGGAAATTACAGTGGGAATTCTGTGTTATTGCCTCCTGGGGGCTGGCAAGTTTTTAATCCCTTTTCCGACCTCAGCATGTATTGGCTAAACTGGATCTAATTGAAATAATCTCCCCAGCCCGGCTGACACTGATAGCTGAGATAAGCTGCTGGACCACAGTCCTTCAGAGACCTGAGTCGAAAGCTGAAGCCAGACAGGAGAATTGCGCTATAGAGTTCTGCTCACCGTAATCCATCTGAATTTTGTGATGTTGAGCCGCTCTGCGCATGTCGGGGATGGTGAGCTGGTCTCCAGAGGGTTTCAACAGCTGAGTTAAGCTTTGCAAGGAGCAATGGTGACAGCTTTTACTGCCTTGCTATACTGAGTATGTCAAGCCATCGCAATAATTTATAAGCGATGCCCTTACAGTGGTGCACAGAGGGACTTGTGCCTTTTCAAGAGGAAAACTAGCTTGTGATCTGGGCTTTACGCTCAGGATGTTATTTAACCATGTGACAGCATGATGTCATCTGAAGAGGCGAGTGACATCTCATTTGCCATATTACTGTAGGTATGAATATGGAAAAAATGTGATGCTACAAAACGATCATCATTCAGTTTTATTCATGATGTATTTATTTATTTTTAATACCATTGTTTGCTTTTATAAGGACTTGGTAGGTTATTCCATGTCAACTTAACCTGATCACTCAAATTTTTAATTTAGTTAAAATTAACTAAATTAACTTGATCTGAAATAATATAAACATAAATGTTGATGAAAGACAAAATATTGAATTCAATGGATCAATATTTGAGTAATACTGTTTATTTATTTATTATTGTTTTGGGGGTCCAATTATTTTTGGAGCAAAATTATAGGTAAAAACAATTTCTAAATTAAACAAATAATATCCTTTGAAAGGTGGTGGCAACATTATTTTATTTGTAAGCAGATTTTGCAATTTTACTTCATCTAAATCATTAGCAAAATATTGTCATTTTAACTCATGGATTACTTGATTCATGGCATTTAATATTTTGGCATAATTGTTTATCTTTCTTCAGAAAAAGTATAAACAAAATCATACATTTCAGCTGGTAAATTTAATTTAATTTGGTTGATTTGAAATCAGCTAATCCTGGTGCAATTTCAAAACACATTTTTCTCAGTAATTGTATTGTTTTCAGACAATTTCAGAGGCAACTAAATTTAAATATATTCCCAAAAAAAAACAATTTTGTGGGCTAAAAAAAAACTATTTCCCAAAGGGGTAAGAAAAAACTATTTTACCTATTTCTAAGATTTATGCGTTTCAATGTCAAAATTTTTTTTTAATGAAAAAAATCGGTGTGTGTGTGTGTGTGTGTGTGTGTGTGTGTGTGTGTGTGTGTGTGTGTGTGTGTGTGTGTGTGTGAGCGTGTATTTATCACTTTGTGGGGACCAAATGTCCCCATAAGGATAGTAAAACCCGAAATGTTTGACCTTGTGGGGACATTTTGTCGGTCCCCATGAGGAAAACAGCTTATAAATCACACTAAATTATGTTTTTTAAAATGTAAAAATGCAGAAAGTTTTCTGTGAGGGTTAGGTTTAGGGGTAGGGTTAGGTTTAGGGGATAGAATATAAAGTTTGTACAGTATAAAAACCATTATGTCTATGGAAAGTCCCCATAAAACATGGAAACACAACATGTGTGTGTGTGTGTGTGTGTGTGTGTGAAGGTGAAACAAGTTTATTTGTCTTACCCTATTAGCATATTTCCATGTCACTGTGCTTCTCAAGTTAATTTCTCTTGTTTTAAGGATGTATATATGTTTTTCCTGCAAAACTAAGAAAACTATTTTTGCATTGTATGTATTGCATTTGTGTGAAAAGTGCACATGATTTGGATGGCGCAATGGCTCCATAATGGATGATAATGAAAATTATAAAAATGAGGCACACAGTTACTTAAATGACATTTATTTGACACAATAGTTAATCAAAATTATTAATTATTAGGGCTGTCTATTTAACGCGTTAATTCAGTGCGATTAATTTTATTAAAAAGAACGCGTTCAAAAAATTTACGCAATTAATCGCAATGCCCCCGGACTGTAATAAGGGAGATTTCTGAGGAATGCTTGTAGTACCACCTGTTTACTCCAGAGGGCAGGAAGTGAAACTTCAGCTGTGTGAGCAACACACAGTTTATACAGTGAACAAAACAACCATCCAGCAGACAACACAACACAAACATGCGTTACGTTCTTACATTCAAAAACATTTGATGGAGCGCAAATCTGAACTAAGGGATATCAAGATGTGTTTTAAGTATTAAACTATATTTAACTTGTGACTTGTAACAGTGACCTAAAAATTTTATGTTTTTGACGCAATGCACCCGAGACACTACACAAGCATGTCTGACGCAGGTGTACATTGATGGGTCCTTAAACAAGCCCTCATAATAAATCTCCAACTGATTGACAAATTCACTTGTGTAATGGATTACTGTGAACTGTATGTCAATGACTGACTTATAATCAATAATATGGTAGTAAACAATACATTATATTCTAAAGCCGCTTTCTGTATAGTCTTATCAAAGATTAACTCTTCTGCTACAAGAATGTAATGCATTTTAATTATCTGAAAATGTTTTATAATATATATATAATTTTTAAATATTTAAAGATATAGGTAAGTATAATTATTTCATCATTATATATTGAATTATTGTTATATGAGGGGCTTTCTCAGCAAATATTTGTATATGTGATTAATCATGATTAATTAATCGGGACACCATGTAATTAATTTGATTAAAGATGTTAATCAATTGACAGCCCTATTAATTAATGAAATTATCATCGACAAGGTTGTCAGTAGATTTTGGAACTGCTGCACGGGAAAGCTAAATGGATAAACAGTGGCTGATTATTTGGTCTGGCAAATGTATCGGTCCTTTTTTTCGTTCCCGGTGACCTCACAGCTCACAGGCCTCACAGTTTCCTGAGTTGTTTATGTTGGAAGAGTAGACAAAGGGTGACGACTCTATAATCATTCATCCATTCATTAAAATTATTGTAGAAAAGTCTTTTGAATTTCAACGATCTGGATCCCCATGAAACAAAAATACACAAATAATATCCTGTGTTTCTGAAGATATGCATCAAGATGCCACATGTAGATTCAGCTTTTATTCAACAGGTTCATTTTTAAGAAAGCGCTAACTCATTTTGAGGCACAAAATCTAAATAAAATGCAAAGAGATTAGTTGGATATTCTTTAAACTGTGGAAACTGTCACAAACAGAAGCTGACTGAAGATGTGAGAGCAAAACTATAGCAGAACTAGAGTCATCCGAGGAAAGTCCTAAAGACTGAGACCTTAAAATCTCTTAAAAGCTCAGAGACTCTGGAGAGCATTTAACGTGTCACTTTAAAAATGTAATGGGATTATGGGGTTAGAGTTTACTGCAAGAGGCAAACAGACGAAGACAGCAATGAAACAGGATTCAGAATCAGGCAATAGTCAAACAGAATACAGAACTTTATCCAAAATCATGCTTAAAATACAATAACAGTAAGCCGCACTTTGTTGTGTTTCTTCTTGTGATAGTTGAATATACTCAAGTTGAATCAGCTGACTTAAGAATCATCAGGCTGACGAGAATTTCCTCAACCGTAGGGACCTGAATCTGAAAGTCTGTGCTTCTCAGAATAAGACTGAAACCCCTAGAGTTTCAGAAGAGATCTCCACAATGCCTCACACTGTGCTCAGATTTGCCAGGATACCAAAATCTGCAAAAAAAAAAAAAAAAGTCATATCGAAATTGGAGTTTTCTCCAGAAGTTCTAATCAAATTTGCCCATAACTCAATTTTTTGATCGATGCTATGTGCATTGATTTTCAACAATCAGTCAGCAGTTGTCTCATTTGGGTCTATTTTTATTTTTCCTAAGGAAATGTAGGAAAAACAATGGAGAAAGTTAGGTCGTTCAGACCATTTGGCATAGTGTATGACAGAACGTGTATGACAGTGTCTTTGTAACCTGTCACAGTGTCTAAAAAAATGAGATGCTGAAAAGAAAGCAAGGTGCGACACAATGGTCAAACATGTCTGTCTACCACATGTTTACATAGAGAAACAATGGTAAAACAGTGCAGATGGATACAGAAACACGTTCGGTGTGAACAGCCCCTTACACTATGCTCAGATTTGCCAAGGTACCAAAGTCTGCAATCATAAGTCATTTTGAAATGTCATATTGGAGTTCGATATGAACCTCGGTTTTTTTATCAGTTTCTTCCAACACCAAATTATCCGAGCTACTCAATACCTATGAATTTATCTATTTAGCATCACTGTGCTGTACTGCAACAATTGATTCATTTGTGTATAGAACAAAACGCAGAGACAAGCTTTTAAAATCTGACGTTCCTTTTTACCTGACTCTTGCTGTTGGACAAAACGCAGTGCAACATCCGTCTAGCACATTGTAAAGGTATTCGATAGAAAGGAGGAGGCAAGAACCGGCTTGATGATATAAATAATGGTTTAATGATAAACTCTCGCCAGTGAGCCCCTTCCCGCTCGCGGTCGGCGGTCTTAAACCCCGCCCCGTTTCAGCGGCCGGTAGGCGACTCCTGCACCCCTGGCAGCGGCCCTGACCGCTCCAGACGGTCAGTTAGGAGCCCCTTCTCCCCTCGCGGTCGGCGGCCATCGTCCTCTTTCAGGTGGCTGGGCTCCTCGTCCTCTGGCAGATGGCTGCGGCTGCTCCGTTGGGGTGGATGGTAGTGGCGAGAACTCTACTACGGCGTATCCCTCCTCCCTTGCAAAGAATGCAAACAAACACTAAAACAAGCATTTTGGTTCTTTAAAACTCTATTATATCTCCCAAGCTTTGAAACAGCAAACTAATTTGGGATGTCCCCTGGTCATGTTCTTTGGTGTAGTTGATGATATTCTACCTCTACTGGCAGTTCCAAGTCTTTGCCAAGATATCTTACATAGGGTTGGGCAGCACTTTTCCACAACCAATGTAATTCTTCAGTCTATAATGTCTGCACCTGGAATATATTGGAACACCTCCAGATCACACCACTCCCAGTCAACCAGATATCTGAGAAGGTCTGTCTGATGTTGAGAATTTAGCAGGGACTAGATGCCATTATCTGGGTTATCTTCCAGGTTAAAGGGGAGTGGGGAAATGGTCACAAAACAAGGGGAAGTATTGATTTGCAAGTCATGATCTGACTCTGCAGCCTTTAACAGGAAAATGTGGATGCTTCTTAGATGAAATGGCAAGTTTAGACAATAAGTAACAGGGTTGATTGATTTAAGGATTTCAGATGGATCAGGCATATGGGACATATTGAAGCATTTGTCCCAGATAGGGAGTGACACTTGGTTGCCCAGGTTGGAAGGTCCACCATGAGTGTTGGTTCACTTGATCCATTGAAGGTATATAGCTCATTGGAGTTTTAATATACAAGTCATATTTTATTGTATAAATTACAATTTTAAGTAAAAAAATTTAGTTATTTTTAATTCAGGTTCTTTTAACATGACACAGCATCTTTAAAACACAGCGTTCATTCGCAAGTTACAGCAAGACAAAAATGTCCATCTAGTGTACAGGCCTGATGCACCTCAGGCAGGAACGAAGGACAGCCTACTGACCTGTCAATCAACCACTGCGTTAAAACAAGGCAGAGTGCTCGCCTCAGTCACCATTCATGTGCATTTTATTAAAAGGACATGCAATGAAAGTGAATGGTGACCGCAGCTAACATTCTGCCTAACATCAACTTTTAAGTTTGGGTTTGGAATGACATAAAGATGAAAGAATTTTCTTTTCTGGGTGAACTGTCTCTTTAAGTGTTTTTTTTTGTTGTTTGTTTTTTTAGATTAGCAATTATTAGATGCAATACTATTTTCTCAGGGTAGGCCTAACATTTTGGTAAATATTAAGCCATTTAACTTGGATTAAAGGAATATTCCGGGTTCAATACCAGTTAAGCTCAATTGACAACAAGCTCGTTCACTTCCATTGTAAGTGCCTCACTGTTACCTCGATTTTTGCTTTTTTGAAAGAAAAGGAGGAATGAGTAAAAATGCATTTTTGTGGTATCAACATTATGCCTCAAATGCTGTCAGGTGAGCTCAACTTGTATTAAACCCGAAATATTCCTTTAGGTTTCACACTGTGACGCAACAATGGTGATTTGGGCAGAAACCAATATTTAACAAGTTCTAATGTTTCCAACCCAGTCTCATGAAAATTCGCACATATTTTATGAGTTAGCTATTTCGTATGATTTCGTACGAGTTCGTTGGTACGATTTCATCACGTGCAAATGCCCGGATGTTTAAAGCGGAAGTAAGCACGAGTTCCGCACACGAGGTGTTAAGGACATGCTTATAAATATTATTCCCTTACCCAAACCCCTTATCTAAACCAAACCGATCAGTAGAGTGTGCAAACATGATAGGAAGCTGTTGTGTGTGATAGAAGCAAGTAATTGTCGCCTATTAGATGGAAACGATGTCCAAATTTAGAAAAGTCATATGAATCCTTACGATTTCTCCATGTGAGTGTGTAGAATGTTTCACAAACATGAAACTTGTACCGTAAACGAGTCAGATCCGCTCAGCACACAGTCGTCTAAATTCAAGGCATGCAAGAGTAGAGGCGATGTACAGATGCTACTGCCAGTTAATTATAATGGATCCCCCGAGACCACATGGACTGCCCACATAAAAGCCAGCCTGAGGGAGGTAAAATGAAGATAACTGAGTGTTCTAGAGAGCTTTTGGAAAGCGTTTCGTCCTCCCTCAGCCTCCCCCCCACAATGATTTCTGAAGAGCAGTTATTGATTGGTCATGACATGAGGTAAGTGTTGCAGGAGGAATTGATGATGCAGCAGTTCTTTTGTTACCCAAGCTGCACCCCTGCTGTGAATCAACAGATAAGGCAAAGCCCCATATGACTGCCTACAACGACAAATGCTATTTTTGCATTTTGACTGATCTGTGGTTTAAATGGAAAGTTAGCAAAAGTCAGCTTATTTAAAAATAATATGACTATGCAAGAAATCCATGTCTATGTACAATTTTAAATAATCATGTAATATTCCCTGATTTTGATGTCAAAATGCGCACAACACATGCAAACATTGGATAAGCTGGTTAAAACAGCGGTTAAAGGGATAGTTCAACCAAAATGTAAATTCTCTCATCATTCACTCACCCTCATGCCATCCCAGATGTGTATGACTTTCTTTTTATGCAGAACAGAAATTATGAGGGGGGTATGTGAATCACCAAAAAAAAAAACATTTGCACCCATTCACTTGCATTGTATGGACCAAAATAGCTGAAAAATATTTCTAAAAATCTTAATTTGAGTTCGGCAGATGAAAGAAAGTCATCCACATCTGGGATGGCATGAGGGTGAGTCAACGATGAGAGAATTTTCATTTTTGGGTGAACTATCCCTTTAAGGTGTTTACATGCAATGCACATTCAGGGTAATTGGCAAAAATATTATTTGATTCTTCAGCTGTTTTTTGGCCTTGTTAAAGAAAAGGCACTTGACCGCACACATTGTCGGCTTATTAAGCCTAATCGGTGTAAGAATGCACATGTAAACATGCTCATTGTCTGTAAGTAATAGTGTATTTTTGGACTCTTGAAAATCGAGATGTTGACATCATTGTTTATGTGAATAAATAAGGGCACATTTCTAGTTTCAACAGTATTTGTTTTTGTTGGACAAGAAAAACTAGCTTCATGCGGTGTGACCCACATTCGCTTTTCGGCCATTTATAATATGGCAAATGTTACAATTCATGTAAGGAGCCACATTGATGGCCCCATATGTCTGGGATTTTACCATATAGGGTGTTAAAGATAATGATGCAAGAAGTAAACAAAGTACAAAAATAAAATTAAATAATGATGCTGCCACCGGTAAAACCACAAAAGTTATTTTAGACCTCTAGTTTTGCTCTAAATCATATGCGACCCCCCCCCCATTCTAAATAATGGATTACTCAGTAAATATTGATCCATGGCATTTAATCATCATTTATGTTTATCCTATCTTTGTTTAAAAAAGTAATAACAAAATAAATCATTTCAGTCATGGATGTTTTCTAGCTAAATGTCAGAGCTGAGCTGAAATGAGCCAGCAGTCTTGAGTCTGGTTTAATTGAACCTTGAATGCATTATTGTAGCTGTCATTTACTGCACATACACTGATCCACGTGCATTGATTCTGGATGTGCATGAGCACAGGGTCTCTCCGGTCTGTCTTTGCTCATCACAAAGAGGTGAAGTCTTCCTTCAAGAACTCTTAATCTTTTCCGCCCGGCTAACACACAGGTGACGGCGCTGGAGGTGGGATCAATTTGTCAGCGGGTGGAGGAAGATTACAAGAGTGGAAGAATCTTCGGGTATTTACTTCACGTTAACTGAGAGCAAAGCTCTAAATCCAATCCCATAATGCTTCTCAGAAATCATCCCACCTTGATCCTGCAAACTCTATATTATATACAAGGATTCCAGTAATCTGCTGTTGTGAAATATTATAGTTGTGGCCTATTCTAATTCCATATTTAACAGTGTCACAAATGATTTTTAAAAGGCCATTCCAGGTTATTTGTGAGTTAAAAGGACAGTTCACCCAAAGATGGAAATCATGTCTTTTTTCTATCTTTTCCTTTCTTTTTTTCATGAAAATGACGTGACTGTGGCAACGTTTTTCTAAAATGGTAGTACGAAGTTGATTACACGTATCGAGACATTTCTGAAGTGAAATGTCCACTGTGTGGCACTAAAAGCAAGTTCAATTCTTAAATTAAATGTTAAATTAAAGGCTAATACTCTATCGAGTTTTAAAATAACGAAAACGACCTCCCTACCCTAATTTTTAGGTTATGTAATGCAAACATATGGGGCAGTGGTGGCTCAGTGGTTGAGGCTCAGGGTTACTGACCAGAAGGTTGGGGGTTCAAGCCCCAGCACCACCAAGATGCCACCATTGTGTCCTTGAGCAAGGCACTTAACTCCAGGATAAAAGCATCTGCCAAAAGCATAAATGTAAAATGTATTGGCTTGAAAGTCATGCGCTACAGTAAAAGTGCAGTTTCAAATGTAGGTATAGTAACATGCACTTTGAGACCAGGTTTTTCTCTTTTGATTTGGGAGTGAAATGTGACCTGGACGTGTTTTCGTGAGATCGCCTAATGATGAATGTTGCCTGTGAGTTGCTACCTCTGTGCTGTGTGGGTTTTTGTGTATCTGTCAGGTGTTGGCCTGGACCCTGTAAATGGAATAGCATCATTAGACTCCGACTGTGTCCAGATCAAGGTTGTGGAGTGGCCTTGCTGGCTCACAGGCTGTGAAGTTCAGTTGTAATCTCTGTTCTTCAGCCAGCTCTGGCTCAGGTGTGAGGTGCCTGCTGCAGTATTTGTTTGTGGGACGGGATTGATATCCTCACTGGCGTCATTGGAGCCAAAAGTCAAGGGCATCAAAAGAACCATTCGAATTCACCCAAAAATCAACCTTCTAGCATAATTTACTCAACTCATGTGACTTTCTTTCTTCTGTGGAACACAAAAGGAGATGTTTTGGAATAATCTGCACACTGGCCTTTCACAAACAACTAAATAATTTAGTGGTTAGGGACTGTCAAGCTCCAAAAAGGTCTATAAATGCACCTTGAAAGTAGTCGATAAAACTTGTGCAGCATTTTCCAAGTCTTCTGAAGACATGTGATAGATTTGTGTGAAAAATATAGGACTTGAAATGTGGTGCACAAGTCATAAGTCTTTTTTGTCATTTCTTGGGCCTGACAGACCCTAGTCACTGAGTGCGTGTACATGCACACAAATGCGCTGATAACTGCCAAAAATAAGCGCATTAAAATAATCAGACAAGCCAATAAAACCATGTTTACATGAGATTTGAAATCATCAGGTTATTCTCTGCTTTTGATGTCAAAATATAAACAGACGTGCACACAAACGTTTTGGCACTTTGTATAAGCCAGTAAGAATGCTAGTAAATGTCTGTACATGTATAGCAAAATCGTGGTAATTGGCAAAAATGCGCATGTGCTTAAACCTTTTACTTTGTTATCATGACCTTACACGTCATCGGCTTATTGAGCATAATGGGTGTAAGATCGTGCATGTAAAAGCACTCACTGTCCACTGTTGCTACGTGGATAAACAAAACGTGAACATTCTGCAAAACATCTCCTTTTGTCTTCCATGTAAGAAAGAAATTCATGCTGGTTTGCAACGACATGAGGGTGAGTAAATGATGACAGAAAGTTATGCCAGAGTTTTTCTGTATAGGATGGTAAATAATTATTTTGCTCACTCTCTCCATGCACTCATTCTTCTGTTTAGAAACTCTGTTATTGCCATTTCATGGCGTGATGTTAATTTGTATTGTTGCTGCTGTCAGAATTGACCAGCATGCTTCAGTGATCTGATGAGATGAGCATTAGTGCTTTGGGAATCCGTCTTCTCTTGTGCGAACGTTTCCAAGCATGAAAAAGATGGCAATCACTCAAGGACATCAACAAAGGCAAAGTCTGCAAAAAGATGAACACAGCTCTGAGCTTCTGAGCGAGCAGAAACATTTTATAGTGGCATCAAACTTGTATATATATAATACTCAATATGATGAAAATATCTGAAAATATAATATTTGAAAATAAACTGTGGAATTCAAAAATTACAAATTGACAATCTGGTAGTCTATTAGATACATAGCATCAAGCAACCAGGTTCCCTGCTTTTATATTCGCATAATTCAAAATATATTTGAACGTTACAGGTTGCCATGCAAAGGTACAACAGTGTATGGAAAATGGACCACACTGAGATCTGAGGCCACTTTTCGGGGCCATATACAGTATGAATACAAAGAGAACTTTGGTTCACTTAAAGTGATAGTTCAACAAAAAATGAAAATTCTCTCATCATTTACTCACCCCATGCCATCCCAAATGTGTATGATCTTCTTTCTTCATTAGAACACAAAGATAGATTTTAGATGAATATCTCAGCTCTGTAGGTCCATACAATGGAAGTGAATGGTGATCAGACCTTTTGTAGCTCCAAAAATCACATAAAGGAAACATAGAAGTAATCCATAAGACTCCACTGGTTAAATCCATATCTTTAGAAGTAATGGAATAGATGTGGGTGAGAAAGGTTCTAAATTTCTAAAATCTCCACTTTCCCTTTCCTCACATGTGGTGCCTGTTAAGTTTTACTTTCACATCTGAAAGTTAAAGTTAAAGTGGAAATTTAGAGTAAAAAAGGACTTTTCTCAATCACACCTATCATACCGCTTTAGGAGACATGGCTTTAACCACTGGAGTCATATGGATCACTTTTATGCTGCCTTTATGTGATTTTTGGAGCTATAAAGGTCTGATCACATTCACTTTCATTGTATGAGCCAACAGAGCTGAGATATGTTTCTAAAAATCTTCATATGTGTTCTGCTGAAGTAAGAAAGTCATACACAATGGGATGGAATGAGGATGAGTAAATGATGAGAGAATTTTCACTTTGGGGTGAACTACCCCTTTAAAGGGATCGTTCACCAAAAAATGAATATGCTATCATAATTTACTCATCCTCATGTTGGTGCAAACCTGTATGACTGTTTGACTCGTTCTTGTTAGGAGATGTTTGGCAGAATTTTAGCCTCCGTCACCATTCACTTTCATTGCATCATTTTTTCCATACAGTGGTTGGTCATGGATATATGATTTAAGGGGAGGTCGGTTTAGCTGTGACACACTAAACTGGTTTAGCTGTGACACACTTTGTACATGCACAAGGGAAATGGGTTGAGGAAGACAGATGTGTAGGGTTTTGCCTGTGTGTTTATTCCTGTTATCCTGTATACTAAAGCCTGCTCAATGCCTGTCAGTCACAGCACACCAGCATCGGCTGTATGAGGACGCATCCATCATTGTTGAGCGTGTTTGTCACTGTCACTTAAAGTGAGCCGCTCACCTGAGGGACGGTGTAATACCCCTGTGTTATTTTTGCATGGATGGTAAACTGTTACCGATTCTCTTTCCTGTAGGTGGTGGCGCTGGGGAAGAACAGTCGGGGATACCATTATGTTATTGCCAATCTGGTAAGTTTCAGCAAAGCTTTGTTTTCAAACTCAGAGTGGGAATATAATGTATATATCTCCCTAACAAATAGTGATGTCAAAGATAAAGAAAAGAAAAATATATTAAAAGTAGTTTAAAAAGCACACATGCTAAGTTCTTAGAAAAGTCATCTTTGTATGTTGGCTGTATAAGCTTAAAGCTGAAGTGTGTCCAGTGCCACCATATAACATTTCAAAAATATATATTTTTTCAAACAATATTTCAAACATGCCCCCTATCTGCTGTCGAGTGAACAAACAGATAGTCCCACCTCTAACTCTTGCCTTTGATCACATCAATGTTGTTGTGTCGGGCTAGATGGGCCGCTGGGAATGGTTCACCCAAAAATATAAATTCTCTCATCATTTACTCACCCTCATGCTATCTCAGAGGTGTATGGCTTTCTTTCTTCTGCAGAACACCAATGACGATTTTAAAAGTATGTTTCAGCTCTGTAGGTCCATACAATGCAAGTAAATTGTGACCAAAACTTTGAAGCACCAAAAGATTATAAATACAGCAAAAAAGCAATCCTTACAACTCCAGTGGTTTAATCCATGTCTTCTGAAGAAATATGATACGTTTGGGTGAGAAACAGATCAATATTTAAGTAATTTTGTACAAATAATCTCCACTTTCACTTTCAATTCCACAATCTTCTTTTTCACTTTCTCCTACCTGTTGGGGCTGGTCAAAGGTGGAGATTTATGGTAAAAAAATGACTTACATTTGTATCTGTTTCTCACCCACACTATCATATCAGTTCAGAAGACATGCATTTAACTACTGGAGTTGTATGGATTACTTTATGCTATCTTTATGTGATATTTGGACGTTCAAAGTTCTGGTCACCATTCACTTGCATTGTATGGACCTACAGAGCTGAGAAATTCTTCTAAAAATCTTCATTTGTGTTCAGCAGGAGAAAGAAAGTTATGTCCATCAGTGATGGCATGAGGGTGAGTAAATGATGAGAGAATTTTCATTTTTGGGTGAACTATAACTATTACACACTTCCGCTTTTAAAAGGCGTAATACAATATTTGTTCTTACACCTTGAATACATGGGAGTCTACACATTTAATTCCTTTAAACAAATTATCTTTCAAACATCTTTTCAAAAATGAATTATACAAATATCATTAATTTCAAATTGAATTCACAAAGATCATTAGTTTCTTTGGGTTTTACAATTTGAAATCTTGAACCTGACACTAGTGGCTGTAGGGGCCTCCCTACACTAGGGGCCTCCCATGCCGGAGACGCCAGTTCGAATTCTGTTCGGAGTGGGTCGAGCTGGACCAGTAACACTTGTTATGTCAAATGATCTGATATTTTTTTACACTTACTAACACACAGTCGTGAGGGTCAACAGGGCTCCTCTCTGTGCAGGGCTGGACTGGTAATCTGGCATACCGGGCATTTTCCCGGTGGGCCGACGCACTTTGGGGCTGATCAGGGGTGGACTGTCCATCAGGAGAACTGAGCGGACCGGTGGGTCGGACGAGAAACGTGCCAAATGCACCATGATAAGATCAAATGCGGTGCAGCGTTATGCAGAACGGACCACAAAACAGCGCCGCGATATGCAGACATGGACAGCGAACATGTATTAGTGTGAAAATATATTAGTGTGGATGAGGCCTTGTTTGTTTTAATGGAATAGTTCTCCTAATAATGATTATTCTTTCATCATTTTCTTACCCTAATGCTGTCTCAAACTCATTTTACATTTTTGATGAATATGTGATGTGAATAAATCCATACAATACAAGTGAATATGGACAAAACTCTAAAGCTCCAAAAAGGACATAAAGGTAGCATAAAGGTAATTGAAATGAATCATGTGGTTTAATCCATGTCTTCTGAAGCGATCCAATTAGTTTTGAGTGAGAATAGATCAAAGTGTATCTCCAGCAGTGTCCTTGGAAATCATAAAATTAAGCTTGATTATCCTTCCTTGAGCTCTGTGCATGCATTAAGCGCTAGGAAGAGTAATCAAGCTTGCAATCTTGATTGCGCCTAGAGAATTCAATGTCAAGATTTATAGTGAAAACAGAGATACATTTTGGTCTGTTCTTTGAGTCATATGGATTACCTTTATGCTACCTTTGTGTGTTTTTTGGAGCTTGAAAGTTTGGTCACCATTCACTTGCATTGTATGGATAAAAACACTTAATTTCTCAAACACAATATCTTTGTTTGTGTTCCTCGGAAGAAAGAAAGTCATACGAGTTTAAAATAACATAAAAGTGAGTAAATTATGAGAGAATTGTCATTTTTGTGTGTACTATTCCAAGATATATGGTTTTTATTTTGTGGGTTTTTTTATGTTTTATATATCCCTTTAACATAATATTTTTGGGCAAATTATGTAGAATTATGAAGAAGTGCAAAAACCTGTGTCTTATTCACTAATCGCCTACAATCCAGCTTAAAAAGGCGCGAAATATGCCGTTTAAATTAAGTCATTGACGTTGTGTAATGACTATGTTGCCCACAGGCCATTTAATGCATGTTTTAAAGAGAGCTGTTTGCAAAACTTTTGCAATTGGACATGTTAGGGTTTTAGCAATACTTCAACCTTCTCTTCTTCTTAATGTGATAAAAAAAAAAATTATCCATCTTATAGATCTGCGCTTCCTGTTTTTCTTCTTCAAGGGCTTCACCAACATCAGTCTGGATAAGGTCTTTCTTGGTGGAGCAAACATAAGTGGCTTTCAAATAATCAATCCTGAAAACCCAGTTGTGCAACAGTTTCTCCAGCGATGGGACCGTCTGGATGAAAGAGAGTTTCCAGAAGCGAGGAACACACCTCTAAAGGTGAGTCGTTCATGAGACAACAACATCTTTTCAATATAGTTTTTCCTTCAACCCAATGAGTGTCATTTCTGTGCCGCTACAGGGGTGGGGCCAGAAGGGGTCATATGGTGGCAAGGGGTGGCAGCCACCCTAAATATGAGCTTTGCCACACCAACTTGGCCCCTCTCGTGTCCTGGATACAGTGCACAATGGCTTATGCCTATACACCACTTTCAACGACGTTGGATCGTGATACCGTTCGTATTACACAACTGTCTGTCTTGTCATTTAAGTCGTAGCGTTTTCAAGTTACACGACAAATCTGCGACAGGTGTGAACACATTACAAAACATTTCACTATTGACGAATCCCCGACGACTCTGCCTGGACTCCAAATTACGTTTCACAACAGAGTACACTTGAGACGTGTTACGAGATATGAAAACAAATGCATGATCATATGTTATGCATTTCAGAATATGATGTGTATGTTTTTAATCATATATTTTATTGGTTAAAATACGAAAAAGTACCTCCTACTGAAAAATCGACCTATTTGCTAACTCCAAGAGAATTGGCAATTTCTCTCCAACACTTCTCTTTCTCTAGCCAGTGGTGGGACAGTTCAGATGAAACATCAAATAGTCATTGGTGCTCCTGTCAATGTTCCACTAATTTGTTCTCCATTTCTTCGGTCCAATTAGACTTTCTTGATACCGCAGCAATGCTAGTTGATGTTCTGTTGCAGGTACATCAGGACACCTCCCACTTTGCAGAAACTTCCCGTGCCCCGTTTCTTGCTCTCTCATTGGCTGTAGATCAACGCTGCCGTTCACATTGCACGATTTGGAGTCGCAGACAGGTCACATTCAGATATTTAACATTGTAGATATCTCACTGACATCAGCAATGCCTCGGCGACGTGTTAGCGATCGCGACCTTTGATAGTTCATACATTGTGCTCGTCGCTCACGGGAACGTGCTCTGAATTGCGATTTACGATTTCAGGCTTTTGTCGGCAATCTCCACAAAATTGTTGGCGAGTAAAAATCAGGCTTAATATCATGTCGGCATTAACCCAGCTGTGTCGCGCATGGTCCATAACACCCCCCCCAAAACCATTTCCACCCCAACCCACCTTTGCAATTCAATTTAGTGATGCTAGTGGCACAGGCCCTGTCAGATGAACTTACTGGATGCCCTTTACTCACCTCTTGCCAACCCTGGCAAAAAATAACCTGGACACCCCCCTGTGCCACTAGCATCACTAAATTGAATTGCAAAGGTAATGACAAACAAAACAGGTTTTCCAACACAGTGGTTATGTCGGGCTGGACAGGATTCTCAAATAAACAGAGGAATGGTTTGATAGCAGGACAGAGCCACAGTGTTACATGTTTAGGTGAAATCAACTTACAATTGGCTTACCTATAATTCACGCTGTATCTTAAGCTGGCATAGGAAGACATTTTTTTTAACAAAAAATGTTTTGTGTCTTGCCATCATTTAATCTAATTGCCTGAATTGGTTTGACATAGATTTTCTTTCTCTTTCTTTGTTTTGTCTTGACTTTTTTTCATCTTTGACTTTCTGTTTTCTTTCATTCTTTCTTTTTCCCATTCTTTGACCAGTCAATATATTGGCATTCGGTCAAGGTGCAGTTAAGGCTGAGGCTCAGTTTACATCTAATTAAACAATAGTCATGAGAGGAATAGATTTGAAATGCAGTTTAATTAAGTTTTTGCTGTGGATGGGTGGGTAAGTAATGGTCGTGTGCTCAATGACCAGGTAAACAGGGCAAGAAAAACAATTGATTGGAGTTATATGATTTTGTTTTAAGCAGTTGGTAGAGAGGTCAGCCCCCCTCTTTACCAACTGTATGTATATATATACATACAGTTACATACATACATATATACATATATATATTGCATGAACACAATGAAGGCTATTTTTGACAGTTAAGTCACATTTTAGGTTTTGTTTTGGTCATTATTTTTAATGGTGATTCTCATTCATGATTCACTAGAATAGAATAGAATCCTTTATTTTGGTCACACATTATACACACAGTTCTTTGCATGTATACAGTGAAATTTATTAGTTTTAACATATCCCAGCTAAGCTGGGGTCAGAGCGCAGGGTCAGCCATGATACGGCCTGGCGCAGATAGGGTTAAGGGCCTTGCTCAAGGGCCCAACAGTGGCATTTTGGTGGTGCTGGGGCTTGAACCCCCTACCTTCCGGCCCAACTAAGCTGGGGTCAGAGCGCAGGGTCAACCATGGTACAACACCCCTGGAGCAGGTGGGGTCAAAAGGGCATTTTTAATAAAGAATGTGAATGTAGTGTGTCTTGTTTGACATGACCTTTGTTGCATTGCATTTATTTTAGTCAATGAAATCAGAAGACATCAGAAGAGTCTTTGAGGAAATAAAAAAAACAATAAAATAGTGTAGCTCACAGCAAAATTAGTGGATATCAGCATGCTCTCTTTTTTTAGTTGAAATGCAATGCAATTACAGGTTGCACCCGTGAACAACAAAAGCAGCAAAACCCTGCAGAGCCTCGCACAACTGAACATACTCTGTAATTAGAAACCTGGTTAAAACACTTTGCATAGCATGAAACTATGCACAGGCCACTTCCCTGAAGCGTGTCGCCTTTTGTTGCATTTTGCCAGCTATGATTACACGCAGTAATGCATCGCAATTATCTTTCATTATGTATGTCAACATACGCTAGCAGACCTGGAAGAGGGCAGCTAATTTTAACCCTTGTCAAAGTGTTTACTTACAGATAATGTGTTTGCTTATTTTAAACTGGTCTGGCAAATAACAGTTAATGCGAGGTGCTTAACTAATGGTTTTTGTGTACAGTATACCTCTGCGCTGTCGTATGATGCCATCCTGGTTATTGCCGAGGCTTTCCGGTACCTGCGACGCCAGCGAGTCGATGTGTCCAGACGCGGTAGTGCCGGAGATTGCCTGGCTAACCCCGCAGTGCCTTGGAGCCAAGGTATTGACATCGAAAGAGCTCTCAAAATGGTAAGATTCCTACCTCTCCTTTACCTGTGCTCTTATTACTCTGACTATGGCCATTTAAAATCACTTGTTCTGTAATTCAGATTGTCAGAGCAAGAATGCAGCAGGCGAATTATGCCTCCATAAGCTGATACTTTAGCTCAGATCTAAAAATCATAACAATAATAACATTCCTGTATGTATATCAGTAAGAGCTGAAAGTATTAATAAAAATAGTTCAGTCTATTCAAACATGGACTAATTGACCTAATAATTGCTGCCTACCATATTACGAGCAATCGAGATCAGTCACTTGCAATGTTCTCTGATGGTTAGGATGCTGCCTAAGCTCACTAGGTTTCAGAACTGGCTAATTTATGCACACATTTTGAAGGTTAGTTAATTTCCTTTTCTTGGCAGGTCCAGGTGCAAGGGATGACTGGAAATATCCAGTTTGACAGCTTTGGACGCAGAACAAACTTCACTATTGATGTTTATGAAATGAAAACAGGGGGGCCCAGAAAAGTAAGTCAGCAGTAAATCCATCTGTTTGTTGGGAAACACGTTAAGGTCGGTGCTGGATTTCAAATCGGGCTTCATTTCGGGCCCTTTAACACATAGTGTAAATATTATATTAAAGAACTCTGGGAACAACAGCCAATGTTCATGGCCAGTATTTTGACCTTAACTTGCCATTCTTACCACAATTTCCTATAGATATAAATGACTGTTTTTCTTTCAGATTTATGAAAAGATCTTAACCAGCTTAAATCTTTTGTAATCAAATGTCTTTATTCGAAGCTCAAAATTAGAGAGATCGAAATAAAAAAGGAAGCCAAAATTGAGTTCCGTGGCTTTGTTTGTTAGCCTGTTAGCTTTGAAGCCATTTATATGCTTGTGTACTAGAAGTTGATCAAATTAATTCAACTTTACTCTCTTTCGCTTTCCAAGAAAATAAACTAAAAGTCATCATACCATGTCTTGTCCCACCTTCCATTTTCAAATAGAGATATGTCAACATACTGGGTTGGAGAGAGTGGGGAGGACTGTACTCAGAAAACTTTTTCATGGGGCCTTTAACAAGCCTACTATATGGCCAAAACTGAAAATACAATCCTTACTAAACCTATACCTCAATACAACACCTTGAATCATCAGTATGCATTCAATATCAGTTCAGGGTTCCTGTAGCTCAACTTTTTACGACGCTAGTGTGACGCACCTGTTCTACCTGCTCTGTACGGGACTCAACTCATCGGGACTCATGTCTCCGGCATGGGAGAGGGTTGAGCTAACAATGAGGCTAAAGGTTACAGCCTCTAGCGTAAGTCGCTAGTGCACCTCTTGAGGTCAGGAGAGTGAAGTTTATACACATTGCACAGCTATCTACCAGCTGGCACCTGTTACTCTAGCAATGCATATGTAATGGACTACCACAGCTCATAAAGCATAAGCCTTAAAAGCATTTTAATATGCATTTGGAAGTTACAAAGGTCTGCCAAATGTATAATTGTAAATACAGTTATTTTCCTGTGAGGTAATGGCAGATGTATTCCATAAAACAGCATTTCGGTTAGCATTTTAGCAATTAGCATGGATTAGACTAGTTCACTGTAAGATTTTCCAGAGTCAGTGGCCATTAAAGGAGGGATACATTAAAGGAGGGATACATTAAAGGAGGGATACATTGATGTTGCCTGTCAGAAGTGATGTTCAAGTCTGTGTTGGGCTTCTCTGTTGTGTCACCTCAGTAATGCTCTTGTGGCTAGCGCTAGCGCTTATGGTTCCTACACATACCACTCGACTGTTAAACAATTCACTGTTCACAATATCATTGTTATGATAACAGAACACGCTACACATTAAAAACCAAATATGTTGAGTTTTGTTGTGCAGAATTACTGCAGATCCAAGAGTTCCAGCATCAACATCCCAGAAAATTCCACCATTAGCATTTTTTGTATCCCTTTTGTCTCCCCAATTTTAGAATGCCCAATTTCCACTACTTAACTTGGTCCTCAGTTGCTCACTTCAATCCGGGTGAGGACAAGTCTCAGTTGCCTCCGCTTCTGAGACCATCGATCCGTGCATCTTATCGCGTGGCTCGCTGTGCATGACACCACAGAGGCTCTTAGCATGTGGAGGCTCATGCTATTCTTCGCGATCCACGCACAACTTACCATGCACCCCATTGAGAGCGAGAACCACTTAATTGCGACCATGAGGAGGTTACCCCATCTGACTCTAACCTCCCTAAAATCCAGGCCAATTTGTTTGCTTAGGAGAAGTGGCTGGAGTCACTCAGCACGCTCTGGAATCAAACTCGTGACTCTAGGGGTGGTAGTCAGCGTCAGTACATTCTGAGCTACCCAGGCTCCACACCATTAGCATTTTTTTAACAAATATCAGCCCAAAATTTGCCTTCTTCATTTAACACCATGCAATAACAGCAGTGGTGACCTAATACTGTTTTAATGAACACAGTCTTGTAAGAGAACACATTTACAACAGCCTCCTTAGCTGAACAGAAGGGCTGGGGGGGAGAGAAAGGGGTCGGGTAGATAGCGTATGTGCTGGAAAAAATGGCTGTTGTTTGTTAATAACATGAATGTTTTCCTTTTGCAGATCGGATACTGGAACGAATTTGAGCGCTTTGTAAATATAATGGATCTACAGTTCAGCAACGATTCGTCATCAGTGGAAAACCGAACAATTGTGGTCACTACTATTATGGTACACGCTCCATGACGTTTTAAACGTGATGCATATTCTGCCCATCAGGGTCATAGTGTTGACTTCTATATCGAAACATTCTGTCCTGGGCGGGTAGAAGTACATTATTTTTGTGTTGCTTTCCATCCACTCATTACACGTTGAAACAGTCGAACACAAAGAAAACCGAAACACGAGTGTTTCAACTGTATCCGTGTGGGTGTCAAAGCATTTTGATTTTCCATATATTAGTGGCCTGTCGTAGCAGTGACATCACAATAACGGCATTAGGTATGGTGGTTTTTTACATAGACATCATCAAACTATACATACAATGCATTCATAGGTAAGACCAGTTTCCACTCTTCAAGTAAATGGTCAATGACACATGGGATAGCACTGCAGGCTAATGCTAACAGCAAAAATGAAAGGTTCAATGGTTTGCCTCTGCCAAAGTGAAATGTCACATACACACTGCAAAGTTTTGGGAATGACAGCAGCATTTAAATGCAGGAATGTTTTGGTGAAGCTACCCAAACTCACAATTGTGGACATGCTGAAAACCATTGCAACAGCTCTGGCGATAAGAAACATGATCACCAGCAGCTTAACCTCTTTGAAGTTACCTTACTTGCAAACTTGCTGCAAATTCCCAACTCATTATTTTCACATGCAAATGAGTTTGTTATGTAAGGGTAAGTGACCAAAGATGTATTAATGTTCAAAACAAATTAGCTATGTTTTGTTTCTGCACTGTAAAAGTAGTTGATTTTTAAACTGCAAACGTTTTCTAAACCGTAATGTTTGGGTTTCCGCTAAACCACAGAATCATTCAAAAACAGTGTTGGGTATATTACTCAAAAAATAATCCAATAAAACTTACAAATACAAATCTCCACATTACTTTAATGATTACTTACTTGAAAAAGTAATAACATTACTAATTAATAAATGTCTTTTTCACATGCTAATGAGCTTGTGATTCTCTGCAAATGTTTGCCAGACGTTTGCAGATCTTCACAGTAGTGGTGAACATGCAGCAAACCTTTGGCAACAATGGACAATTTACTGCAAGTTTGCCGCAAAGCATCTGAAAATGATCAAGTTTGCAGCAAATTTGCTATGAACTCGATTTTTGCAAGGGTTAAAGACACTTTTGTTTCATATGAGCTGTCAAAATCCAATAGTCCTTATTCACGCTATCACCATCTTTGATTTTTAATGGGAATGACAATGAGGCTGTGAGTGATAGACTTATAGTCACTGCAATGACAAATGGTATAAAGCTGTATAAAGCTCCCAGATCACATCTTATTTTCCACAACTCAAGTTGTCTGGAGTTCTTTGTATACTGAGTGTTCTTGGACAGATATTTGATCAATGCTTTGTCCATGGAATGATCCAAAAACACTTTAAACTGCAGTACAGCCCATTGAAGAGACTGTGCATCTATCCCTTACAGCCTCGTTATCATTCCCATTAAAAATCGAAGATGGCGCTAGCGTGAATAAGGTCTATATTGAGCGGCTTCACTGCATTAGCAACTAGTTGTTTGATTTGGCTCTGGTGCGCATTATTTCAATGTAAAACTATGAGATAAATTAGGTTGTCACTACAGCAAATAACTGCTCTGTGTGCACAGAATGGGTTTTAGACTTTCAAAGAGGTCTGACAACCAAATTGATTTGCAGTGTGTACATGGCCAGACTATTTGAGAAAGGCCAGGTATGGCCCTTGCTCTCATCTATTTTACATTGACCAGAGGGCTGCTTTGTACTGATATGTCACTTCATCTCTCACTGCTAACGATGTTAACTTTAGCATCAACATCCAATTGGTGAAGCTATATACATCTATTGTAAATTCAAATTAGTGCTCACAAAAAGCATCCCATGTAAAACAACAATCCCTTGTAATTGTTTTGTCTCATATATAACTAAGGTCAGTCTTTGAAATTACTTGAAAGTGACCAATTAAAGCAACACCTGCCGGTTATTCCATCATTGTATATAGTGGCTAATTCAGGAGCAAAACAACTGCACAAAAGATGAGGTGAGAGCATACATTCAGCACAGAACAAACAAACCATTGCTAACCCACTGGCACCCTAATTGTCTCTGACTTTAATGGGATGCGTTTTCTCTGCTAGAAGCCAAATTGTTTGGTAGTAATGATGTGCTTAAAAAAGCAAGCCGCTGTCGCATTGCTGGAAATGGAGAAAGAGAGAGAGAGAAAAAAACAGCTTGCTCAATTTTCAATTCTGTATGTTGACAAAGTGCCTTGAGTTTGGATTCTTATCATGGCTTTAGTTTTGGTTTGGTTTTTGTTTTATGTTCTTTCTTTTGGAGTCAGGGTGAGAAATTAACTTTTTGTCTACCAGTCACAGTGTCTCAGGTGAATGCTACGTGTTACTCACCTAGACAATTAGCTCTGTCGATACTCAACACATTGGGCCCCAAATGTTGGCCAGACATTTGCAGCTCTTCACAAGTAGTGGTGAACCTCTGGCAAACCTTTGGCAACAATGGACAGTTTACAGCAAAGCTCATTTGCATGTGAAAATTACCAGTGGTGAATTTGCGGCAAGTTTGTGGCAAATTTGCCATGAACTCTCAATGTTTGTAAGGGTAGCCAAGTTCTCCTAGGTTAAGAATTTTAGGGATGTGCACAAACAGGAGAAATATCACCAAACGGACACCTTTGCAGAACAATACGTTAGTTTGTTTATCAGACTAACTAAAAAAAAAGCCTGTTCGCTCAGTAAGTATAAATTAGCTTTTACAGCTTGCCCACCACAGTGGCTGGTTGGAAAGACAAATACATTTCCCACCTTATTTGGTATGATGAAGGCTTCTGGTGCATTTAGGTGCAATGTGCTTGCCTATGTCTGAACCAAATCAAAACTTTTGATTCCTCTGCAGTCACTGCCATTTACTTCATGAATCGGAATGCTCCTCACTTCACATGTTCTTGCCTACCCCACCTCTCACCCTCAACTTCTGCACTACCAGTGCATCTCAGACCCCGATATTACAGAGACAGCATGTGTTTGCGTGTGAAGATAAGAAAGAGAGAGAAACAGAATCTCCTTTGATTTGATAGCACTTTTATGTGCTATCGGACTTCTCCTACTTCCCACTTCTGAAGTGGTTATTACGAGTATGTCGTGTTCACATGATTTGTTGTCGGAAAGAACAGGAAACTTGGACGACACCAGGTTCATTGATACATATTTCTTGAGGAACTTTTATTTTGACACCATAATACATATCACTCTGTTAGCTTGTTGACGATAATGGAGTTTTGGTCAAATACAAGCTATTTTCATGGTGTAAATACTGTAAGTACAACATGCATAGAATGGTTGCTGATATACATAAATTAATATGACCAAAACGACAAGCGCTAACAATTAGCTTTATTTAAACAAAATTAACTAAATCTGTCATTTACTACAGCAACTGTATTCTCCTCCGCCATGTTGAAAGTTTAGGACTCTTCTCAGCTCGGAAACTCGGGTATCAAAGTTAGTTTAAATTAGAGTTTCCCAGTCATAATTATGACTTGAGGGGTTGTTCGTGTGCAACTTCAAAGTGGGAAACTCGTATTTACGATAATTCCGAAAGCACATGAAGGCAGCATTAGACCCCATTTACACCTGGTTGATCTCAGGTGATTCGATCACAAATGGAGTGCACTAAATATAAGTCAAACTACTTTCAGATGTAAGCATGTAAACGCTAGTGTGTCCAGATTCGATAGCATGTAACATGTAATCATTGTGCCAAACTAGGATTTGAAACTTTGCTTGATTCAAATATTTGGAAAAGCCCAAACATATACTGTACGCCAAGATATCCTGTATCTTCAGTATGCCTGGCATCAACTTGCAGTGACACACTGATGTCAAATTACACACTACATGTAGTCACAAAATCAGAGACGCTGAGAAAGTCTGAACACAAATGGTCATTGAAGACACATTTGAGATGCATGTTAATGCTAAAGTTGGAGTCTAGACCAGACCCTCCAAGGCCCAGTACTAGACATGTAGCTATCAGACCTCCTAAGACCCAGACAAGAGACTTGATGCCTAGAGGCCCAGATCCAGAGCAAGACCTGTTGGTCCAAGAATTCTGTCCATTTTAATACAATAAAATAGAAGAAATGGAAGCCTATTTTAGCATAGGATTTTAGAGGATAATGTGATGTTTAGTTAATTAAATTGCCAAATAAAACACTGTGGCTCCATAGGCTGATACTTAACCGAGTTTTTGACCATTTTTGACAGTGCCTCCCCTTTCTAAGTCTAAAGAAAGAGTAGATAACATGAAGCGATGCTCCGAGGTTAGTTATGTTGACCCTAACCCTAACCCTAACTGCTTCTAGTTTTATGACAGCCAACAACTCACACATTGAGCCTGAACTCATTTTTACTCCAACTAACAATAAAATGTTTTTGTTTACATTGCTTCTTATGGAGACCGGACCACCCGGTAGTTGGCCAGGAAAACTATGGATAGAGGCAAATTATGTTGGCTTGGAAAATCCAAAACACTGTTCTACACTTCAAGCTGATTCGGGTTTTCCAAAATCCCTAAACAAAGACCACAATTATTAAATGTAACTCCTCCAACAGCTTTCAAGCAATATCCACAAAATTTGGTACAAACCTTCAGACAGCTCTGATTCAGGTTGCTTTGTCTGTTCTAACTCATCGGACTTATGGTTTTCATGTAGCAGGCATTTAAAATCCCCAAAATGAAAGTCAGACTGTATTCTTGTCTGAGACCATATGGCAAAACTCAAATCCAGACAAAGACTTCAAAGTTTCCAGACCCAGACCAATGCCTTGGTGGTCTTGAAAGATCTCAAGATCAAGCCCACCAGACCAAGACTCCGACTGATGTACACACCAGTCTGTCTCAGCTGACCATTTGTAATCGGATCACCCTAAACAGATGGTAATACCAGGTTTCAACGATACCTTAGCAAAGTGGCCTGACTATGGCCACATGTGGATCAGTGTCCCACAATCCCCTGTATGGTGCTTTTTTTCTCTTGTATGTCTTCCAGTTTGGTAGATTATGGATGAGAGAGAATGGGTGACAGTGAATGCGCAGTTGTGATATCCCTGCATGCCTGCATGCCTGTGACTGATAAGCTGTCGGTGGGCTCTGGTGCCTGTGACACCAGACAATGAACACAATGAATGAAGATGGTAATAAATGAGTATGTGTTTGATTAACAGGAAGCACCGTATGTGATGTTTAAGAAAAACCACATGCACCTGGGTGGCAATGACAAGTATGAAGGCTACTGTGTCGATTTAGCTTCTGAGATTGCCAAACATGTTGGGATCAAATACAAACTATCCATTGTCATGGATGGGAAATATGGTGCCCGCGACCCTGAAACCAAGACGTGGAATGGGATGGTCGGCGAACTAGTCTATGGGGTAAGTGCTACATATGGACACATGCAGTTGAACACTATCCTCTCTTTATAATCTAGGCTGTGTCTGAAATGCTGTCCATATCAGGGGTGAAGTAATCATTAAAAATGGGGGGGGGGGGTGTCTAAGTCAGGTTTATTTCCATTTTTACACCGCAATAAACATAATGAAATAAGGTTCCTTTAGGAAACTACTGTGCAACATTTACAGTATCATAAATCCAAGTATGTATGTTACAAAACAAGATATGAACAACAAGGAGATTGTGGAGATAGATGTATGCATTATCGTAATGTTACGTGACCTAATTAACATTCTTGAGTAGGGAGGGATGGGAATCATCTTCGTAATGATTCTCCACTAACGATTCCTTTGGTACTTGTGAGGAAGACAAAATAAAAAAATCTGCACACAATTGTACTTCATGTTTCGATCACTCGGCCTTCATCAGGCATTTACCATTTTACTTATTTCTTAATTTATTAATTATTGATTTATTTATGGTACTGTTGAGAAAGATATATTTGTAAGAAATGGAATTTCAGTAATACAGTAATACCCCTATGTTCAACAAGCAGGACACACTGTCAAGAGTATTTTAGCGAAGTTTTGTGTCCACATCGACGGACCTTCACATTCGAAAACCATTAACGGAATCGAAAGTCTTGAAAATCATTTAGTTCCTCGTGTGTGTGTGTTTTTTTAATGGGACCAAGTTTTCAGTTCCCAACTGTATTCATGAGCCAAGATGAAAAGGTTTCTGTGTCCCGGCCACTTTTCAGATCACTCCTAGGCCCCTGGTCTATAGACTATGTGGCCATGTTATGTATAAAGTGAAATTTCTAGAAACGAATGTCAAATATGTTGTTGGAAAAAGTGTATGTCTTCTGTTCGTGTTAAAAAAGTGTGTTGGTGAGATTGATGGGAAATGTCTGGGTGTTGTTCAAGTATAACTAAAGGCAGACAGAGCTGGTGGCAAAATTGTGTTTTAAACATGCGCCCTCCCAGCATGCAGTGCTTTGATTCATCTCAATGCTGTTGGATCGCAAAGCCACTTTTCACAGTGCGCTCAAGCAACCCGCCATTTTTGCATTTTCCATTGCGCACCCCTGCTATAAATGGAGAAAAAGCCAGTGAAATCACTTCCAATTCCCTGGGCCGACATTCAAGAAGGAAGACCATATACAAAATGCATGAGGGTTAGGCTACCTCATCTGTTCAATTTCCTTACCATCAGCAAGAGACATTGCCTGGTTTTCATGTGTTAACATTGGAAATTATTCTCAAATTATTTTTAAAAGAAATAAATTGGTGTGGAGATTAAATGAAAAAAAAAATCATCATGGAACCATATAGCATATCAGTGCCTTTTTTCCAGCTCAGATAGCCAGGACAAATGTTTATTGGCAACGTTTGACCTTTCAACAGCTATTTTCATTTGATTTTGGTCGTCTTCATAGGTTATCTCACTGAATGCTGTCTGACTTTTAGTCTGATTTTAACTCCTCACACCAGTGCAAAACCAACGTGGGCAGAGTGTATATTATTATATAAAACACTATATATATATATATATATATATATATATATATATATATATATATATATATATATATACAGTATACAAACATACATATACAGTGTTTATACACTGATCAGCCACAACATTAAAACCACTGACAAGTGATTAACATTTATTATCTTGTTACAATGGCACCTGTCAAGGGGTGGGATATTTTAGGCAGCAAAGGAACAGTCAGTTCTTGAATTTCATGTGTTGGAAGCAGGACAAATGGGCAAGCGTAAGGATCTGACCGACTTTGACAAGAGCCAAATTGTGATGGCTAGACGACTGGGTCAGAGCATCTCTAAAATGGCAGGTCTTCACAGGTCTGTTCCCAGTATGCAGTGTTAAGTACCAACCAAAAGTGGTCCAAGGAAGGACTACTGGTGAACCAGCGACAGGGACCTTTTTAGAAAGGTGTCAAAACACACAGTGCATCGCAGCTTGCTACGGATGGGGCTTCATAGCCACAGAGTGCCCATGCTGACCCATGTCAACTGCCGAAAGCTCCTACAATGGGCACGTGAGCATCAAAACTGGACCATGGAGCAATGGAAGAAGGTGGCCTGGTCTGATGAATTACGTTTTCTTTTAGATCATGTAGACGGCCAGGTGCGTCGCTTTCCTGGGGAGGATATGGCAGCATGATGCACTGTGGGAAGAAGGCCCATATATATATATATATATATATACAGTGTATATATATAATTTAAAAAAAAAGTTCCATAGACTTACATCGCAGGAGGGACACAAGCCATAGGAACCAGAATATCTTTGAGAATTTTGGTTTGACTTTTTTGACTTGGACCAATAAACAACCACCTAGCAACACTTTCAACCAAATTGCAATATGTTAAAAACAGCTCAGAACACCTTAAATGAATAGTTCACCCATCATTTACTCACCCTCATGTCATCCTAGCTCTGAATTACTTTCTTTCTTCTGCAGAATACAAATTAAGATTTTTAGAAGAATATCTCAGCTCTGTTGGTCCTCACAATAATAGTGAATGGTGACCAGAATTCCTAAGGTCCAAAAAGGACATAAAGAGAGCATAATAAATTATCCATTTCACTTCAGTGGTCAAATTCATATCTCATGTAGTGATATGATAGGTGTGGGTAAGAAACAGATGATTAATGATTAAAACAGATTCTGGTGATTAAGTGACTTTCAAGTGTCAAGTGTGGAGACGTATAGTTAAAAAGGATTAAATATGTATCTGTTTCTCACCCTCACCAATAATATAACTTCTGAAACATGGATTTAATGACATGGAGTCATTCAGATTATTTTGATGCTCCCTTTATGAGCATAACTAAACTTATCAGATCTGGTCACCATTTGCTTGCATTGGGAGGACCAACAGAGCGGATATATTCTTCTACACATTTTTATTTGTTTTCAGCAGAAGTCATAAATTCATACACATCTGTGATAACATGAGGGTGAGTAAATTACATTTTTGGGTGAACTAACCCTTTAACAACCAATCAGGGCTGGACTGGGAGACAACGCTGGGGGGGGTGTTCACTGTCCTTTTCTGCATATCACGGTGCCGTTTTGTGGTTCGTTCTGCATAATGCGGCGTCTCATTGTTGCTTATCACGGACCATTCGGCACGTTTCGCGGCCAGACCACTGACCCTCTCGATTCTCCCGATGGCCATTCTGCCCATGATCACCCCAAAAGTGCGTCGGCCCACCCGAAAAATGCCCGGTATGCCAGATTACCAGTCCAGCCCTGCAACAAATGTAGTTTTCATTTGACAGTTGAGATGAAATACAATCAACTGTCCCACTAACTGATACTGTAATCATGTCATCCTGAAATTGTATTCATGTAATTATGCCATATATTCGTCATCTGTTGACTCAAACTTTTCAGATGGTAATGACAGCTTTGTCTAAACACTGACAGTGAATTCCTCTCTAATGTAGAAACACCACCACTATCACAGATTTGTTGTCTGTTACATGCCACAAGCAGATAAAAAGGCAAACAAATACAAACTCTTCTGGGACTCGACATCCAAGATTATTTGTTGACAGTGCAATCTGTTTATTCGTTTCACATAAAAAAAAAATCATCTTTTTATAACAACAAGTCTGCCTTACGTATCAATAGGTATTTACCTGTGTATACATGTATCTGCGCAATAAATAATTTCACTCTAGAATTCAAAAAGATCAAATGCAGTTATTTATCTAGCGGGCAACTGGAGAGTTTTTAGGCTTATTTGTGCCTCACTGATAAATCACTTTTGGTTGAATCTTAATTAGCTATTTATATGCAAATTATCATATGATTTATTGAACTAGCACATCGGAATCCCATTCAATACAATCATAAGATAAAAGGAAATTAATATTTGTTGAGGCTTTTATAACCAGTCCATTTCTCACCTGCAGAGAATCCTTGACGTTCTACTAGCTGATTGCATAACTAGTGTGCTCCTCGCTGAGGACCCGTGAGATAAAATCTTTCACTGCCTTTTTATTATACGCCCATGCTCGAGTGCCTCCAAGGATTATAGGGAGTGGGCAGTGCCTGTGTCTCAGATCTGCAGCTCCTGCAACAACTTAATGTGAAGCATGAGAAAGGAAGCATTCAAAACAGGTTTTCCAACAAAGGGGTGAATGCATTAAGCAATTGCGCCACTTTTGTCCATTGTATTTTAATGCAAATCCATCACAGATTTTCACACTCGGTATAGTTTAAACAGGTGCTACATTTTCTGAAATAGTGCTGCACTGTATTTAAATAAAGTAAATGTAATCATTTTTAGTATAAATATACTTCCTTTCTATGTAAATGATGCTTATAGATTGTACTTGTAATTGTATAGCAGCTATACAATTGCAAGTACACAAGTTGCATGTTCTTTCAATCAACTAAAACATCATTTCTTAATGTCCCTGTTTCTAGAGAGCAGATATAGCCATTGCACCACTAACAATCACACTTGTGCGAGAGGAAGTGATTGACTTTTCCAAGCCCTTCATGAGTTTGGGCATCTCCATTATGATCAAGAAACCTCAGAAGTCCAAGCCAGGTGTGTTCTCCTTCCTGGATCCTCTGGCTTATGAGATCTGGATGTGCATTGTGTTCGCCTACATAGGCGTCAGTGTGGTGCTGTTCCTGGTGAGCCGCTTCAGCCCCTACGAGTGGCATCTGGATGAGAATGATGAAGCCAAAGACCCCCAGACCCCTCCGGACCCGCCTAATGACTTTGGGATTTTTAACAGCCTGTGGTTCTCTCTTGGGGCCTTCATGCAGCAGGGCTGTGATATCTCGCCAAGGTTGGTGGCCTTATTCATAATCAAGCTTTACAGCCATTTATACTTTACAGCCATTACAAGCCCTCGTCCTTGTGTGGGTCTCTATGTTTTAAGGGAATAGTTTGCCCTAAAATGAAAAAGATGTTATTATCTATTCACTCTCATGTCGTTCCAAACACGTATTGTATGTTTGTTTTCTTGGAACACAAAAGGAGTTTTGAAACATGTGCTCTGGTAGTACCATGATATGCATTTGGTACCTTTGAATAGTAATTTTTTGTGAGGGAAGTCACTGAAAAGCACATTTCATATATTACAGCTCTAATTTTGGAGCTAATTTCAGTATTTCTCATCTGAAAGATTATGCCAACACAGCTAAAGTTTTAATTGGTTCTTTTGTAAAAGATTAGCTGAGCAACATATTCACTTTTGGCTCTTGTCTTGAAATTTCTCCTGTACCTGATTCATTTATTGTTTGAGAAGTCTGACTGCAGCACTCTGTAGGCATCTGTGAAGATGTATGATTATTCATATTGTTTCACTATTAACAGCAGGGAGTTGATTAATAATGACTCTATTGTGCTGCACGCTGTCGTCGATCATATTGCAGAGTCGCTCATATTCCTCACTGCAGTGCTGCCTGTCAATTGTGTAGTCAATAAAGAGACTTAGCAGATAAAAGCTTTCATTCATTTAACATATCTCAATAAATAACATTGAGACAGTTGGACAGACAGACAGACAGAGAGCCAGATAGATATAGACAGACAGAGGGATAGAGGGATAGTCTAATAGACAGACAGAGAGACAGAGAGAGAGACAGACAGTCAGACAGACAGACAGACAGAGATATAGACAGACAGAGGGATAGAGGGATAGTCTAATAGACAGACAGAGAGACAGAGAGAGAGACAGACAGACAGTCAGACAGACAGACAGAGATATAGACAGACAGAGGGATAGAGGGATAGTCTAATAGACAGACAGAGAGACAGAGAGAGAGACAGACAGTCAGACAGACAGACAGATATATAGACAGACAGAGGGATAGAGGGATAGTCTAATAGACAGACAGTGAGACAGAGAGAGAGACAGACAGACAGACAGATAGATATAGACAGGCAGAGGGATAGTGGGATAGTCTAATAGATAGATAGACAGACAGATAGATAGACAGACAGATAGAGATATAGACAGACAGAGGGATAGACAAATAGACAGACAGACAGACAGAGAGAGAGAGAGAAAGAGAGAATCTTGAATCTTGACATACAGATAGAGATATAGACAGACAGACAGATAGAGATATAGACAGACAGAAGGATAGACAAATAGACAGACAGACAGAGAGAGAGAGAGAGAGAGAGAGAGAGAGAGAGAGAGAGATGGACGGACTGGACGGACAGACAGACAGACAGACAGATAGATAGATAGATAGATAGACAGACTGATAGAGATATAGACAGACAGATAGAGATATAGACAGACAGAAGGATAGACAAACAGACAGACAGACAGACAGACATACAGACAGACAGACTGATAGAGATATAGACAGAAAGACAGATAGAGATATAGACAGACAGAAGGATAGACAAATAGACAGACAGACAGAGAGAGAGAGAGAGAGAGAGAGAGAGAGAGATGGATGGACGGACAGACAGACAGACAGACATACAGATAGAGATATAGACAGACAGAAGGATAGACAAATAGACAGACAGAAATGCAGATAGATAGACAGACAGACAGACAGACAGATGGACGGACGGACAGACAGACTGATAGAGATCTAGACAGACAGATAGAGATATAGACAGACAGAAGGATAGACAAATAGACAGACAGACAGAGAGAGAGAGAGAGAGAGATGGATGGACAGACAGACATACTGATAGAGATTCAGACAGACAGACAGATAGATAGATAGACAGACAGACAGACAGACTGATAGAGATATAGACAGACAGACAGACTGATAGAGATATAGACAGACAGACAGACAGACAGATAGAGATATAGACAGACAGACAGACAGATTGATAGAGGGATAGATTAATAGATAGATGGACAGATAGATAGACTAATAGACGGACATAGAGAGAGAGAGATGGATGGATGGACAGACAGACAGAAAAAAACTGTAGATAGAATGCAAGATGGAACAATAAATAGAACAATAGATATAGACAGACAGAAAGACTGAAAGAAGATTCTGATTTTAATGTATTTTTCTTGTTAAGTATGCCTGCGGCTCCTAACTAGCATTTGGCCCTGTTCTGTAGAACATAGTGGTAAAGTGGAGCACTTGTTTTTTACTGCAGCATTGATTGCTTACTACATCTTACATGACTGTATTGCTGCAGGCCAGTTTCTCTACAGTGTTGTTAAAACCATGTTGGCATTTTAATCTAAAATCCAATAATTATATTACATAAGTCCATAAGAGTTCTACTTGCTATTTGCATTGTTTAGATATTTCATATGGCCACGTGGTTGACAGAGAACACAGTTGTGTAAAGACCAAATTCTCCTACTTTCAGCCTAGAGACAAAAACCTTGTAGAGGAAATAACACAATAATTGATCCCAAATGTTATTATAATATGCTAATATTTATTGTCTTAGCAACAGTCAGAGCTTTTAATCAATATGTGCTGTGGTGACCCCTTAAACCTTTTGCAAGATCAAAAATGAGTGCAAGTTGTGTTTGTGACAATTGCTTCGCCAGTTAGCTATATGGAAGTCAAGTGCTTTGTTCAATTTCAAATGTTCAATTTGTGTTTCGCTTTAATGCAGATTTGATTTGCTGACTGAATTGCTGTGTTTTTGTGTATCAGGTCCTTATCGGGCAGAATAGTAGGAGGTGTCTGGTGGTTCTTCACCCTTATCATTATCTCGTCCTATACGGCTAACCTCGCTGCTTTCCTGACAGTCGAGAGGATGGTCTCTCCTATTGAAAGCGCAGAAGATCTCGCCAAACAAACAGAGATCGCATATGGAACCCTGGACTCGGGATCCACCAAAGAGTTCTTTAGGGTGAGTCTTGTACCATGACACTCTCCTCAAAAGATTTTACCTTGTGTAATGAAGTCAATCAAATGAATTAGGTGCTGTTCACACAGAATATATTCTTGCGTTTAAAAAATCTAGACCCATCGCAACAAATGGAACGAAGTGCAGGTGTCTCAAGATTAATTTCTGTTAACTTGACACGGCATCTTAATGATTTGCTCCTGGAAGAGACGTGTTGCAATGGTCAAATACATTTGTATAGCACATTTACATAGAAAAACTATTTCAAAACAGCATAGACGGATGCAAAAACTGTGTCCTGAGTGAACAGCATCATAAATAAACATTTTAATGGATATGTGAGCATCAGATGTCTCAGAACAAGAGCATTTGCACACTAGATAATGCTCCGATATGGTGTGAGATGGGTTTTGAGGGTGTGGAAAGAGGTCTGTTTGTAATCAAATGTGAATACAGAGAGGTCGATTTCTGAAAGCACAACTGGACCTACCTCTCTGACATTCTCATTGGTCAACGAATGCCTATGTCAGAGTGCATTACAGTGCATTTCAACTTTTTGGTCCATGATGGAACATAAATATTGCAAACTCAAGGGTAATCAAAGGGATAAACTGATTGACTGGTCATATATCATTTTCAGAACCCATGTTTTTTGTTTCCCTGGAAATGTTTTGGAAAGACATACAGTATGACCAATGTTTTGATGGCTAATCGATCAACAACTCTTGCAGCTACGTTTTCTTAATTCTGTGAAAATGTAAAATCCTACTCTAAGGTAACAACCTAGTCTTGTAGAATAAATGTCCCTAAGTTTATATAGGAAACTGTATAGTGCAAGCTGATTGACCAATCAACTTGTATTCACCAATTGTGACAAACATATAAATAGCCTTACCTTCCTTCTGTTACCAGCAAGTTGATCTCACTGCACAAGCTATGAGAGTTTTCCTTGCACTTTCCCACCTCCTCCCCAGCACCACCTGTCTAGATCTGCTTCACAGGGATCTATGTATGTTTTAGTAATAAACATCTGTTCAAAAAAATGTATAATTATTGCGATGAAGTGTTTTTTTTGGCACTATCAGTTAGGTTTAGGTTTAACCTCCTGAGACGCGAGCATGACTGCTGTGTGCGTTTTCCATTTCTTTTTGAAAATTTTTCCTAAAATTGATGTCCACAAACACTCACGACCACTTTATTAGGTACACCAGTACACCTATATTTTTATGTGATTAGCTAATCAGCCAATCATTTGGCTGCAGTGCAGTGCAGTTAATTTTCACACCAACCATCAGAATGGGGGAAAATGTAACCTCTGTTATTTCGACCATGGCATGATTGTTGGTGCCAGACAGGCTGGTTTGAGTATCTCAGAAAGTGCTGATCTCCTGCGATTTTCACACTCAACAATATGTAGGGTGTATTGAGAATGGTGCCAAAAACCTCCAGTGAGCGGCAGTTCTGTGGATGAAAATGGCTTACTGGTCCACGCTGACAGTAAGGTGGCAGTAACCCAAATAATCACACGTTACTACAATGCTATGCAGAAAAGCATTTCTGAACATACAACACATCGAACATTGAGGCGGATGGGCTACAGCAGCAGATGACCCCTCCGGGTACCACTATTGTCAGCTAAGAACAGGCAACTGAGGCTGCAGTGGGCACAGGTTCACCAAAACTGGACAGTAGATGATTGGAAAAACATTGCCTGTTTTGGCAAATCTCGATTTCTGCTGGGACATACAGATGGTAGGGTCAGAATTTGGCATAAACATCATGAATCCATGGATCCATCCTGCCGTGTGTCAATGGTTCAGGCTGGGGGTGGTGGTTTAATGATGTGGGGAATGTTTTCTTGGCACTCATTAGGCACCATAATACCAATAATACTAATAGAGCATCGTTTAAATGCCACAGTCCACCTGAGAATTGTTGCTGACCATGTGCATCTCTTTATGACCACAGTTTACCCATCTTCTAATGGCTACTTCCAGGAGAATAACACACCATGCCACAAAGCACACATCATCTAAAACTGGTTCCAGGAACTTGACAATGAGTTCAGTGTACTCCAATGGCCTCCACAGTCACCAGACCTCAATCCAAGAGAGCGGCTCTGGTATGTGGTGGAACGGAACATTTGCAGCATGAATGTGTGGCTGCAGAAGTCTGCAGCAAATGTGTGATGCTCTCATGTCAGTGTGGAGCAGAAAAGTGTTTCTAACACCTTGCTGAATCTATGCTATGAAGAATTCAGGCCATTCTGGGAGCAAAGGAGGGTCCTACTCAGTATTAGAGAGGTATACCTAATAAAGTGGACAGGGAGTGTATGTGGACAGTGGGACTAAATTGTGAATTGTTTTATAATTCCAATCTATTGAAAGTCAGATTTTTTTGCCCCAAGTGAAGGAGTTCAAGTACCTCGGGGTCTTGTTCATGAGTGAGGGGACAATGGAGCGGGAGGTTGGCCGGAGAATCGGGGCAGCGGGGGCGGTATTGCACTCGCTCTATCGCACCGTTGTCACAAAAAGAGAGCTTAGCTGAAAGGCAAAGCTCTCGATCTACCGGTCAGTCTTTGTTCCTACCCTCACCTATGGTCATGAAGGTTGGGTCATGACCGAAAGAACTAGGTCGCGAGTACAAGCGGCCGAAATGGGCTTCCTCAGAAGGGTGGTGGGCTTCTCCCTTAGAGATAGGGTGAGGAGCTCACTCATCCGTGAGGAGCTCGGAGTAGAGCCGCTGCTCCTTTGCGTCGAAAGGAGTCAGTTGAGGTGGTTTGGGCATCTGGTAAGGATGCTCCCTGGCCGCCTCCCTAGGGAGGTGTTTCAGGCACGTCTAGCTGGGAGGAGGCCTCGGGGAAGACCCAGGACTAGGTGGAGAGATTACATCTCCACACTGGCCTGGGAACGCCTCAGGGTCCCCAGTCAGAGCTGGTTAATGTGGCTCGGGATAGGGAAGTTTGGGGCCCCCTGCTGGAGCAGCTGCCCCTGCGACCCGACTTCGGATAAACGGTTGAAGATGGATGGATGGATGGATGAAAGTCAGATTTTATTTCATTAAAGTTTTTATTAAGTGTCTGGAAATGTTGGTTATTCATGTTTTTGAGATGTTAGACATTGCAGATGATTTCTATGAAGCGATGATTCTAATGGTCAGCATCATCCAATCACTGCCAACCATGTTAAAATAAAATTATGCATTATAGAATTCTGTATCTATGTACCGATTACCACTGTCCCATGTCTGCCAACCAGATGGCCTAAACATCATCTGCAGCCTGAAACTGAACTTTTGACCAGAAGTTAGGAGTGAATGCACTTAGCTGCATAGGAAAGCTATAGAATGCTCTCTATTTAGTGAGCGACTTAACCTCCAGTGTGCTGTCTGTCTGCACTGGTCTCAGAACAGTTTGAAATGCTCCTCATTTTCATCGTAACTCCATGTAAAGCTTCTGAAAGCAAATTGTTCAGCTTTTGGATGAACCCATTGATTCTCAATGTGAAAATGCGCAGTTAATACACAGAAATGCATTTACTAATGTTAATGAATAGAATTGTATTGTACAGTGATAATAAAATAAAATATAAATAAATTATATTAAAATGTAGTGAAATGACGCATATATGCTTTAATGTTGAAAGTTGTTAAAAATAACTTACATGTTTTCATTTCCCAACATTAATGATATTAATGTTAATGTCCCAAAATCCACATATGTGGAAATCATGTTTATCAGCACGCTGACACACGTAATATGAATGGATTTTTTAAAGCAGCATATCGAACAAAACTAGAGACTCTACTCTTTACAACCAAACAGTTTTCAATAAAAAAACATCGAGGTTTTCTTAGCAGAGGCACTTTTGTTGGTGCTGTGCCCGTAGAAGCGTTTCACAGAAATTGAGGCCATGCTGTTGTCACTTGATATGGTGCACCAGAAGTTTAACCCTGAAATGACATTGTAGATTGTTGTGAACAGTATTTTGTCCATTTAAATTAATTTAAATTATGCATTGCATGTTTCAAAAATACAATGTCCATCATTGTGGATGCGGGGTCACGCAAAGTTACGTTTTAGGGTAGGGGAGTCAGATTTGTAGATTTAAAACTCGGTAGAGAATTAAAATGTTTGGGAGAAAATTAAACTCTCTTTTAGCACCACACAGTAATACATGTAAGGAATCACATAATATGATTTTGCAAAAATGTTGCCACAGTCATGCAATTGTCATGGGATCAGGCTGTAAGGCTCTTGCCGGTACACCATCTAGACCAACAGTAAACAGAATAAACCAGCCTAGAAATGGTCTAAGCCGTTATTTTTAAACTTTCTCAGCGTGTTACCTGTGTTTCTCTGAAACAACTCACCTGCTTGTTAATGCTGCTCTTTGGGCCGAAAGAGTCAGGTTGTCCTGTATAATACAACACGTTTTAATGAAGCAGTCATTAAGCCAATGCACATGATTGCTGTAGGTGCTGTGCACAACCTTGAGTCAGCCTGAGCTGCTCAAGCGAAGGAGGTAAAGGCAGGCAGGCGTCTCTGAAGCCTAATCAAATCTCACATATCACCCAAAGAGGTCAGCTCGCAAAATATAATTAGTTGCTTTACCTGGGCCAGCAAATTGTACGTAATGAAAAAAGGCCCCTAGGGTAAAATATAGTGCACTTGAAAGACATTGAGAATAAAGCATGCAATTTGTTTAAGACATTAAAACTGACATCGCATTTAGGCCTGAAATGAAGTATTTTCATGATTTGTTAATACGTATACATCCATTTCCAAGACTGTTTACCCGACTTGTCAATTGCATGTTTGCATGTCAGTTGTTCGATGGCGATAATGGTTTGCACGGCAACAACTAAGGGATTTTGGAATCTCAAATATTGTACTTAATGAGTGTCCTAGTTACACTCGAAAGCATTCCGATTTGAAATGACATGTGTGAACCGCTATTCCGGGGGACTTTTAATTAGAACTGAAGAGGCCTGACGGAGGGAAAAATCCTGATTAATGGGAGTTCAAGCTCTATTTTAGATCTGTTTTCAGGAGAAACATTCTGTTTAATTAGAGCCAGATGGCAGAAAGCAGCTGTAAGTTTTAAATCAACTGCAACATTTGGAGCGAGGCAGATGTCATCATCTTTGACATTAGCCTAGAGTTTTGTGGTGACAGGGGCGTGGCCAAGCGGCATCTGGGCATAGTGAGGCCGGTGGAGATGAGTGGTGAATGATTTCCACCTGTGCTTCACACCTGTCTCGTGTTCCAGTGAGGAGTAACGGGAGTATGTAAGGAAAGGAATCCGTGGCAGACAAGAGAGAGTTGCACAAAGCCGAATGTGTGTGTTTATTTAGTGGGCTGAAAAGCTGACCATGTTTGTGTAACCGGTCCTACTCGACCCGCTCCGAGCTGGTTTCCGAGCGGGTTTCGAACCAGCATCTCCAGCATGGGAGGTGGGCGCACTAACGAGGAGGCTAAAGGCTACAACCACTAGCGTCAGTTGCTATTGTGTCTCTTGAGACCAGGGGAGTGAGGTTTACACATACTGTGCTGCTATCACATACAAGCTGGCTCCTGTTACACCCTGCTATTGCTTCCTCCTTCCCAACCGAGCAAAAAAGAGATTTGTCACAGGGTTGTGAATCCATTAAAAAAATGTATTTTTTACTTGTTATTCGCACAGTTTTCTGTGATTAATTGCGATACATTTACGATACATTACAACAAACATAAAAAAAAACAAGATTGATACAAGTATACATGCCATAACATCAATGGACATGCTGAATGTTCAAAATGTTCTGCTGTTTTCCAGTGGACTATTTTAAATAATAGGATCAAAGGGGTAGATGCACTTCATTTCATAACTTTATTGGCAAGACAAATTTAAGTGCACATTGCCAATGCGTTATTAGACATATATACTGTATACAAAACATATTGAATGCTTACATTTAAAATCTAACAACTATTATTTTCTCTGACTGCCGATCAGTCTCTACAAGTACACCGGGCTGCAGCTTGCTGAATGGATAGGTCATTCTCGCACGATTTCGCTTTTGACAGTGCTTCAGATAAAAGTGAGTAAGTGTTTTTGGGCAATGTTAAGAGATACGTCAGCTTGCCTGTATCTTTCCTACACCTGGCTAACCGCTTGCGGGCGAAGTCTCCATTCTCCATATACTAGCTCCCATGTTTATTATGCGTTGAGCGTAATGAACAAGCGTGTACTGCTCCACAAAGTCAGATTCTGTGCTAGGATGTGCTGTCGAGTCCAGCATGCATCTCCTGAAAATTTATATATGCCAGTTTTAGCCACAGAAAGTGGGGGAAAACATTAGTGAAGTTTCAAGAGGTAAGGAAAAAAATGAATACTGCATTAATTGTGCATTAAACAAACACTATTAATCGTAGAAATAAGTGCATTAAATATATACTCTAATATATACTCTAGTAACCATGACTGAAGTAATTATGTTTATTTTTTAATAACATTAATAATAACAAAAAATATTTTTTTCAAGCAATAGTGTAGTATCCATATAGCAACCTGGGGGGGGGGGGCAAAAAATGTTCGCTGTTCTTTTCTGCATATCGTGGGGCCGTTTTGCTTATCGTTGCCCATTCGGCACGTTTCACGGCCGAACCACCTGCCCACTCAGTTCTCCCGATGGCCAGTGCGCCCCTGGTCGACCCACCGGGAAAATGCCCGGTGGGTCGGACTAGTAATGCCAGATTAGTAATGGTCGGACTAGTAATGCCAGATTACTAGTCCAGCCCTGATAGCAACCATGTTTTCACTATATTAATATTGTAATAGCCATGAATGTATACCTATGGTTAATCTTGTGGTTATATGGTTTTACTATTAATACCGTGGGTAATTGTTATACGGGTGAACCTAGGTTTTATTACAGTAACCATAGTTGCTATGATATTTGTAGTTAAAGCATAGTAACCACAAAATTATGATTTGTATTACCATTATTAATTTTTGTTTCCCTGTATTATTACTGTGGTTTTACTGTGAATACAATGGGTACAATGTGGTTACTGGAGTAACATTTTGGAAATTTTGTGGTGATTGTTTAAATACTATGTTTACTAATGTAAAACCTGGTTAATTTATTATGAGGGAACACAATAATATACACACTATTTTAGAAAATAATTCCCTCCCTGTCCTTTAAGCGGCTCCGTACAAGAATCAATCAAAGTTAAGCATTATGAGTAAATATTTAGACCCCCAATAATACCTCAGACAAACACTTTATAAAGATAATTTATATTTCATTTGAACAATTAAGATCAGATAAGAGTGTTTAATTATAGAAAAAGTAGGTAAAATTTTAATTTGAACAAGAGGGAGGGGTAAATGAACAAGGTAGTGCTGAATACTCATGTTCACCCAGATAGAGTAGACCAAATCTTTGAATGCATTTGTAACCATTGACCGAGCAGCACTTAAATTGGGTTCATCTTATGTAAGGAATGGCAAGCCACGTTTGACTGAGAGCTGTATCCCTTAAGAGATGAATAATTAAATTTATTATCAAGGAGATATGGTGCATGAAATCTTTTTTAATATTTAAAACTATCGCTCTGCCTCTGGGCCTGAGCTATCTATAATGATTGAGAGAGAGTTCAGGGTTGGCCTACACTGAACACTCATATAGTAATGCTGAATCATTTATTTTTTTGTAGCAAATTTAAGGGGAGTTTTTAAATGTTCAAATAAAAGAAGTGTAATTTAGTTTGTCCTCTTACAGTGGAATTTATCATTTGCTTTCAGTAAGTATTTATTCACCTCTCAAGCACTCACACACACATGAAAATGGTTGTATTGGAAGAGTGCAGACAGTGTTTTACGATAGTGGATAATAAGTTTTCCTTGATCAATATCTTCTCAAGGTGCTCACATCTGTTTCTAACATAAACAACATCAGCTGAGTCAGGAGATGCCTGAGGTTCACCCCATTCAAATATTCCAGGATGCCCATACGGTATACACCCAAGACAACATAAAAACCACAGACATTAATATTGGATGATTATCAGGAAGATTAAGGTGTTCACTTTGAAAGTTTAATTGGAGTATTATATAAGGAGTGCTATCTATGTTATAAGCAAGTTTTGCTATAGGGGCATGTGTACATGTCATGCAGTTGTATCTGAGACACAATTATGATGATGAGATGTAATTTATTGAGTAACCGAGGTGATACTAAAAAAAGTACCATGCTACTACCATGTTTTTTATGCATGTTACTGTTCCATGATAATATCATGCTTATATTGACATGTACCATGGTAATGCCATGTTTTTTGACAGGTATCATGACAGTACCATGTTAATGCCATGGCAGATGAATATGATAATTATCACTAATTAGTCTCATAAAGAACTGACCTGGTCACATTTATTTCAAAAATGAAAAAGGAATCAGAAATTATATATTGCATGAAAAAAATAAAATTATTATTTAATCTTTTAATGTTATTTATTTTTTGCATTGTGACATTATTTACAGCATAATAAAGCTGATTTATCCCACAATTCTCATTACTGTAAAATTAAATATAGTCTCATTCTCCTTACTGTAATATGAAAAAAGATAAATAAATGAATGTTAAAGTACTGTATGTATGCATGAGGGCAGCATTTGTTACATGCATTTATTTAATTACAATTAATTGATTTTATAAAAAACAGTAATAATTTGCAAAATGGTATTTTTACTGCAATACAGTATACAAACATATCTGTATTACAGTAATGAAAATCATCATTAAACAAAATAATGAGAAACACAATACCACACACAGGGTTGGGTGTAATTTGATCACAAATTAATTAGCTACTGTAATCTAATTACTTTTTTATTCAAAAAGTAGTGTAATGCATTACATTTTAAGTTCTTGAAATCAGATGTCAGTTACTGACTTTTAATTGAGTTGAGTCATTTAAAAGAATTTGTCAAATTTAAAGGGGCCATTACATGCCTATTTTTATTAATGTAATAAATTCCTTGAGGTTCACTTATAATATTAAGTCATATATTTGTAAAACATGATCATTTTGCACCCTCATTCTGAAACGCCGCTTGGTGCCGCTTCTCCTTTAAGACTGTAAACGCCCACTGTTCTGATTGGCTCTCTGCTCTTGACTGGCCTGCTCTCTCCTTGCCATCTCACTTCTCACCACAACTGGGCGGGGCTACAGAAGTGATGAGGTAAAGGAGGCATTGATGTGTTGTTGTGGAGGTGGTCAGATGCAAATGTCAACAACAGTGTGACATCACAATGTGGAGGAAGTGGAGAACGAACCGTTTTGGCAACTTGGTTTCAACAAATGCTAATTTTTCATTGAGAAGGAAGTTTTGAGTTCTGAAACTTATGCACAAAAAAACATTAGTCTAAAACAGAAGAGATGTCATGTGCCAGGTTATAGCAAAAAATGCTAATTTCCACCTGCTGTCCCTGGACAGGTTGATGTTATACTTACAAAAGTTATAATAAAATAATATACAGAATAATACATGAAAATCACTCACATCATAAAAAACACTCTCTACTTCAGGAAACTATCACTCGCTCATTTACAGTTTACATCATTCATATCACAGTCATTCAGTGCGTACAGATTTGCTTTGATAATAACCACTGTTTGGTCAGGCGTGTAAAAGTACTAAAGTTTGTACATGAAATAATATCGTTTGGAAAAGTGTTCCAAAGGCTCGCTGCTTTATAAGAGAACGATTGTTGACCGTATGTGGTTCTACGTCTCGGAACGCTGCACTCTCCTCTGACTGTCGACCGTGTGGCTCTTGAAATTCTCTCCGAATTTAGTGTGACAAATTTTCTCAAAGGGGGAGCAGCGATGTTATGGATAATTTTAAATAAAGCAGAAATTTGATTATATTTAATGAGGTTTTCAAAACTCAAAATGTTATATTTACTTTGTACTTTACAATGATGGTACTGGCGAGGCTTTTTATCATGAATTTTCATAGCCCTTTCATATAATGATTCAAGTAATTTTAACGATGTTTTACACGCCTGAGACAGTAGATGTGGAACAATCATAGTGTTGAGATATATATTTGAGGCTTCCGTAGTTAATGAGTTTCTAATATGTTTATAGTTCATCAAATTAAATTTAAATGTATTACCAATTTTTTTAATATGACTTTTAAAACCGAGATTCGAATCAATTACTAGACCTAAATATTTTGTTTCATTTACATTTTTAATTTTTTGTCCATTTACTTGAATTTCTTGAATTTGTTGTAGTTTACGTTTATTTGAGAAAAACATTGAGACCGTTTTATCAGCGTTTAAGGTCAAACAAGACGTCTGCAACCATTCTGCAACTTTTTGCATCTCTTTTGATAATTTGTCAGTAACCTCCAGCTCGTTTTCCCCAAAAGTGAAGATCACCGTATCATCAGCGTACATGATTACGTCAACGTCCGAACACACTCTAGGGAGGTCATTTATATAGATGCTAAAAAGCAAGGGTCCCAAAATAGACCCTTGCGGCACTCCCATCGAGGTAGTTCTAAACGCCGATTTGATGTTATTAATTTGTACACACTGGTGTCGGTCGCTCAAATAAGATCTTATCCAATTTTGAGTGTGCTCGGAGAGACTATATTGATTTAGTTTACTGTAGAGTATCTGATGATTGACATTATCAAAAGCTTTACGCAGATCAAGGAAGACTGCTCCCACCACCCTTCCCTGATCCACATATGCCCTGATTATTTCCAAAAAGTAGCAACAGGCAAAGTCTGTTGAGTATTTCCGTCTAAAACCAAATTGCATTGGATTTAAAAGAGATTGTGAGTCAAAATGGGTGGTAAGTTGCTCCGCCACCGTCTTTTCGAGCACTTTTGACGCAGCTGGAAGGATGCTTATTGGACGATAATTATTCATGTCTTGTTTGTTTCCAGACTTAAATATAGGGGTGACAATCGCAGGTTTTAGGGCTGCTGGAAAAATACCCTCACTAATTGATTGATTGATCATTGTTGTCAACGGATCAGAAAAAATGTCCTTATATTGTTTCAAAAAGAAGTATCAAGTCCATACATATCCTTTGCTTTGCTGCTGTTTACCACAGTAATTATGTTTTCAACTTTAGTTTTAGTTATTAAGCTAAGATTAAAATCAGATTTGTCACTGATTATGAGAGGGGGATGAGCAGTTTGAAAATTCAGAGCCAGTTTTTGGACACTGTTTAAAAAATATTCATTAAAATTTGTTGATATTGCAAAAGAATCATCAATAATTTTTCTATTAATATTGAGACAAATATTTTCACTTTTTGATGTTTCTTTTCCAATCAATTTATCAATAGTTTTCCATATTATTCTACTATTACCTTGTGCATTTCTTATGATTTCAAGAAAAAAAAACTGGCTTTGGCCTTTCTAAGCTCAGCTGTAACTTTATTTCTTTGACTTGTAAAGGCAAGTCGATCCGTTGTTAATCCTGATTTTAGAAATGTTTTTAGCGCCACATCTCGCTTTTTCATCATATCCCAAATAATTTTGTTGAACCATGGCAAATATCGTTTTGTATGTTTCTTTCTTTGCTTATTTTTTGTATATTTGGTTAAGATGACATTTACGGCTAACATAAGATCATGACAGCCCTGTTCACAAGATTTTTTCTCCAAAATGTCTGCCCACTTTGTTTGTTTTAAATCTTTTTCAACCAGTTGTAAATCTTTCTTTGGAATGAACGTGATACACATTTTACTATTCATTGAATTTTCGTTCTTGCACCTTATTTTTATCAATTTTCTAGCTACTAGGGTTAAATTGTGGTCAGACATGCCTGTGATTAAATTATAGGTTTTAATTATTCTCTCTGGTTTATTTGTCAATATTAAATCTATTAAGGTTTGAGAAGATCTTGTTATACGAGTTGGTTTACTTAATAGTTGTGTCATTTGAAAAGGTTTTGTTATTTCTTTAAGTTTGTTTCTACATAATTTCTCAGACCAATTCAAATTAAAATCACCTAAAAGAATTACTTCTATGATTTATTATTTCTGTTTTCTTTTGATTTTGGAGTGAAATGTGACCTGAAAATGTTCTTGACAGCTTTCGTCAGAAAAACCTTACACTAAGTTCGGGTTGTCTGGTTGGTAAAGGAGTCGCCCTTTGTCATCAGGTTTGTTTGGGTGTTTCAAATTACCAGAGGTGTATAGTAATGAAGTACAAATACTTCATTAATGAACTTAAGTACAGTTTTTTAATATTTGTACTTTACTTGAGTATAAATATTTCTTTGGACTTTTACTTTCACTTCACTACATTTTGAAGAGAAAATTGATACATTTGAGTCTAATCTTTTCAATTTGATTCCTTTGAACTGAACAAAAAGATTCAAAAAGTGGTCTGAAGGATTCATTTTGCGAATCACGAATCTGAATCAAAATCACAAGCGAAGCCAGATTACATGTTCTGACAAGAAACCGCTCATATGAGTTAATAAAATAATTAATTTGATAAGTTTAGGCTTAAACATTATGAAAGCTGTTAAATAATGAAGTTATGTGCGATCAGTCTGCCGCCTTTCCAGGAGACCTGTTCATATCACATATCAATCACTTGCTGTGACAGGGCGAAGGGCGGGGCCGGGTCGTGATGCTACACACCTGGACCCTAATCAGGTTAAGCAAGCCTCAGAGAGGGATAAAGGCCGACTGGAGACTGCAGTGGAACAGACACAGAGAGAGAGAGAGAGAGAGAGAGAGATTTTCGGGCAGCTGTCCGACAATCTCTCTCTCTCTGTCCCACTGCAGTCTCCAGTCGGACTTTATCCCTCTCTGAGGCTTGATTAGCCTGATTAGGGGCCCCGCCCTCTGTCCTGTCACACATGCATTTACATTTTACATTTAAACAAGGTATGATGTGTTTGAATAATTACCACCGCTCATGAATATGTCCAACAATATTTATTTTGATATTATATGAAGATGTGAATGGTCTTTGCCTAAGCAAAACTGTTTTTCTGGTGGTTGCTAAAGTGTTGTATTTTCTTTGTAGCATATTTATGCTACAGTATGTGGTGATTATGGTTTTCTGGATGGTTGCTAGTGCATGCTATGCAGTTGTCAAGGTGATCTCGGCTGTGTTTTGGCACATTGCTTACAGTATGTGGTTGCCACGTTGTTACTATGCTGTTGCTAAGTTGTTTTCTGTGTCGTTTGCACATTGCTCTGCAGTTGCCAGGGTGTTCTTGGTAGTTGTCAGGTTGTTACTATGCTGTTGCTAAGTTGTTTTCTGTGTTGTTTGCACATTGCTCTGCAGTTGACAGGGTGTTCTTGGTAGTTGTCAGGTTGTTACTATGCTGTTGCTAAGTTGTTTTCTGTGTTGTTTGCACATTGCTCTGCAGTTGACAGGGTGTTCTTGGTAGTTGTCAGGTTGTTACTATGCTGTTGCTAAGTTGTTTTCTGTGTCGTTTGCACATTGCTCTGCAGTTGACAGGGTGTTCTTGGTAGTTGTCAGGTTGTTACTATGCTGTTGCTAAGTTGTTTTCTGTGTCGTTTGCACATTTCTCTGCAGTTGACAGTGTGTTCTTGGTAGTTGTCAGGTTGTTACTATGCTGTTGCTAAGTTGTTTTCTGTGTTGTTTGCACATTGCTCTGCAGTTGACAGGGTGTTCTTGGTAGTTGTCAGGTTGTTACTATGCTGTTGCTAAGTTGTTTTCTGTGTTGTTTGCACATTGCTCTGCAGTTGACAGGGTGTTCTTGGTAGTTGTCAGGTTGTTACTATGCTGTTGCTAAGTTGTTTTCTGTGTCGTTTGCACATTTCTCTGCAGTTGACAGGGTGTTCTTGGTAGTTGTCAGGTTGTTACTATGCTGTTGCTAAGTTGTTTTCTGTGTCGTTTGCACATTGCTCTGCAGTTGACAGTGTGTTCTTGGTAGTTGTCAGGTTGTTACTATGCTGTTGCTAAGTTGTTTTCTGTGTCGTTTGCACATTGCTCTGCAGTTGACAGGGTGTTCTTGGTAGTTGTCAGGTTGTTACTATGCTGTTGCTAAGTTGTTTTCTGTGTTGTTTGCACATTGCTCTGCAGTTGACAGGGTGTTCTTGTTAGTTAGGTTGTTACTATGCTGTTGCTAAGTTGTTTTCTGTGTCGTTTGCACATTTCTCTGCAGTTGACAGGGTGTTCTTGGTAGTTGTCAGGTTGCTACTATGCTGTTGCTAAGTTGTTTTCTGTGTCGTTTGCACATTTCTCTGCAGTTGACAGGGTGTTCTTGGTAGTTGTCAGGTTGTTACTATGCTGTTGCTAAGTTGTTTTCTGTGTCGTTTGCACATTTCTCTGCAGTTGACAGGGTGTTCTTGGTAGTTGTCAGGTTGTTACTATGCTGTTGCTAAGTTGTTTTCTGTGTCGTTTGCACATTTCTCTGCAGTTGACAGGGTGTTCTTGGTAGTTGTCAGGTTGTTACTATGCTGTTGCTAAGTTGTTTTCTGTGTCGTTTGTACATTTCTCTGCAGTTGACAGGGTGTTCTTGGTAGTTGTCAGGTTGTTACTATGCTGTTGCTAAGTTGTTTTCTGTGTCGTTTGCACATTGCTCTGCAGTTGACAGGGTGTTCTTGGTAGTTGTCAGGTTGTTACTATGCTGATGCTAAGTTGTTTTCTGTGTCGTTTGCACATTTCTCTGCAGTTGACAGGGTGTTCTTGGTAGTTGTCAGGTTGTTACTATGCTGTTGCTAAGTTGTTTTCTGTGTCGTTTGCACATTGCTCTGCAGTTGACAGGGTGTTCTTGGTAGTTGTCAGGTTGTTACTATGCTGTTGCTAAGTTGTTTTCTGTGTTGTTTGCACATTGCTCTGCAGTTGACAGGGTGTTCTTGGTAGTTGTCAGGTTGTTACTATGCTGTTGCTAAGTTGTTTTCTGTGTCGTTTGCACATTTCTCTGCAGTTGACAGGGTGTTCTTGGTAGTTGTCAGGTTGTTACTATGCTGTTGCTAAGTTGTTTTCTGTGTCGTTTGCACATTTCTCTGCAGTTGACAGGGTGTTCTTGGTAGTTGTCAGGTTGTTACTATGCTGTTGCTAAGTTGTTTTCTGTGTCATTTGCACATTTCTCTGCAGTTGACAGGGTGTTCTTGGTAGTTGTCAGGTTGTTACTATGCTGTTGCTAAGTTGTTTTCTGTGTCGTTTGCACATTGCTCTGCAGTTGACAGGGTGTTCTTGGTAGTTGTCAGGTTGTTACTATGCTGTTGCTAAGTTGTTTTCTGTGTCGTTTGCACATTGCTCTGCAGTTGACAGGGTGTTCTTGGTAGTTGTCAGGTTGTTACTATGCTGTTGCTAAGTTGTTTTCTGTGTCGTTTGCACATTTCTCTGCAGTTGACAGGGTGTTCTTGGTAGTTGTCAGGTTGTTACTATGCTGTTGCTAAGTTGTTTTCTGTGTTGTTTGCACATTGCTCTGCAGTTGACAGGGTGTTCTTGGTAGTTGTCAGGTTGTTACTATGCTGTTGCTAAGTTGCTTTCTGTGTCATTTGCACATTGCTCTGCAGTTGACAGGGTGTTCTTGGTAGTTGTCAGGTTGTTACTATGCTGTTGCTAAGTTGTTTTCTGTGTTGTTTGCACATTGCTCTGCAGTTGACAGGGTGTTCTTGGTAGTTGTCAGGTTGTTGCTATGCTGTTGTTAAGTTATTTTAACTGTGTTTCAGCACATTGCTATGCAGTTGCCAGGGTGTTCTGGGTGGTTGCTGGGTGGCTGCTTATAAGCCCAAATGAAAAGAGCCCACCCCCACAAGTCTCTGTTCTGGTCAATAATATGGAGCAACTTCCTCCTTTGATGTTCCAATTTTTATGGACTGTGGTGTTCATTTACACTCCCATCCCATAAATATGATCATTTTGATGTGACTTGAAAGCACCATTAATGGGATAGTTCATTTAAAAATCAAAATTCTCATAATTTTCTCACCCTCATTCGATCCAAGATGTGAATGACTTTCATTTTTTATATTTCTCCAGCACACAGATTTTCAGAAGAATATCACTGTTATTTAGGTCAATTCAATGCAAGTGAATGGTGGCCAGACCTTTGAAGCTCCAAAAAGCACATACATGCAGCCAGGGCTGGACTGGTAATCTGGCATACTGGGCATTTTCCTGGTGGGCCGATGCACTTTGGGGCCAATCAGGGGCAGACTGGCTATTGGGAGAACCGAGCGGGCCGGTGGGTCTGTAAAATCCCGGGCTGATTTCTCTTCCCAGTCCAGCCCCGCATGCAGCATAAGAGCAATTCATAAGACTCCAGTGGTTTCACCAATGTCTTCTGAATGGATCCAATTGGTTTTGGGTGAGAATAGACCAAAATATAACTCCTTTTCCAACTATAAATATTGACATTAGCAGTCTCCTTGGTGATCAGGATTTCAAGCTCGATTACACATCCTATAGCGCCATCTAGGGCCCCGTGCATACGTCAAGCACTAGAAAGTGAAATCAAGTTTGAAATCATGATCGTGCCTAGAGCTTGCAATGGCAAGATATATAGTGAAAATGAGTTACGGTTTGGTTTGTTCTCACCCAAAACCAGCTGAATGGCTTCAAAGGACATGGATTTAATCACTGTAGTAGTATGGATAACTTTATGCTCCCTTAATGTGCTTTTTATAGCTTGAAATGTCTGGGCACCATTCACTTGAATTTAATTGACCTATAGAGCAGAAATATTCTTCTAGAAATCTTTGTATGTGTTCTGCAGATGAAAGAAAGTCATACACATCTGGGATGGCAAATTTACTTTTGATACCCAAGTAAATTTAATATCAGTTACTTTAATACTTTTACTTAAGTAATTTTCTCATGAGCTACTTTAACATTTAATTGAGCCAATTTCCATGTAGGTATCTTTACTTTTACTCAAGTATGAAAAATTGATACTTTTATACAACACTGCAAATTACATGAGCTGGGGAGACTGGAAGAAACGTCTAGCTACCCACTGCAGGCACATTAAAAACTAAAGCAGAGCCTATTTTCTGACCTTTCTATCTTTGTGGAGCTGTGTGGTCCGTCTGGTCCAGTCTAATGTTAGCCATGTTCAAACTTCCATTCATGCATTTTAACCTTTTATAAGAGTTACAACAACTGAATGCTAAATGAATGTTGAATGTGCAGGAAGGGTTCAGGAAGCCTCTGAGCACATATATTATTTCTAATCCAAACCTATATATCACACATAACCCTGCAAGGTGAAGATGACTCCAGTTTTTCCCTAGAGCATGAAAATCAGTTTACAGCTGAGGAATTATGGGACAGGGGCACAATACCTTATGCATTAAGCAGTATAATATGCATGCACAGAAAATTCCATGCAGCTCACCAGGTCCGTTTTGCACAGCAGATGATCCAACATCCTAAAAGTTCCATATACTTACATTGACGAAATGTTCAAATGGGCCAAGACTATTCAAAAAGTAAAAAAAATAAAATGTAAACAAAAACACACAAGGCCTTTGAAGGTATATTAATTAAGCTCCATTGACATTATTTGTTGCATAATGTTGATTACCACAAAAATGAGTTTTGGCTTGTGAGGCACTTACAATGGAGGGGAATGGGGGGGGGGGTCAATCCGTAAATGTTAAAATACTCACCCTTCCAAAATTATAGCCACAAAACATAAACAATATGTGTGTTAACATGATTTAAGTGTTATATAATCATTGACTAACCTCGTCTGTGCAAAGTTATGTCCAATTTTACAACTTTGTTGCCATGACGACGTAACACCTTAAACCCTTAAAACCTATAAAGCCAATTTAAACAACTTAACAGCTTAAATAATACAGTAGTTTAACAGAAGGACTTATGTGCAAGTGCTTTTATATAATTATAAGCTTTACAGTTCTCCCTTTAAACCCTCCAAAAATTGGCCCCCATTCACTTCCATTGTAAGTGCCTCACTGTAACCTCAAAAGTATCGATTTTTTAAGGAGGGACGGGTCAAAAAATATTTTTTTGGTAATCATCCCCTCGGAACCTATCTATAACCTTCTATCTATAACATTTTTCTTTAGCAATTAGAAAAATGTAATAATAAATGCCCCTTTGAGTACAGTACGTAGAACTAGAGAATCATGCCCGAAGAACATTATGAATGCAACGGGTGTAATACAAAGAAAAAGATTCTCAGCCTGTTCAGCATTTTCTCACCTCATTGGCATGTACAGTATGACAATAGACTTTCACAGCAGATTTGTCCTCTGTAAGACAGTTGCACAAAGAGACAGCACAGCAGCTGGTGCCGTCACACTGAGCGCTGTTTAATTCTCCTCTCTAAAAACGACCTGTCTTTCTGAATGCGAGATAACTGTCCTCAGAAGCGTTGCTCTTCAAACCCTCTCACTGCTCTGAAAAACAAGAGTCGCACTTAATAATCTAATGTGAGGTTTGCATGCTAAGCTGTGCATCTGCGGCGACTCGTTTATTGTGCAAGCATAATGATTCAACCCCGAGTTTGACACTGTGTAGACGTCAGAAATTCTTGGCAAATCTGAAGGGAGGAGAAGGTGTTTCAATCTCTTGCCAGCTGTGATTGAGCCAGACAAAATGCATGCAAATGAGCTTTGCGGCAAACTCTTAATTGGCGTCAAAGGTTTGCTGCAGGATCACCACTACCAGCGAAGAGCTGCAAATTTCTGTCAAACATTTGCGACAAATTGAAAGCTCATTTGCATGTGAAAATTATGAGTGCCGACTTTGTGGCAAATTTGCCAGAACTATACATTTAAGGGGGAGCATCTCCTATCTCTAATCCTGTCCATTTAAAAAATAATAATCTCAATTTTTATTCGTGCATCTTCATCGGTTGAAGATACATATTGAATTAAATGAAGATTAAATACAGTGCAACAACTCTTTTGTTCTTGGAAGTGGGGTTTGCTTTGTGTCCACATTGCATAATGTAAGCATGTGAAACTATACTTGTATTACTATACCTTTATTAAGGCAGCACTGTTTTGATATAACTAGCAAAAGTAAATAAAACTAGCGAATTACTAGGAAAAGTAAATAAATTCCAAAGTAAACATTCAGTAAGTCAATGCGCCTGCTTTGAGACATACTTTCATGTCATTAAAGTGCATTTTTATAGCCAACACACAACTGTTTACATGTTAGCATTAGCATTTAGCTCCATTCATTACCTTAAAGGGTTAGTTCGCCCAAAAATGAAACCTTCATGGCATCCCAGATGTGTATGACTTAAATTCTTCAGCAGAACACAAATTAAGAGTTTTAGAACAATATCTCAGCACTGTAGGTCCATACAATGCAAGTGAATGGGTGCCACATTTTTGAAGCTCCAAAATCCACATAAAGGGATCATAAAAGTAATCCAAATGACTCCAGTTGTTAAATCCATGTCTTCGGAAGTGATATGATCGGTGTGTGTTAGAAACGGATCAATATTTAAGTGATTTTATGTCATAAATTCTCCTCCCTGCCCAGTAGGTGGTGATATGCATGAAGAAGGTGAATCACCAAAAACAGAAGAAGGAGAAAGTGAAAGTGAAGGACAAACTACTTAAATATTGATCTGTTTCTCACCTACAACTATCATATCACTTCTGAAGATTTGGATTTAACCAATAGTCCTCTGGAGTTCTTTTATGTTTCCCTTATGAGATTCTAAATTTTGGCACCCATTCACTTGCATTGTATGGACTTACAGAGCTGTAAGCTGAAATATTCTTCTAAAAATCTTAATTTGTGTTCAGCAGATGAAAGAAAGTCATACACATCTGGGATGGCATGAGGGTGAGTCAACGATGAGAATTTTCATTTTTGAGTGAAGTAACCCTTTCAAATTCCTCATTATGTCACTTTTAGGGTCATACATAATGCTGCACTTTTCTTTAACTGAAGCGAACTATCACAAACTTCTCTTCTGATGCCAGAGTCAGTGCCTGGGACATTTAACATTTCTGAGGGCTGCTAAAATGAGTGTGTGCATAATGTTGACAATGTCTGAAGGACAGGGCAATTCACAGATTTTTTTTTACCTAAAAACCATAAAACTATAGCAAACATGAAAAAAAATACAAAAATAAATAAATAGATTTTGCATCAAAATAGACTACAGTAAAATAATCAACTGAAAATGAACAATTAAAAATGAGGAGAATTGAGGCTTCTCAAATTATAGTTTAGTTTGTAATAATATATATATATATATTATTTTAATTAACATTTTATAATAAATAATTCAATTATTGGCTCAATTTAAAAGAATATAATTTATTAACATAGCTTCTCTCTCTCTCTCTCTCTCTTTGTTTTTAGAAAAAGTTTAAGATACTAAACCAGATACAGAATAAATTAAGCACATGGGCACATGGGCACATCTTATTTTTTGTGTGGCACTATTATCATACATCTAAATGTTTTTACGTCAATTAGAGTGACTCTTACATGGACAGACAGCAGCAGGAGTGGGAGGTGTCAGTGAAGGAAACGCACAGAGAGCTGCACAGATCAATATACCTGTGATATCACAATGCTTTTCCAATTAGAGGTTGTGAGTGGAACGGTCAACGGGTGCAATCTGTAAATCTTCCCTGCACACACCCTAGAGAATGCTGCAACATTAGATCACATGTCCATCTGCAGGTTCATTTACATCTTAAATGACCACTATTGATAGCCTACATATAAATGGAATTTGTATATGTTTTATTATTGATTGTTTGCAAATTCTGACTCACTAGCCATCCTTAGTAAGTGAGGATATACAGCAGCATACATTAAACCAGTATGTTTAGGTTAATGGAGTTGTCTATCGACCCGATGCACTGAAGACATTGTTCATGATTCAAGTTTATTATGGATAGTGATGTATCTATTGTTTATAACAGTAATGTGGACACCCTGGACTTTGTGTTGAGATGTCATCTTGATTCATTGTTAATAGCACTCATATTGTCTCTTAAAATGATCAGTGCAATACTGGCACTGCCCACAACAAACACACACTACATTGGAAGAGGTCACTCTGCTGTTACCTTGCTGGGTTTGATGTTGTGTTTTCTCTGTAGCTGTTTTGAGAGATGTGTCCGATTAATTCCGCTTCATTAACAGGATACTGTAATTCTAACCCTCCACCAAAATGATTGGATGGAACTTGTTGTTAAGGATGTATAAATAACAGAAGGCACTTTCCACAAAAAGGGTACAAATTGGAGTCCCATTACTTTGTTTTTCAGCAATAAAAGCACAAATTCCTTGTTGTCTTGTGAGAACTATGAGGTATGTTAGATAAACTTTATCTAACGTAAAATTAACATTGCATGACAAGTAGCTACCTAGCACAACAAATGACTGGAATCCAGAAAGTGGCATCATTTTTATACAGAATTTTGTACACAAATTCAACCATTCAGCCCTGTTGCTAGAAATTATGTGAATTATAAATGTACCACTAACTACCAGCATTTGTAGGCAGACTAGTTAGCCTATACCGAGTGATAGCTTAATTTAGGCCACTAAATTATTACAAAATGTACAACCTTGTTACTTGCAACCCTGTTACCCTTTCTAGTATCATATTTTATACATTTTATTTGAAAGGAGACCTATAATGCCCCCTTTTTTCAAGGTCTCACGTGTCCCCAGAATGTGTCTGTTAAGTTTTAGCTCAAAATACCCCACAGATCATTTATTATACCAAGTTATAAATGCCTCTTTTTGGGTGGAATCAAAAACACACTGATTTCGTGATGAACACACTGATGAGCTGCTGCTCCCCGCCCCCTTTCCGGAAGAGGGCTGGGCCTTTACAGCTCGTGCTTCGGTTACTACAACAACAACAACAAATCAGAACCAATATAACTGACAGCGTAAATACTGGAGTCCAGCCATATATGTATGAATATATACTGTATGTATATCTGGTCTCTGTGAATACAGTAAGAGATAATGGTAACTTTAGCTGCATTAGCCGTGGAATCAGCTAACAAGCACATTGCAAACATTCACAAAATATAAAGTTCGATACTTACATCTTCAGGATATAAAGCTGGAACATGAACAGTTGGTGCTGATCCATGCTTGAGAATCACATTTATTGAACATCCTGCTTTATATTGACACTCATTCACAAAAGAGTCCGGTGTAAAATGATTTGCACAAACATACACACATTTTGGACAAAACTTGTCCACTGCGTCTTCAGTGGCTCTGATGCCGGGAGTACATGAAGACTCTTATGTTCACTTTTACAGCCAACAACAGAACACTTCTGACGCTTATGAAGCTGAGACATTATTCGTCTCACTGTATCTGCTCCAGCACTGAAATAAATGGCGGACTGTGTGTAGATCACTCAGGGGAGGAGCTATGATAAAAGGGAGGAGTCCGTCACCAGTCGTGGGCGAGGCCTGTTCAAACGTGACGTCACTTTAGAGCAGAAAGGAAAACCGTTCATTTTGACATTGTTTTTGATGAATAGAAATATAAGAAAGAGGAGTGGGTGGACATTTAACATTGTAGGGTGGTTGTGTACACACATACTGCTGACTCACATGTATGTACAAACACCATGTAAAAGTGAATTTTGCATAATGGGTCCCCTTTAAGTAACAAGTTAAGCTCAATTGACAGCAATTGAGGCAAAAATAGAGGTTACATTGTGGCACTTACAATGGAAGTGAATGGGGCCAATTTTTGGAGCGTTTATGAAAAAATTTATAAAAGCATTTACGTTATTTTTCTATTAAAACTTTGTGGCAGGGTGGAGGGCGGGTCCGGGTCGTGATCATACACACCCGGTCCCGTATTAGGCTAATCAAGCCTCTGAGGTATAAAGGTCGACTGCAGAGTATCGTCCGGCTCCTCCCGGCATTATCTCAGGCCAGGGTGCCACCGGCATGACGTACACCCCCCCCAATCCCTGGGGCGGGGTGTATCTTGCGTCCCGCGTGATCATCCCCGCCTTCCTCGCCCTGGGAGGAGACAGGAGGGGAAACCAAAACACACAAACATAAACACACACGACGGACATGCCCGTAATTCTCTCTCTCTCGAACCATCGTCACCGGCCACCTTTATCCCTCGCGCACCTCATCAGGCCGATTGGGGACCGGGCGCACAATATTCCGACCCGGCCCCGCCCCCCTCTGCTCCACAAACTTGTGTATTATTTGAGCTGTAAAGTTGTTTAGGGTGTTATTGGTGTAATAATTAGATACAACTTTATTCAGAAAAGGTTAGCAAGCTATTTCATCACACTAAAATCATGTTAGCACACGTTGTTTTAGTCTCGTGGCTATACCTTTGATAAGGTGAGTATTTTAATGTTGACGGATTGGCCCAAATCACTTCCATTGTATGTGCCTTACTGTAACCCAGATGTGTGCTTTTTTTAAAAGAAAAGGAGGAACGAGTCAAAATGTAATTTTGTGGTAATCAACATTATGCCACAAATGAGTTTCAATCCCTGCTTCTTGGAAAATGCCAGAAATGCACATCAATTATTATATATGTGTAGAATCTTATAAAAAGCAAGGCCTTGGAGATCTGTCATTGCAATGATTACATCCAATGATGAAAGCGGCCATAGAAGTATTTGTCTTTATTAAACCAATTTCTAACATCTTTGAATGTGTGTATGGGCACATTAACCTTCAGGAATACAGAGAATAGTGATTGCAGTATATAGTGCAGCAGTAAACACGGCATCATATTCTTTAGCATACACAACACTCATTTGATATAATGGCTCCCATGATGCAAAAGCCCATAAAATAACACATCCGCACAATATGTTTAACAGTTAACATCAGATATTGTGGTTTGAAGGCATTGTTGGCTTTCACCAAACATAAACCTGCCCGGATGCGAGAAATAGGCTGGGAATTGACTCATCCAACATAATATTTCTTCAGCTGTTCTTTAGTTCAAGTGCTTCATACACCAGGTAATGTGTCCTCGTGTGTTGACATTGGAAACTAGTGTGTTCTCCATAACAGTCCTGTCACTAACAATGGGGTTGATTCAGTTCTGCTATTGTATCATTTAATGACGATCTTGCAAAATGTCCATCTGTTCCTGTAAGTGCTTTGGAACTGAACCACTGAGGTGTTTTTGCTGATGCAGTTGTCTATGATGGCATATGCTGTCATTATTTATGTTGCCCTTGTGACAATAAATCATTCTGCAGTAAATGCACTTTCAGTTTAGATGCACGTTTTTGGCCTTTTTAAAACTCTGCTGCTTAGACATTTGACACATCAAAGTACCGATTGGTAGACCTCTGAATTAGGACATGCATGATCAAAAGAGGAGCTGACGGGGGCCTGCATAGCTCAGTGGTAAAGACGCTGGCTACCACCCATGGAGTTCGCTAGGTCGAATCCCAGGGCATGCTGAGTGACTCCAGCCAGGTCTCCTAAGCAACCAAATTGGCCCGGTTGCTAGGGAGGATAGAGTCACATGGGGTAACTTCCTTGTGGTCACTATAATGTGGTTCGTTCTCGATGGGGCGCATGGTGAGTTGGGCATAGATGCCGCAGTGGATGGCGTGATGCCTCCACACGTGCTATGTCTCCGTGGCAACGTGCTCAACAAGCCACGTGATAAGATGCACGGGTTGATGGTCTCAGATGTGGAGGCAGCTGGGATTCGTCCTCCGCCAGATTGAGGCAAATTACTACGCGACCATGAGGACTCAAAAGCACATGGGGAATCGGGCATTCCAAATTGGGAGAAAAAGGGGGAAAAAAAGATGGAATAGGAGGAAGTACTATTAGTGTTTGCACATCATAAAAAAAATTAAGCATGACGAACTTCTGTGTAAATTGAGTTAAGGGTTAGGGTTACACCTACGCTAATACTGCAACTAATGTTAGTCATCGTTTAATTGTCTATTTAATTGATTAATTGGATAAAAAGCTACATTTTGGTCCTGCATTTTATTGAAAATACAATATTTGTATTTAAAGCTGGACTACTACATAACTTTGTGCTCACTAGCGACATCTGTGGTTAAAACTTAAAATTGCAAGCAATTTGCGGAAGAACGCTTTACGTCAATCGTGTTTTGGCACTGTTCTTCTGGTGGATGAATCTTGTGATTTCAGCAAGGTCCCCTAAATAGGTCCCCTTTAACTTGTATTGAACCTGGAATACTTCTTTAAGGATATTAAAATGCAACACATTAAGTGATTAATCATAATCAATGTATATGGATTGTCTTTTCAGCTACACTTTAGAGGCACTTACGGTATGTGCAGGGTTTATGTGCACATATAAGCTGATAAATGTTTTGTATCATTGATAGAATCTGTCATAATGATGTTTATGATAAACTGTAAAGATATAAAGATTAAAGGTCTATTACCGTATATCTCACATGGGCTTTTCAGTTACGATGATGTATGACGGTCTGTTTTTCTTTCTCTTCTCTTCTGTGCAGCGTTCGAAAATAGCAGTGTACGAAAAAATGTGGTCGTACATGAAATCAGCAGAGCCCTCCGTCTTTGCCAAGACCACACCTGACGGGGTCGCACGGGTACGAAAGTCGAAGGGCAAATTCGCCTTTCTTCTCGAGTCCACCATGAACGAGTACATAGAGCAGCGGAAACCCTGCGACACCATGAAAGTGGGCGGCAATCTGGACTCTAAGGGCTATGGTGTGGCAACCCCCAAAGGCTCAGCATTAAGGTGGGTGGAATAATATAACAATATTCCCCATGTTGTTATAGTATTCCACCTACCCTGATGTCCTGTGATGTCATTTCCTCTCCCCCCTCCCCCCATCCTCTCTTTATTTCCCTATTGTGATGAAGAGGTAACAGTGTAATGCATTTTTAATGTCATTTGATTACCAAGATGATGCAGTTTTCTCTTATCTAAATGTTTGTGTTAGTTTCTAATCAAAAGAGATCTATAATTTATAGAATGAGTGACTAACTTAAGCAATCATTTCACATTTGTGTGTGTCTCTCTCTTACCGTCTTGTCTGCTGTCTGTTTCCGTCCTTCGATTCTCTCTCTCTCTCTCTCTCTGTCATGTGTGGTTGTCCTTCCTACTGTTGTGTTGTCACTTTTAATTTAACAGTTCAACGGTTTTTCAATTTAGCTTGTAAAAGCTGCGCTGTCACTTGTGACGAATGTTAATTGCATGGTGTTTGTTGTTGTTACTTTTCCTTCTCAATGACAATGTCCCCATCCCGCACACTTCAGTTTGAAACAGCGTAACCCTCCATGCCACCTTGAATATTTAACACTTTCTTTGCTCTGAGCAACTCTTACCATCATATTCGTGAAATTCTTTAACCAAATTGTTCTCCATTCTGATTATACTGCTATTATGATTACGATTGACTTACGAGTAGTAGTAGCTCACCATATTCAATAACGTTACTATTACTACTACTATGCCATTTAGGGTGACCAGATTCTCTTAAAGTCTCAAAGCGGGACACGCGGTGTGTATCCCTGTGAATTTGTATCGTGGGAGGTGCCATTCCTTTTCTGAAATAATGACAGCGGTGACAAAACATGTAGTTTATTTAATCGACATGGGGGGAAAACAGCAGTGATTCTCAGCTGGTTTTGTTTCAGGACTTTCTTTTTATATTGGCCATCGTGTGGCAAAAAGAGAGAATTGCTTCTCTTTTTGTAATCAGATTACAATACTCTGGTAAAAGGTAATAATGTTACTAATTACTTTACTTTTAAATTACTACCCAAAACACTTTGCACAGAAAAGCTGCTTAAAGAGCCCATATTATGCTCATAATTGTATTTGGGGGTGTTCTAGAATAGGTTTACATGCTATAATGTTCAAAAAACACATTATTTTTCTCATACTGTACATTGCTGCAGCACCTCTTTTCACCCTCTGTCTGAAACACTCTGTTTTACCTCCTGTCTCTTTAAAGCCCCCCTTTCCGAAAAGCCCAGTCTGCTCTGATTGGTCAGCTGGCCCAGTCTGTTGTGATTGGTCAACCGCTTAGAGCATGTGTAACGCCCTTTACCATAACCGAATTTCCGCTCCCGAGGCTTCCTGGCAGTGCATTACTGAGGCGGGCATTATGCAGATGTGTTACATAGTGACGTAGTTAATTCGCGGAAGTAATGGCTGGACTGCAAACCAGGCATTTTAGGCATTTCAGGAACAGTGTTTTCTGTGGGACAAAGGAACTCCCTTTGGCATGGACGTTGTGCTTTGTAACTTTTCAGACCTTTTGCATGCACAAACAGCTATATTTTACACACTAAAGGAAAGGTAAAATCCCAAAAAGCATAATAAGGCCTCTTTAAATTATATTAATTAAAATTAATATCTATATTTCCATAATTGCCATATGCAAGTCATACACTCAGCAGTACACATTTTAGTAACTTCAGCTGTCACAGAAACGCAAACAGACATATGTATGAAAATAATTCATGTTTTACATTAATTGAACATAAAAATAAATTAGAAATTTGTGTAACTCAAGTTATTTACTTAAAGGAGTATTCTAGGTTCAATACAAGTTAAGCTAAATCATTTGTGGCATGTTGATTACCTCAAAAATGTATTTAGACTCGTCCCTCCTTTTCTTTAAAAACAGCAAAAATTGAGGTTACATTGAGACACTTACAATGGAAGTGAAAGGGGCCAATTTTTGGAGGGTTTAAAAGCAGAAATGCGAAGTTGATAATTTTATAAACAATAATTGTATTCTGTTAATTCTGTTAAAACTCATTTATTATTAGAGCTTGTCATTTGTACAATTATTTCAGGGTTTTGGAGTTTGTTGGCATTGCATCGTCATGGTAACGAATTTGTCAAATTGGCTGAAGCTTTACACAGAAAAGGTTAGTAAGTGATGATATCACACTAAAGTCATGCATATTGTTTAGTGTTGTGGCTATACTTTTGAAACAGTGAGAATTTTAACATTACAAAATTTGGCTCCCATTCACTTCCATTGTAAGTGCCTCACTGTAACCCAGTTGTTTGCTTTTTTTAAAGAAAAGGAGGGACGAGCCCAAATGTATTTGTTGATTAACTTGTATTGAAACCAAAATATTCCTATAAGCTCAATCAACAGCATTTGTGGCACAATATGGATTACCACAAAAATACATTTTGACTCGTCCCTCCTTTTCTTTAAAAAAAGCAAACAACTGGGTTACAGTGAGGCACTTACAATGGAAGTGAATGGGGGCCAATTGTTGAATGTTAAAATACTCACTGTTTCAAAATTATAGCCTCAAAACATAAAAAATATTTATGTTAACATGATTTTAGTGTGATATAATTGCTTAGCCCCGTGACCCGACTTCGGATTAGCGGTTGAAGATGGATGGATGGATGGATAATTGCTTACTAACCTTTTCTGTGTAATGTTATAGCCAATTTTACAACTTTGTTGCCATGACGATGTAATGTCAACAAACACTAAAACCCTAAAATTACTGTAAAAAGGACAATTTAAACAACTTTACAGCTCTAGTAAGGAATACATTTTAACAGAAGAATTATTATTTATAAAATAATCAGCTTCACATTTCTGCTTTTAAACCCTTCAAAAAATGGCCCCATTCACTTCCATTGAAGTGTCTCACTAACCTCGATTTTTGCTTCTTCTTTTTTTAAGAAAAAGAGGAACGAGTTGAAATACATTCTTGTGGTAATCAGCATAATGCCACAAATGCTGTCAATTGATCTTAACTTGTATCAGGGCTGGATTGGTAATCTGGCATACCAGGCATATTCCCGGTTGCTTTCCTGACTATGCATGAGATTATTTGCATTAGCATTGTTTTTTGTCTGTTTGCGACCCTATCAGACACATTTTGGCTCGCTACCCACCAATTGAGAACCACAGCCATACGATATGGTTGGTGCAAATCATATTAGTGTAACATCTTTTATTTGGGCACCACACTCGAAATGTTGAATTGCATGCAAATAATGTAAAACTAATATCAACAAACATAGTTTATGAAGAATTGTACATATGCATGTGAATTTACAGTTTAAGACTTATTGACACAATTTTTTAAGTATTCATAACATTCAAACACAAAACCCTAAAGTTTAATTCTGAAGGTATCGGCGTGCTTAGCTGTTCAAATGTGATCCAAAATGTCTGATTTACCTTTGTGGATGACAGAAGCAAACATTTACATAACGGCAAAACTCTTCACTTGCACAAAGAAATGTATAGGCTTCTAGAACTAGATTTACCCTAACAGCTAAAACCGGGACATGTATACATATTTATCTAACTTTCGGGACACACCTCGTGAAACCGGGACTGTCCCTGGAAAACTGGGACATCTGGTCACCCTAATGCTAATCTAGTAGATTGCTCACAGACCTGTGCATTTTTCTTACAAGTTATGTTTTATTGTTTCAAGAAATGCTGTTAACCTGGCAGTTTTAAAACTGAATGAGCAAGGCCTGTTGGACAAATTGAAAAACAAATGGTGGTACGACAAGGGAGAGTGCGGCAGCGGGGGAGGTGACTCCAAGGTCAGCCTCAATGTCACCAAAATCGGGTACCATAGTGCAGAGTAATCGGCAAGCCTGTTATTCCTGAACCGAGCCCAACTGAACCAAACCAAAAAAGTCCTGTGGCATCACATTATTGCGCCATTATCTGAGATCCAAACCAGAACCCTGACTTGACTAACGGAGGAGGGAAAATGTCCAGTGCGATTTTGTCCTACTGAGGAGAAACAGGTCAGCAGAAACATGCTTAAGTACTTTGATTTCCACATGACTACTTCAGCATGGAGTTGATACAGTTGCATAGCATGTTAGTAATGTTGTTGGTGTTGTAAGCTGCGCTAGCTCATTAGCGATAGTAATGCTAGGTAAGAGACTGGTGAACTGTTTGTAAATTAGGGACAAATGTCCACATAGCAGATGGTAAAGAGAGATTTGAGATTAAAGTCTCACTTTTCATTATGCTAGACAAATGTTTACAAACAGCAACCCAATCTCGTTAGCTAGTTTTCTTTTATGTAAGGTTAGCCTGAGATTAGCTAATTGTTGCTCGGTTATAAAAATGCCAAAAAAATCTAAAGAAAACAGCTTTAACCTGCCAGAGTAGTTAGCTGGTCTCCCAGCCTGGACTAGTTGGTTATTTTGGTCTGTCCTGATGGTTTAGGAGGGTTTTGGGCCAGCTAATCAAGCTAGAAGACACAACAAATCTGTTAAACAACAAGTTAGCAAGAATGGGAGAACAGCTAGACCAGACAAGTGTCCAAAACCCCATTAAAACCAGCAAAACAGACCAGCCTATTCAGTCTGGTCCAGCAGGGAGACAAGCTAGACCAGTTTAAATCAGCTAAAACTATAAACCACCTTTTGGCTGATTTCAGATTGGGTTTTGTATTTATTAAAAAATATATCAAATAAAATCAGCAGGAAATTCCAAAAACGAAATCTAAAAAAACCTCTTACCACTCATTAATATTCAAACGTAATGTCTGACAAAAATTTTAACACAGTCTTTGTTGATTTCACCCAAAAATTACAATTCTCCAATCATTTACTCACTCTCATGCCATCACAAATGTGAAAGACTTTCTTTCTGGTGCAGAACACAAATTAATAATTTTTAGAACAATATTCAGCTCTGTTGGTCCTTTAAATGCAAGTGAATGGTGACCAGAAATTTTAAGATCCAAAAGGGACATAAAGGTAGCATACAGTAAAAGTAATCCATAAGAACCCAGTGGATAAATCCATGTCTTCTGAAATGATATGATAGGTATGAGTGAGAAACAGATCAATGTTTAAGCCATTTGTTTTACTGAAAATCTACATGATCCTTTACTTCCACATTCAGCCCCCTACTAGTTGGTGCTGGTCAAAAGTGGAGATTTATAGTAAAAAAAAAAAAGGCCTGAAATAGTCATCTGTTTCTCATCCACACCTATCAAATGTATTCTGAAGACATGGATTTAACCACTGGAGTTGTATGGATTACTTTTATGTGATTTTTTGAACCTTCTGATTTCTGGTCACCATTCACTTGCATTGTATGGACCTATAGAGCTGAGATATTCTTCTAAAAATCTTAAGAAAGAAGGTCATTCACATCTGGGATGCATGAGAGTGAGTAAACGATGAGAGAAATTTCAATTTTGGGGGAAGTCTCTGAAAACAAGTGTTATCAATGATAGTAAAGATACCATCACAAACACTCTGTCCTGTCTTGACAGGCTATGAATAGCACACATATGTGAGAATCCTCGTCTCCAGAACAATCAGAACACAGAATCAGAAATCAATCATGCATTGACTGATCCTACCCATGTTCCCCTCTCAACAAGGGCTTTAACACAGCAGGATATATACAGAACGTGTTTGGCCCTTATTATCACTGATATGGAGGTGCTTCTCTTTAACTTTCCAGTTTATTTCTTGTCATAGGGAAAGACATCATACAAAAATCACTTTTATTTGATGTTGAGCTGATATTGTTCTTTGTTTTTGACAACAGTAAAAAAACTGAAGACACACGTGATGCTTTTTCATGTTTGTCCCAGAGTTATGAAGATGTACAACATTAAAAGCCTCATTTTCAGGACCTTTAGATGTACCCAAGTACAGCACAGATACTTAACTGCAATATGCAGAACTTTTCTGACATAATTCCTGAATATATATATATATATATATATATATATATATATATATATATATATATATATATATATATATATTCCAGCCTGGCCTAGTTGGTTATTTGGGTCTGTCCTGGTAGTTTAAGGGGGTTTTGGGCCAGCTAGTCAAGCTAGAAGACCCGCCAAAGCTGTTAAACAACAAGTTAGCAAGAACGGGAGACCAGCTAGACCAGACAAGTGTCCAAAACCCCATTAAAACCAGCAAAACAGACCAGCCTATTCAGAACATAGGATTTATTAAACCGCTAAAACCATTTTGATTTAAGTGAAATCTCTTGCACTCTACTATACACAATTATTCAATGTACATTTGCATAACTTTTAGAATTGTAAACGTTAGCTTTTCACCATTGAATACATACCAAAACTATACGTTTTTTAAACTATAAGTTTAATAATATATTCAGGATGTCAGTCCTACTTTTATACAATGTTTACTGCTTATTGCTGCAATTTAAAGTCAACATGAAACCCCTTACATGACCCATTTTACTTCCAGGATGTGAGATGAGAAGAAAAAGGACTATCATTATTTGTTGTGAACTTTATTACGTTAATGTTTACGACCATTATAGTACTGCGGAAACTATTGGAAAGATATTTAAAAAGCTGCATATCCTAAAACAATGCATAAATAGCTATTTGGCTATTGGTTAACATTAACTAATTGGTTAACAAGTACCCAATATTGGTTAACATTAACCAGTACCCTGCATGATTTAGGTGGCATCAGCTAAAAGGAATGCCCTTTCACTTTACAAGTCACAAAATTGCATTTTAGTGGCCGATTATGAAGACATTTTCACCTTTGGAATAATGTGCACGATAAGATCAGGAACACGTATGAAGGAAATATACATTTTGGGTCCATTTTTATTTCATGTTGACTTTAACTCTCATTCCGTGGGCTTTTACAAAGTTTTCTATTTCCTGAAAATGGGGCTCAATGCCTCTATATAAAAAAAACAGGGGAAGAAAACAGCGTTTTCACTTTTACTGTTTGTTAGGGAGCAGGTTTTTCAGTTCTCAGTTTGTTCGTTTGGTCAACAGCTCTGTTGCCCCTGACTGTGGTTGAAGGTGAAAGGTTATGGAGCTTTTAATATCACCTCTCTTCCAGCTCTCTGTTTTTGCAGTCTGCAGTGATTTGAAGTCTCCCATTAGCCGACAAACAGCGGATGGGATAGCTCTAATGATCTAATGCAGCGAGACTGCAGTGGCACGTTGGGACCCAGCCGCACAGCCAACTCCTGAAAACAAAACAAAAAAGGAGTGAGAGAGAAAAAAGATAGAGAACAAATTCATATTAAGCCACCTGCGCCAAACAGACATCATGAGTCACACAACCTGTTCTCCTTTCGGCTCCTGTCAGCACACTGCCACCCTCGGCTGATAGGCTTCCCACTCCAGTTGCTCCGAACACTCTGAGGATAATTACATTGTTAATCAATGTCTCTCCCCGAGCTAAAAGAAATGTTAGGACCACATAGCTCACTTATCAATAGTGGCCATGAGAAATGTAAATAATATTCAAGTGACTGATTTTTTGCGAACAAAATCCTATTTCGATTTTAGTGCTTTGAAATACTCCAAAAATAGCTTTAACAAATCCCCCAAAAAATAATGCAAGTACTTAAAGTCAACATGAAACCATATTTGCATCCCCTTTTTCTTTCGTAATGTGATGCACTTCAGAGTAAATTGATTATATCTATAAGCAATCGATTGGATCGTGGAAAGTGGGTGTTCCATACCAAAATGGAGCCAGACATTAATTAACAAATTATGAATTACACATGAATTAACACCTAGGTTGTGCAGGCTATTGGGTACTGTTAACCAATAGCCAAATAGTTTCAGGAGCGTTCACTTCAGTCTGGTGACTTGTAAAGTGAAAGGGCATTCCTATTTAGCCGATGCCACCTAAATCATGCAGGATCAGGGGCCCCATTTCAAAACATTTTGCTAAAAAATTACAAAATCATAATTTTTAATGCTTCCTCCAATTATTTTTAACTTGACACAGTACCTAAAAATGTGCCGGGAATCGAACCACCAACCCTGCGATTAGTGGCCGACCCGCACTACCATCTGAGCCACAGCCGCCCAGTATTGTAACAGTAAACATACAAGCCACGGCGGCCCCTTGTTTCGCATGGGCGAACGGCCTGTATGTTTTTTTTTCATAAATTACAAACCCGAACCCAAAGTCCTACTGACCCGAACCCTGCGGCTTCTTGAAACGCTCTGAGACCATAGACAACAGCGTATTCGTGTGTGTACCCAGAACAACATGTCACCCCTCAAACGGTTTTTGCAGAGCTTTCCTACTCCGGCTGGGGGGACCCCAACATCTGGGGCCCATGCAATTTTGCTTGGTGGTTAAAACCGCTAATGTCAGGATATTGGTTAATGCTAACCAATAATGGATTTATGTAAACCAATTAGTTAATGTTACAAATTTTCAGTGAACCCTCAGCGGAAAAGTAAATTTTCAGAGGCGGAGCAAGTTATTATTTTTTGATGAAATATTATGAAGACAAACTTTGTTTTCCTTTAGAATAACGTACACCGAATTGTGGACAATCAGACCAGGAGCGTGTATTAATAATATAAATAGGGGCAGTTTTGATTTCATGTTGACTTTAATCATCTGAAATCTTCATTAACCTTAAGCTAAATGTTTATAATCGAAGGGTATGGCCACAAAAATGTTTGAAGCTTGCGTTGACAGAACTATGATCTCTAAAACCATTTGGTTGGGATTAGTTTTCTTGACATGCTGTATGTCTGTACAGTCATTGTTACTGCACATGTCTGTAATGTTTACCATCAATTTTCACGGGATAAGCAATGTCTTTAGACTGCCGAGATGGGTGTGTCTTCGTCATTTACACATTGTCGTCATGACGCAACAGCCCTGTGCATCGTACGTAATCTAACTCCGACATGGCGAAATACTCCTTTCACTGTTTGAAGGAGTTCCCATATTAATGTATTAAAAATGTACAATAGTGACAATAACTGTTATTACCATAGTATTTTTGTGGAAACACCGACCCCGTTTACACCTGGTATTAAGATGCGTCTCTGGTGAACTGATCACATGTGGTCAGAAGAGACATCACTGTTTACACCTGGTCGCTTAAACACTTCTCTGGTGACCATTCGGATTTCGAGGGGAGGGTCTCTAATTTCATGATGACATACAGTAATCATTAGTCACTGTGTTACAGCATGATAAAAAAAACTCAAAAAAGTAATACAAGACAAAGAAAGCACGAATAAAACCACTGCGCTGTTTCTCTCAGATGCAGTTGAAGCATAAGCGCATGATTCAATGAGAATTCTGTTATTTTAGTGGAGCTCCTGTATAATGCTCACGCTTCTCATCTGTGTCCTTGCATGTTGATATCAGACTCACTGAAGAAGATCCGGGAAGTTCTCGTGCTTATGTCCCCACTTTTGAAAATGTTCTGATCGGATTATTTACTTTTAAAGCTGCTCGTAACCAACAAAGTTTAAACTCTTGTTTTAGCGCAAGTGGTTGATTGACAGATGAGAGGTGGTGCTTCGCTACCGGGCCCATTCAGGAAGGATAGCGTTTTCACCTCAAATGTGATGTGGTCACATGTGTTTTTGACTACCACTGTATAGGTTTTTTGTGAGCCGATCGCAAAACGTTTTAGACCCCGTTTACTCCTGTATTAACGCTGACCACTTGTCATCTTAATACCAGGTGTGAATGGGATCTTCGGTTACCATGGTAAATTATTTTAAGGGCCAAATTCAATTATTGAAGTATTTAGTGGATAACTGTTGCAGCAATTAGGTTGTTAAATATTAGCATGTATTGGGAGATGCATGCTAGGCTAGGCTAGCTACTGCAGAATAAATCTTACCTTAGGACTTTTAACACATCTTTAGCTTATAATATTGCAGGCAAACTTATCATCTAGTAAAAATGATCGCAAGTACAGAAGATAAGTTATTTACGATTTACATTGCTCTGTTAGCTGCTAATGCTAATGCTAATAACCGGATTGGACTAGATAGCATTACAATGCACTATTTGGTTAGAGTTTGTATTGTTACTGACACACAGATCGCTGGTAATCCACTCTTTTACTTTGCACATTATTGTCACTATTCCAAGTTTTTGTATGTACAGTCTTGTTTACTTTTACATGTGTGTATGTTCATTTCATTTTGTTGAGTTCTGACTTCAACTCTCCTCGGCCTGTGCAAAATAATACTGGTGATTTTCATTTGTCTGTCAGTCAATAGAGGGTTCCAGTGAGCATTCCCGTTCTCAGATGATCAAATTAACCATCAAGCTTCTCTGCTTTTATAGCCACGCAGGCGATCTCTCCAGAAACCTGCCCGTTTCTTCTCTTTAACAGTGTATGCCGATTACTCAAAGCGATACGGGTAGGTCCTGGCACACCTAGTTTAGCTCTGGTGAATGGAAGGTACTAGTCAGAATGCCTGCCACTCTGTGTTGATAATGGCCAGGAGTCCTACTTTATCGCTTTGTAAAGTATGCAGTAGTTAAGACTTGAATAACATAAAATAACATAATATAATGTTATTTATGTTATTTCCCACGTGAAGAACTCCTGTAAACCTTGCAGTATTGAAACTCAGTGAACAAGGCATCTTAGCCAAGCTGAAAAACAAATGGTGGTACGATAAGGGTGAATGTGGAACCAAGGACTCTGGAAGTAAGGTCAGTCGCTGCAGGTCTTTTGTACTGATTCCAAAAGTGCATTTTGACATATTGTTCATATGCAAGGAACGAGACAATAGTCAAGTGTCTTCATTAAGATCATGTGTAAGAGTATGGTTAATTACTTTTGGCCACAAATAAGGAAACAGGGTGGCTTACAGTTTTGCACAATTCCCCATTTGAAATAATCAAGGGGTATAGCTCACTTTATCATAAAATATATATTTTTTGTTACATATACACTCACCTAAAGGATTATTAGGAACACCATACTAATACTGTGTTTGACCCCCTTTCGCCTTCAGAACTGCCTTAATTCTACGTGGCATTGATTCAACAAGGTGCTGAAAGCATTCTTTAGAAATGTTGGCCCATATTTATAGGATAGCATCTTGCAGTTGATGGAGATTTGTGGGATGCACATCCAGGGCACGAAGCTCCTGCTCCACCACATCCCAAAGATGCTCTACTGGGTTGAGATCTGGTGACTGTGGGGGCCATTTTAGTACAGTGAACTCATTGTCATGTTCAAGAAACCAATTTGAAATGATTCGAGCTTTGTGACATGGTGCATTATCCTGCTGGAAGTAGCCATCAGAGGATGGGTACATGGTGGCCATAAAGGGATGGACATGGTCAGAAACAATGCTCAGGTAGGCTGTGGCATTTAAACGATGCCCAATTGGCACTAAGGGGCCTAAAGTGTGCCAAGAAAACATCCCCCACACCATTACACCACCACCACCAGCCTGCACAGTGGTAACAAGGCATGATGGATCCATGTTCTCATTCTGTTTACGTCAAATTCTGACTCTACCATCTGAATGTCTCAACAGAAATCGAGACTCATCAGACCAGGCAACATTTTTCCAGTCTTCAACTGTCCAATTTTGGTGAGCTCTTGCAAATTGTAGCCTCTTTTTCCTATTTGTAGTGGAGATGAGTGGTACCCGGTGGGGTCTTCTGCTGTTGTAGCCCATCCGCCTCAAGGTTGTGTGTGTTGTGGCTTCACAAATGCTTTGCTGCATACCTCGGTTGTAACGAGTGGTTATGTCAGTCAAAGTTGCTCTTCTATCAGCTTGAATCAGTCGGCCCATTCTCCTCTGACCTCTAGCATCAACAAGGCATTTTCAGCCCACAGGACTGCCGCATACTGGATGTTTTTCCCTTTTCACACCATTCTTTGTAAACCCTAGAAATGGTTGTGCGTGAAAATCCCAGTAACTGAGCAGATTGTGAAATACTCAGACCGGCCCGTCTGGCACCAACAACCATGCCACGCTCAAAATTGCTTAAATCACCTTTCTTTCCCATTCTGACATTCAGTTTGGAGTTCAGGAGATTGTCTTGACCAGGACCACACCCCTAAATGCATTGAAGCAACTGCCATGTGATTGGTTGATTAGATAATTGCATTAATGAGAAATTGAACAGGTGTTCCTAATAATCCTTTAGGTGAGTGTATACAGTATACAGTATATATCCATTTTCACCAAATCTCCTCCCATAAAGCCGTAATGATAATCTTATAGATGAGCATCCATGGGGAATTAGTAAAAAGTGCAAATTGATCGACAGACTAGATATATTTTTGTATACCAATTGTCTTGCTTATTTTTTCACTTGATATAAATGACAATATAACCATTATGCTGCAGTTCTTACTTACCAAACTTTGAATTTAAAATTTGATGTATTAGTGTTGTTACTTATTTGTCTTTTTACGCAAGAAGAATGTCTACTCAATTATTTAACCTCCTGTGGCGTTAACCACAAACAACATTTCTCATAGTGACGAATAGTTTCAGCGCAAGTGTCGTTAGATGCAGAAAGGTCGACTAGTCTCATTTGAAAGAGGAATATCATGAAGGCAATTGTTCACATGTGCATTGGAGGTCATAATAAAGGTTTATTAACCCAGGGAGATGTTGTGAAGTTGCGCGCTCATTGGGTTTAATGGCAAATAGTGTAATACTAATGGACAAATTCTTAAATGGACAAGTTTGGGGGGTAAACTACAGCAGAATGGTTCAAATTTGATTCTTAAATTCAGTATTCTGGTGTAGAAAATATGTCAAAATATGAATTTGAAGGTTGAAAGATGGAAAGGCAGTTTGTGAAAGCAAGGTTATTAAGTCAGAGGTCTGACCTGTACGTAACTGACCAGCTTCCTCAAGAAGCCAATGAAAAGATCAGGTTAGCTTAATACATCTACATTCACCAGTTATGGTCCTTTTTAACTTGTTTGTCTTCCATTGGAAGCATTTTACAGTCTAATCTAGTCTATATCAGCCATATCGTAGACTAATATTTTGGATCTGTCCATTGGAATCTAAATTCCTTTGGTAGTGGCAGAAATGTAGACAAAATGTTTGTAAATCAAGAGTCAGTAGTCCTGGTTGATACTTAATACTTATTACTTAAAAGAACACATGAAGAACTGTGTAGTCTAGAAGGTTTTCTGAATGCTATCAAGTCCTCACCACTGCATGATATACTAACTACCTCCCTCACTTCTCTTAGGACAAGACAAGTGCACTGAGCCTGAGCAATGTTGCTGGTGTCTTCTATATTCTGGTTGGTGGATTGGGGCTGGCTATGATGGTGGCATTGATAGAGTTCTGTTACAAGTCACGCGCAGAAGCCAAAAGGCTGAAACTTGAAAAGAACGCCCAAACCTATAAGCCAGCCCCGCCAGCTAACACTCAGAACTTTGCCACATACCGAGAAGGCTACAACGTGTACGGCACAGAGAGCGTTAAGATCTAACGGTAATGCTCCAGCGCTTTAGCTCGCTGTGTGTTGAGGGTCTTGTGGTTTTGTGTATGTCATTATTTCCGGAAAATCTAATTAAATGAGAAGTGGAACAGAGTTCTGGCTAGTTTTCCGTAAACTGGCATGTTTTCAAACAGTTGCATCAGTCAGACGGTGGTACAGCATGCAATGGAAACACATTCTGTTCATATTTGTAGTCTGGCATGGGGAATGATATGCATGTCCTACAAGTGTCATTGGATTTAGAAAAATATTTAACAACAATAAATCAATACTGCAGAAATGGGTAATTGACAGCAAACAATAGGACAAATATTCTGGAAACGTTAATCTGATCGACTGAATATAGATCAGTATCTGATATACATGTTAACTAAATCATCAAATGAAATAATGTAACAGCAAATGGCAATTGTATCATTTCCGGTGTTGGGTGTAATCTGATTACAAAGTAATTCAATATAGAAAAATAATTATTTAAGTAAAAATAAAAAGTAATGAATTACATTTTAGATTACAAGTAGATAGTAGTTATAAAGTAACTTAAAATAAAGTAATTAGTAATGAGTTTTCTTTTTCAATGAAGCAATCTGATTACAATTTTAGAAGGTTTGTTAGTAATTTGTAGTGGATTACTTTAAGTAACTTACCCAACACTGATTTGACGAGATTTTTTTCACTTTCAAATTGTTGTCAAGTACTTTACAATGTATTCTATTCATAGTTTGAAGAAGAAAAAACTAATGCAATTATGTTTTGCGCTAAAAATTATTTTCATGAAAACACATTTTCAATTCAATATTTTATTGCTGCAATTAAAAAAAAAATGCATAGAATATTTGTACATTAAAAATAAGGATAATTTAAAAAGGTTCAATAAATACTACCATTACATATACAGTGCATAATTTAATAATAATAAATATTTTATTATATAATACACTTTTTTTCACATTAGGGTAACGCAATTTGGAGGAGGGTGCTCAATTAAGAAAATATTCTCTTTTTTTCAAGATTTTCTTTATGCAAAATGTAATTTCTAGAAATGGAAGTGCAGCGTAGTTCTAGCGGGAAGACCAGCAGCTGTACATCATCACATCATTAGCTGGGTAATTCCTAGCCAATCACATGTAAGCCATTGCTTTATAAGTCTGCTCACAATCTATCACATTGCTGTTTCAGTGTGCTAACACTGCAACCTCCACCACCCCACCACCACCAGTGGAGCCCTGTCCCGCAGGGGGGTAGGCTCCTCGCCCCTGCCTCCTATCTCCGGCAGGACATGACAGTTCCGGGTACAACTACCTCGGACTGCCGGACGGGGCCTATGCCAAAGAGAGAGACATTACTTCCCGTTTTACATCTATCAAATAAATGGCATCTCAAACTTCACTCAAGCCTGCGTGTCTTCCCGATAGAATTGTTTTTCTTTTCATTTTGGGGTGAAACATGTTCCATACACGTTCTTGACAGGTTTCGTCAGATTTAATCTCATATTAGTTGTTGAAGCCAATTGAAATTACTTACTGTGGCATCAGAAATTAGGGCTGTCAATCGCTAATTTTTTTAAAATCTTTTTAATTACATGATATGCTGAATAATTAATCGCAATTAATTAAGGTCCTTAAAGATCATTTTATATATAGATATATTCAAAATAATTATAAATAAGCTTACACAGTTTATTTGTAGATAAGTGCAATTCTAATATGCATTATGTAATAATAAAAGCTAGAATAAATATCATGTTTTTCCCATATTTAAATACATGTCTGATGTTGCCTGTGTGTTCACAGACTCAGAGCCTCGCAGCGTTGCCGTGTGATGATTATGACGAGAGACCTTATCTAGACAGCTGGATCTTTCGGAGGGGTCGCGCCCCTCTCGCCCACTCTCCATACACACATGAACCCCAGCCTCTCCTGCCCACGTGGACGCAGCACGCTAATCAAAGATGACAAAGACCAGCGTGGACTGTCGGAAGAATTGGATACGTTTTCTTCAGTGCCTTATGGAATATTCAGAGAATCACACTGATGCAAACTCATGGAAGAAACATTGCATCGCTCAAATCACACAAACGAATGGATCGCCATCGTCATTATCTGTGAAATAAACTCTGAACACACGTATCTCCATGGAAACTGAGAAATGAAGCCATCACTTGCGATCTTAGCACATTGAAAGAGCCGATCTGTCTTTTGTGGAGCCTGGTTGGCACGCAAATGGGGGACACGTGACGCTCGTAATACATCAACTGTAAATTTGCGTTCACAATCATTAAATCAGTGTATTAATTTATCAGATTTTGGATTTCAATGGCAGGTCAGGATCATTGTGAGTCCATTCGACGTGTTGAATATTGTGTGGTACTATATTATTTTGCTTGATCTATATTTCTCAATAATTCAACAGAAACGTTTAGTTCTGAAACTATAAAGGCTATTTGACCAACAATAATTCTCATATTTGAATTTCAAAAGACCAAAAATCATCTCCAAGTTACACTATTTCATGCATTCACTACTGAGAACTCATGACGCATACTTATCAACATGAACTTCCAAGATTTTTGTAGTTATCAATGCATATTGTACAAGAAACTGAAGCTATAAATGGATCCCATTATTGTACATAAACAGAAATCCATAAAATGGCATTTATGATGTAGTATTTGATTACCTCACAGTTTACTGAATATCATTTGCACATGAAATCAAGCTTTGAGATTTCGTTTTCTTTGATGAGCATTATTATAAGTGTTTGGTGAATTATTTAGAGAAAAAAAAAAAACTAAAAAACTAGGATTAAGAACATTTACAATAGATTTAAGAAAGGAAACCACAGGGACCGCTTAGCACATTTACATTTTGCTGTAACGTTTTGTGTTGGAGAGATGGAAAAATAAACTGTGATTCCATGGGATTCGGGATTAGAGTGATCCCGAAAACATGGACAGATAGTTTTATAATGAATACAAATGGACAACAAAGCTAAATGAACTGTACAATTCAAGTGGAGGATTGAAAAATGAGTGACTGAATTCCCAAATTTTCTATGTGCATGCAAAACCTCGTGATTGCCAAGTAAAGCCCTGCGACATCTATTAGATTTTAGAGGGTCGGTAGAAAGTCGGTATCAGCTTTCATATTTTTACCTGTTCCTTAACTGTAAAACTGCACTTCAGCCCAGAGTACATGAACAAACGTCAGACTAAAGTAAGAACTGCATGTGTGGGTGTCATTTCCCGCCCTGATGGTGAGGCCTTGTACAGACAATTTTAATACATTTTGTAAATAAAAACAAACAAAAAATGCATTGAAGAAGATGTTTTTCTTGTTGATTGCAACCAGTCTTATTCACTAATAAATGCTTAGGCCTACAAATACAATGTTCTCAAGCTAAATTAATTCCCACATTCCTTTAGTGAATCCGGGTTCTTCAAAACGAGGGAGCACGTGTTCGCAGTTAATAGGCTAATTTGCATAACACGCCTAATAAACTCTGTGCAAGCCCTAAAACTGAATTCTTGAAATCTGTAATTGCATTTTCACTAGTAGGATTTCACAATGATCTGTCATTCACACCGGTTCAAAACGCAATCGCAGATATCTACAATTAATATATTACTAGTTGAAATTCCAGTTTCACATATCAGCAATTTAATATACTTTTTATTATTATACTTATATTTTATATATATATATATATATACACACACAACAGTTAGTTCCGGTCCTCAAATCTGATTGGACGAGAGACGTTCCATTAGCACTGATGGTCTGACACTATCAGCACTCGGACACTTCACTGTGTGTATCACTCCGCTTGTGTTCGTTCTGTTCTAAACTAAAGTGTAAGAGCAGTGCAGATGTGTTAGGAGCTAATGTTTGTCTTTATTTTTTAAATTACATATGTCAGCCAGCAGGTGGTGGCAAAAGATCATTTATGTATGTAATATGAGCCAGTTGGTGACGTGAAGTGAATCCGTTAGTCATTGTTTACATAGAACAGCACTCTGTGATCATTCGTATTATTACTACATAAGCAAGGATATTGTTTTAAACAGCTTTAAATGGACAACTTCAGCATTAAGGCTCATCACAGCTGAGAGAAACAACAGACTGATTGATCACAGAACACAAGGAACTTACCGCTTATCGAGTTTCCACATTGGATTCACTCTGTTTAAAATGGCAGAGGACAACGCTGTTTCTATAGTGAATGACTCTTGCGTGGCTACCCCTGAAATAGGGAGAAATGATCTTCAGAAAGCTGACGGCATCTCTGCTTGGGTGTGGCAACAAGTGATCGCACATGCTCTGTCTCTCTCTCTCTCTCTCTCTCTCTCTCACGCACAGACGTGTGATATTGATTAAATATATATCTCAATTATTACATTGTTACTTGTGCAAAAGTCCATTACTGAAATCAACAACTGAATTACAACGGAGAAAAAAAAATGAAAACAAAAAAACAGGAAAATGTGATATCGGTTATTTGTTTTTCACTAGTTGCAATGTTAATTTCAGATATTGTTAATGTTATTGTAGTTTGTAAGAAAGCTTTTTAAGATATCTTTAATTACTGTTCCGTATATTGATTTCTGAAATCAATTTCAAGATATCTAAAATACCAAATCTACCATGTTGAAATAAATGTACATTAGCATTTTTAATAGTTAATTCATTCAGTTGTTGATATCAGTGATGGATATTTATACTAGTAATAATGTAATTATTGATAAATAAAAATAATATTTTTACTAAGCAGCACTTTGCTAAAATGTTAAATTGGCATTTCAACCTGTAAGTAATTAATTTGAGATATCTGTAATTGTGTTTTGAACAGGAGTGTATGTTAGATCCGTTCCCACTCTTTTCAAGACACAATTTTCCAGGACATTTTATGTGCCACACAGTTGAAATATATAAGTAAAAAAAACACACATGGCCATAAAAATGTAGGGTATTGGATTTGTTTATTATTATTATTATTATTGAATTTTCAACTATTTAAAATTGTGTGTAATCAAATAATTTTGTCAAAACGTTCATCAAATGAAAATCAAATTCTTTTAATTAATTACATTTTTCAACATAACATTGCATTATTTTTTTTTCCTTCAAATTATTATTTAATAATTTGTCAAATGAAATGCTGCACAACACATCACATATGAGATATTGATTTAATACATTATTATTAATTACATTAAACATGACATTTTTCCCATTTCAAACATCCATTTAAACAAGCTTTTATTTTTATGTTTCTCTCTTTTTGATGGTAGTTTCTCACCTCCAGATAAGCGGTTTACTACACTGCCCAAAATATTAATTAGACCCCCAAAACTGTGATTTAATTAAATAAATATATGGTGTGTATGTGCTGCACACTTCAAAGTGTTCTGCTGACTGTCATCTACTACAGAGCGCATGATGATCACGACGAGGTGTTTGCAGTGTATGAGCTGCCGGCTTCACACATAATTATTCATTTATTTAAATCGCCGCCTTTTGCGGTTCAATTATCACACTTGGCCATATTGAGATAATAATTTGTGTATTCAAACATTTATTTTCATTCCAAATATGTCATATTCCGTGACATTCCGCATTTTATAGCCAATACAAATTTTATGACTAAATTCAGTGATTCTGTCCATGTTTTCTGCATCACAGAAATCACAGGGACCTACATGTGGTAACGGTGGTATAAGTGGACTCCATATCATAAAGGTTGCATCACCACACTACCACATATGACTCAGCAGCCCAACCATAATCACTGTCTAAAGTTTAAAACTAAAAAGTGTTATACTAAAATAGCCTACTATTTTCCAGGCAATTTAGGTATTTGTCTCATTTTCCATGACTGCAAAACTGAATTGAAAAATTCCAGGATTTCCAGGATGCATGGGAACCCTGCAGATCACTGTGAAATTTGCAGTTACAGATTTCAAAAATGATTTTTTTTACTGGTTGAAATTACATTTTAATATTAAAAAATGGGTATAAATGAGATACCCAATTTCCTGCAGCTCTTCCATTGGAGAAAGCATAACTTCAAATTACTACAAATATTGTGTAATTTCAGTCAGTTCAAAATATTATAAATATGAGTCATGATTTCAATGTGAAAACGTTTGTGCACGTTTTTCACACTGGATGGCTCTTTTGAGTTTGTTGCACACAAAATGTGTAGTAGGCTAAATAAACTAATGTGTCATCCAATTTTTGTAACAACCCAATAGACTTGGAAAACAGCTTTGCAGGGGTCTGAAGTTGGGTATTTAAACTTGTGTTTTACAGACATAAGAATAAAACAAATTTTTACCTCTAGATAAGGGAAAATTCCTGGCCTAATTATACATTTTTATATCTATCAACTGAAACGTATCACACAGAAATATAACAGAAAAGTGTTCCAGTGGCTACTTGCAACTGAACTGTCATTCAGTGATAAGATCAGTATTATGTGACAATTTACATTTCAAATTAAAATAAATAAATACAAAATAAAAATGATCCTTGAACTGACTGAACAAACTGAGTCATATTATTCCACATACAGGTGAAGTCAGAACTTTACATTAAAACACATTTTTTTAACCACTCCAGATTTCATATTAGCACACTAGAGTTTGGGACTATTTGGACTACCTACTTTGTGCATGACAGTAATTTTTCCATCAATTGTTTACAGACAGATTGTTTCACTTTTAATTGACTAAAATCACAATTCCAGTGGGTCAGAAGTTTACATACACTTAACTGTGTATTACATACACTTAAACTTAACTGTGCATTTAAGAAAAAATACATAAAAATGATGTCGTGCCTTTAGACAATTAGCTAGGTTAGGCTAATATGAGGAGTACCTGTGGATGTGTTTTAATGGAGGTGTTATGTTTGGAGGCTTATAAGAAGCACACCATCCCAACCGTGAAGCATGGGGGTGGCAGCATCATGTTGTGGGGATGCTTTGCTGCAGAAGGGACTGGTGCACTTCACAAAATAGATGGCATCATGAGGAAGGAAAATTATGTGGATATATAGAAGCAACATCTCAAGACATCAGCCATGAAGTTAAAGCTTGCAAATGGGTCTTCCATATCTACAATGACCACAAGCACACCTCCAAAGTTGTGGCAAAATAGCTTAAGGACAACAAAGTCAAAGTATTGGAGTGGCCATCACAAAGCCCTGACCTCAATCTGATACAGAAAAAGTGTGTGCAAGCAAGGAGGCCTACAAACCTGACTCAGTTACACCCGTTCTGTCTGGAGGAATGGGCCAAAATTCCAGCAACGTATTGTGAGAAGCTTGTGGAACGCTACCCAATGCTACCAAATACTGAGTGTATGTAAACATCTGCCCCACTGGGAATGTGATGAAATAAATAAAAGCTAAAATAAATAATTCTCTCTACTATTATTCTGAGTTTTCACATTCTTACAGTAAAGCAGTGATCCAAACTGACCTAAGACAGGGAATGTTTTCTACGATTAAATGTCAGGAATTGTGAAAATCTGAGTTTAAATGTATTTGGCAAAGGTGTATGTAAACTTCTGACCAACTGTATATGTTGCGACATCTTTGCAGATTCCCCAACTATAGCAGTATTATTAGTATATCCTGCATTTGGATACAAAGCTCTCCAACATTTTGTTAAGCCACTAAACCACTATGATTTGCTTTGACAACCAATTTTAACTTTCATGTAAAACATTTGCTTTAACATGGGAAATGTCTTAAGCATAAAATATTTAGACTTCTCTCCATCACAAGCATGTTCAAAAAATTGGGGGCAACACATCTTATCCACTCCCCCCTATAGTATGCAACATTTTGCATAAAATTAAGAAAATGGTTTTAAAGTAAAATAATTTTGTAACAATTTTAACTTCTCTGAAATGTTCTACAGACCTCCTACTGGTCCCCAGACACCAGTTTGAAAATTGACCAAAGCATGGCAATTTGGTTCAAAACATGTAGAGACAAAAAAACTACATAAAAATCATAAAAAACAAGACACAGGATGCACTAAGAAAACTATTTTATTTAGAAAAAGGATACACTTTGTCGACTTTGCCAGATAAAAACTCCATTAAATTGTTTGGAAAGTCATGAATCGTTTCATTTGTAGTCCATTTATTAATGGGAAAAATCCAGCTTGCCATTCTTTATACAAATCTTTTAAAAACGTGATTGAACACACAAAGGAAATTAGGAGGCATACAATTGAAATGAAAGTAACAGGAAATGTCTCATTACATGGAACCATTTTATTTCTGTGTACATAATATACAAATAGAAGAGCATTTGTACTGCTTCAAACACCTAGCCTAAATATCACGTGAATTAAAAGGAAGAAAAAGAATCCAGGAAACCTAATCGAGGTGAAGATGCCGTTGTTTTCTTTTAACTTAGAAAAAAAAATGAAAGAAAACGACGGAATAGGAGGGTCATAGAGAAAGGTCATAAAAACGCAAGCATTGAAAGCGACACCAATTCAACCTAAATATGTTTGTGAAGCAAGCAGCACATTGTGCTAAATATTTAAAGGAAACAAACTTTCAGTGAAGTACTGAAAATATCACAATAAAAATGGCAGATTAAAATACGAGCTACAACGTTCTTAGGCAAAACAGAAGTTTGGATGCAGGCAAAAATCCTAAGTGTGCGAAGGAATCCTCTTTCAAGACTGTGACGGGAGAAAGGAATTAAGACGCCGACATGGTTGAGAAATCTTGGGACGATGAATTCTGTAGCCGGCAGCGCGTCACAGCAGGGAACACTGATGAAGAGGAGCAACTTCAGTTAACAAAACTCACAAACCCGTCACGTCCATAACGTGCAACTTCTGCATTATTAAAAAGCAGATTGTAAATCAATTACCCTCAATCTCCTCCAAATATATTTTTGTATGTTTCATATTCATTGAGTTATTTCTCCATGATTAAAGGGATAGTTCACCCAATAGTGAAAGCTCTGTCATTTACACACCCTTATGTTGTTCCGAGTGAACTATCCCTTTAATAAAAAAAGACTCCATTTTCATAATGCTTAAACCACTTTCACTGCATTAATAATAAAGGCTCACCTTGAGTGTCAGCATACATTATCTGTGCTTTTCTGATGATTTATGGGTGACAAGTATTAAGAAAAAATACACTGTGATAAGTAAACACATCAAAGGTAAACACGAGTTTAGTTTGAACTAATGTACACCACAGTGTCCGTGAACTAACTATGAACAACAAAATGACTTTTGTACACAGCGCTGTTGTGATCAGCATACTTGTGTGTTAAAGTCATGAAAGGATATTGTTTCTTGTCTTCTTTAGCACCGGTGCTGTCTCTCTTCTTTTCGGATTTCTCTTTGTCATGCCTGGATTCCTGCACCACAACAAGAAGCACATAAACACAGTAAACATAAGAGCATTTCTGTCGCTTAGAAGATAAAAGGCAATTTTCTGTTCCATTAAAACCAGATTACTGAAAAGAAATAAACCGAAATACTCAGTACAATTACTATAATAACTCCATTTTGAAATTATCTGAAGAAATTGTGAGTGGTGCTTTCCTAGCACCTGGTGTCTGGGGTATTGCTAGTGGTACATTTATATGCTATGGTGTTGCCAAGCAGTTGCTATGACGTTCTGGGAGGTTGCTAGGGCATTCTGTGAGGTTGCTAGGGTGTTCTGAGTGGTCTTCTAGCATGATGCAATGTGGTTCCTATGGCATTGCTAGGGTGTTCTAAGTGTTTGCTAGGTGGCGGTTAAGCTGTTCTGAGAGGTTTTTAGTATGTTGCAATGCTAAGCGGAAGCTAGGGTGTTCTGAGCAGTAGCTAGGTGGCAGTTCTGAGGTTTTAGTGTGGTGCTATGCTAGGCAGGTGCTAGGGTGTTCTGGTGGTTGCTAGGATATTACTAGACAGTTGCAAGGGTGTTTACTTTGGTGTTCTGAGTGATATAAGAGCAGGTTGCTATATGGTTGCCAAGGCGTCCTGTGCGGTTTCTAGAGGGCTGTTCTGAGGTTTTTAGTATGTTGTTATGCTAGGCAGGTGCTAGGGTGTTCTGATGGTTACTAGGGCGTTACTAGGCTGCTGCAAGGGTGTTGAGGGTGGTTACTAGTGTGTTCTGAGTGGTTTTATAATGCCTTGCCATAGAGTACTCAAGGGGTTGCTATGGAGTCTTGGGTGGTTGCTAGGCAGCTGTTAAGCTGTTCTGTAGGTTTAAGAGTTTTGCTGTACTAGGGTGTATGGGATGGTGGTAGCTATGGTCATGTGGATAGTTCCTAGAGCATTACTACAGTTGCAAGGGTGTTTATTTGAATATTCTGAGTGGTATAATAGCATGTTGCTATGTGATTGCCAAGGCGTTGCAAGGGTGTCCTGGGTGGGTGCTATGGCATTGAGGTGGTTGCTATGGCATTGCGAGGTTGCTGCTTAGGTGTTCGGAGTAGTTTAAGTGTACTGCTATGACGTTGCTAATGGTGGTTGCTTACTGGCTCAAGTCAAATGAGCATGCACCATAGTCTATATGATATTCTGGTCCTTATATATGACGACAGGTCCCCCCACACGGTTTTAAGTATCATTCATATTTATAGCACAAATGGTGCAAAACGAGTTACTCATTACATTTTGAAACTTAGAATTAGTGATTTAAATAAACCCCTAAGTATGTGCAACAGAATAGTGATGCATGCATTAGCTAATAGCACCAATGAAAGACAGATTCAGTTGTTCAGGTATTAACAGGCCAGTCAGTAACAGACCTTTTTGCCTCCAGAGGTCTTCTCTGGTTTGGCCAGATCGCTCTTGTCCTTGCTGGTAGACTTGGAGCGTTTACTGTTGTCCTTGTCATTGGAGTTTGGCGATTCGGATGGGCTGGCGCTCTTGCTGTGTTTGGAGGAGTCTGTAAAGAGTGCAAGTAAGAGAGGGCAGCCATGTGAGGCAGATAACACAACAGCCAAGACACCACAGGGAAAGCTTTCTGATTGCCTCCACCACAGAGAAAACTAACTTTTTGGTTCACTAGATCGCCTCTTCTGCTCTCAGCAGTGGGCAAAACAAATTTAAAAGATAGGCATTATCAACTCACTCATTCCATTTTCATCTTTGCGGCGCTTGACTTCCTGGCTTATCTCACGGTCGCTGTTCGCATAGTCCTAGATGGGGGGGGTGCAAATCAAAATTCATGATTGTTAGTTTAAGCTCCTTTTCACCTTTCACCACGCATTTAATAACTGCCGTTTACACAAACCAGTCAGTGTTGTTTATAGCTTTTCTCAAGAGAATTGACACTTCACAGAGTTCCATGAAGTATTTCCGCTTTAATGTAGCAGAGTATATCTAGCAAACCAGTCAACTCTGCTGCAAGGGAGTCACTACACAACCTTCCCTTGTTGAGTTGTTTTAGCAACATGCCCAGGAATAATGATGCAATTCCAATCGTGGACTATCCTCCTTTTAAGAGGGTTATCTTTTAAATTATGAGGGTGAGGCCTTTTGAATGAATAAGGTACACAAGAGAGGCTGAAAATAGAGGTCGACCGATATGAACATTTTTACAACCATTACCGACTATTTTAGATTTCATGTCTGATAACCGATATGCAGAACCAATATAAAAAGGTACACACTAGGGGCTGAAAATAGAGATCAACCAGTATAAAATTTTACAACTGATACAGATTATTTTAATGTTTGCAAGTCCAATAAACCATATGCAGAATCAATATTAAAGGTATAAAATATGGGCTGAAACTAGAGGTTGAATAATATGACATTTTTACAATCGATACAGATCATTTTAATGTTTAAATGTTCGATAACTAATATTAAAAGTACACAATAGGGGCTGCAACTAGGTCGACTGATATGGATTTTTTCTTACCACGGACACAGATTATTTTTGTTTACATGTCCGATAACTGATATGTAGAACCGATATCAAATCAACACTTTATGCCTTTTTGCATAACGGTAACTAAAAATCTAAATTACAAAAATGTAAGCAGAAAAGCTTAAACAATGGTTAAAAACCACTTTAAAATGACCATCGGTTCATCTCTACCGGACACCCAAAAACGTTATTCTTTATCAAACAAATGGAGAGTAAATGAGGGTGTTGATCTTCAAATCCAGAAGGTCAAACTAAATATTATGAGCCATTTTATTATCTGTTCATTTTATTGGCCGTTTGCAATTTTTGCAACATTGTTACCAAAACTTGCAACACATTTAAACAGTTAAAAACTCTGATTTGTTTGGTTTTATTTTCCAACAATAAATGTTAAATAAAATTAAACTAGCAACAATTTAAAAAAAATAACTAAATACAATATTGGGCACATTTCACTATTGACTGCCATAAAACATCTCCCAATGTTCCCTTTTAACTCTACGACACTTTTATTTTGCTGTTGCAGCAAAAAGGGAACACCACAATAACATTTCCTATGATTTTACATCTACCTGCCAGCATTTACCCTGCTTTACCTTATATTTGTATTCCAAACCTGGAAATGTGAAAAGAGAACATTGAATTGCCCTGATTTCCTCTATGCCCTCGCCCCATGCCCAAATCCTTTTGTAAACAGAACGACAGAGACAAAGCACTCACTCGTTTTCTGTCCTTTCTATCCTCCTTCTCCCTCTCTTTGGAGCGGTCCCTGGATTTGTCAGAGTCTTTCTTCTCGTCGTCCTTCTCTTTGCTCTTGGACAGGGCTGTGCTGTGGTTAGGGTGGTGCTGAGGGCAGGATGGAGAGATAAAGCAGGGTTAACTCTTCACAGAAGGACAGATACAGCTCTCACAGCGGCCTGCGGTCACTTCATTAGCATGCCCCATTAGTTACACTCGCCTTCCCATGAGCCTTCACACCTCACAGAGCTATCAGACACACCCACAGGAAGTCCAAGCGTACTATTAAAATCTCAGGTTTCCTGCTGAAACCCATGTTTGCAGCTAAGGTCCCTGTCACATAACTTGATTAAGGGCCTCAATACACAAACCTTCCTTTAAACAATATAAAACCTGCAAAACAGAGCTGAGGGGGCTTAAAGCTTCATCAGATTAGCAAGTATATCTAATTTGACAAATTGGCAAAAGCTTTAAAAGATAACCATTCGCAAATGTATAAAAAAACAGTTCATCTCTTCAACTGTAAAGCATGGAGCAATACTCTAATGAAACATACTAAACTTCTCAATGCCTCACAAGAATAGAACATGTTTCAGAAATGTAAGAAAACAGCGCATAATGACTTCTTTCTGAGATGGAGCAACATTTTTGAAAAATGTACCAAAGGAATTCTTCAGGAGAGCAAATGAATGTGTGTTGAAGGTGATGATTAAATGAGGATACAAAGCAAGATAAACTTAATTGTGTTGTGGACATGTTGACATTTATTCAAACTTGACATCGATATCCCACAAAGTAATTGGCAAGATTGAGTGTTTGGGGACTGGACAAGTATATTTTCTGTCAGCTAGACGGATCGGTTTGAAGAGCTTCAGCACTGTACCATGACAAGACAATCCAGCCCACTACAAATGTCCATATTTAATACTAGTGGTTGACCAATGTGTGTTTCTCAATGGCCAATGAAGTTGCACATATATATATATATATATATATACACACTCACCTAAAGGATTATTAGGAACACTTGTTCAATTTCTCATTAATGCAATTATCTAATCAACCAATCACATGGCAGTTGCTTCAATGCATTTAGGGGTGTGGTCCTGGTCAAGACAATCTCCTGAACTCCAAACTGAATGTCAGAATGGGAAAGAAAGGTGATTTAAGCAATTTTGAGCGTGGCATGGTTGTTGGTGCCAGACGGGCCGGTCTGAGTATTTCACAATCTGCTCAGTTACTGGGATTTTCACACACAAACATTTCTAGGGTTTACAAAGAATGGTGTGAAAAGGGAAAAACATCCAGTATGCGGCAGTCCTATTGGCGAAAATGCCTTGTTGATGCTAGAGGTCAGAGGAGAATGGGCCGACTGATTCAAGCTGATAGAAGAGCAACTTTGCCTGAAATAACCACTCGTTACAACCGAGGTATGCAGCAAAGCATTTGTGAAGCCACAACACGCACATCCTTGAGGCGGATGGGCTACAACAGCAGAAGACCCCACCGAGTACCACTCATCTCCACTACAAATAGGAAAAAGAGGCTAAAATTTGCAAGAGCTCACCAAAATTGGACAGTTGAAGACTGGAAAAATGTTGCCTGGTCTGATGAGTCTCGATTTCTGTTGAGACATTCAGATGGTAGAGTCAGAATTTGGCGTAAACAGAATGAGAACATGGATCCATCATGCCTTGTTACCACTGTGCAGGCTGGTGGTGGTGGTGTAATGGTGTGGGGGATGTTTTCTTGGCACACTTTAGGCCCCTTAGTGCCAATTGGGCATCGTTTAAATGCCACAGCCTACCTGAGCATTGTTTCTGACCATGTCCATCCCTTTATGGCCACCATGTACCCATCCTCTGATGGCTACTTCCAGCAGGATAATGCACCATGTCACAAAGCTCGAATCATTTCAAATTGGTTTCTTGAACATGACAATGAGTTCACTGTACTAAAATGGCCCCCACAGTCACCAGATCTCAACCCAATAGAGCATTTTTGGGATGTGGTGGAACAGGAGCTTGCGTGCCCTGGATGTGCATCCCACAAATCTCCATCAACTGCAAGATGCTATCCTATCAATATGGGCCAACATTTCTAAAGAATGCTTTCAGCACCTTGTTGAATCAATGCCACGTAGAATTAAGGCAGTTCTGAAGGCTGAAAGGAGTCAGACACAGTATTAGTATGGTGTTCCTAATAATCCTTTAGGTGAGTGTGTATATATATATATATATATATATATATATATATATAATAAATAGAAATACTGTAAAATTGAGTGTTTACTCAGATATATATATAAATAATAGAAATACTGTAAAATTGAGTGTTTACACAGATCCAGTATGATCCTCTAAAGCAAAGGCAGAAGGCACCAATCAAAACCCACATGGTGAGTAGCATGTACCTAAAATAACAATTTAACTGCTTCAATATATCGGCCAATTTTTTTTTTTTTATCAGACCGATAACAGATACCTTTAAAATTCACATTTAATAATAATAATAATAATTCCTTACATTTATATAGCGCTTTTACATAGCATAGGGATGATGCGAAAGCAGCCATAGTGCGCCAGAACGCCCACCACACACCAGCTATTGGTGGGAAGGAGAGAGTAGAGTGATGTAGCCAATTCAGGGATGGAGATTAATACGAGGCCATGATAGATGGGGGCTAATGGGGGGAATTTGGCCAGGACACCGGGGTTACACCCCTACTCTTTATGAGAAGTAAAAGATTTGGGAAAACAAATTGGATTTTTAATGACCACAGAGAGTCAGGACCTTGGTTTAACATCTCATCCGAAGGACAGTGCCTTTTTACAGTGTAGTGTCCCCGTCACTATACTGGGGCATTAGGACCCACACAGACCGTAGGGTGAGCACCCCCTGCTGACCTCCCTAATTCCACTTCCAGCAGCAACCTTGGTTTTCCCCAGGAGGTCTCCCATCCAGGTACTGGCCAGGCTCAACCCTGCTTAGCTTTAGTGGGCAACCAGGCAAAAGCTGCAGGGTGATATGGCTGCTGGTAATACAGATTTATCAGTGATACAGATAAGGCTGCCAATATATTGTGCATCCCCATTTAGAAATAATTTGAGAATAAAATAATGTGCATAACCTTTTTTCAAAGCTGTGTGTAGATATTGGAATGTATCCTAATTAATCCTAAAAATCTAAACCGTCTCAAACATCGGCCGATTAACCAATATATTGGTCCATCAAAATATATGATATATTTTATATATTCTTTATTACATGACAGGCTTTAGCAACGTACATTAAGCCCAGAAATGCTCCACAAAATCGCAGAACAAGCTGCGAAATTAAAGCATGCATTCATGAGCTACACTCATCAGTTGTGGGCAGACAGCAATCGACAGATGATGCTTAAAAATAAACCTGCTGCAAAGAGTGTCACCGTACATTAATGAAGATTGTTCACGTGTATACAGGTGTCACCAGGTATATAATCAGGGTTTTTCCAGGCTCAAAATGTGGCGGAGGTGGTACCATACTGCTCGAAGAAGTGCCGTTAAAAACAAGTAAATGTTGGCTTTGAAATAATACACTCCTAATGACCTGGCAACTGAATACTAGTGTTCACTTTGTCAGCTGTTTTTTTAATTTAGTCTTAGTCCTGTGTCAAAAACTTTAGTTGACAAAGTCTAGGCATTTTAATGTGGTTTAAGTAAATGAAAACTGTTGACATTTTAGTCATATTGACATTAGTCATTGAATGCTGTAAACATTTTAGCCATAAGAGTATTATTGATAAGCATTTATCAATCTAGTCTATCCAAAACCAACATACATACATTTTATTGTTGTCGTCATTTTAGTATTATTTTAAGATTTATCTTAAAATGATGATCTCATCAATGACGCAAAACGTTGCGAGCTGCAGACAGCGGGGTGAGAGACGAGTGTCGTGAATCTTATCGATCGACGTAACTTTAAATCTCTCCCGGTCTCTTCTCCAGATCAGATTGGGTCACTTCCGCGACTGGTTGAAGCGACTCTGACTGCACAGAGAATGACAGATTTGGAGTTTGTGCTTATTTACATGTCACGGTCCCGTATTATATGAACTTTGAAATGAAAATCCATGACATAGTATGGAATGATATTCCGGACATTATTCAAAAGGAATTGCAAATTGTATTTGCAATTGTGTTTTCAATTTGTGGACGCATAAAATGTGACAATCCAAACGCAATTGCAAATCGCGCACTTCCCAAGACAAACACGCCCCATAGCATAATCCCACCCTTGACCCTGATTGACAGGTTTCCGTGTAAGGCATCGGAAATGGAAATACTAAGGGAATTAGTATTCCATTTGAGTTTTGGCTGGCTACATAGCAACGCTGAGAAAGTGAAAAAGCAGACGTGGTAATTGAAATTGCTATTTAAATATGACAGGGCCAAAACTCATAAGATATGGGAAACACAGTTGCAAACGGACTTTGCTTTTCCATTTGAAATTTGGCAGTCACTGTGCGTTCGCTTAAACGAAAATGCAAACGGTAATGCACAATTTGCAATTCCTTTTGAATTATGTCCGGAATATCATTCCATAACATAGTAAACTGCCCAAACCATCATGTCTAGCACTCCTCAACTTTAGTTATTAGTAACAACAACAAAAAAAACCTACAACAAACTGCTGATGCCATTTATTCATGAGAAGGACAAAAACGTTATAGATGGAAGTTATCTATACAGAATAAGTAACTGATGCTCCAAGCGGATACGTCAAAGATGAAAACAGGATTGGTATGAAAAAAAAGAAATCAAGATTTTTGAGAAGTGTGTTGTAATGGGGTGGAAAAAATGGAAAGTGTAGAGAATAAATATGATTCTTGAACTGCCGTGTAAAATGCTTTGTAGCTTGTGGTCTGTGTTGCTTGGAAAACTGCCATCGCAGACTCTCGTTCAAATCCACAGATGCTCTGCTGATTAATGTGGGAGAGACAGAGATGAAGGCCAACCGAGCAAGAGAGAGACTGCTTGTTACTGCTGCAGGACGAATGAGTCTTTGTCCTGAAGACCCTGAATTGGCATTCTTCTTATTGGACAGGCAAGCTTAAAGAACTGCAATGCATGTCAAATATAACGCCATAAGGATTGATCGGTGTCATTTTAGCTAACTTGATCTTGCCTGCACATCTTAATCTGTAATTATTCAGCAAGGTAAACTACAATAATACATTAAATGAATGCTAGACAATGTTCAAGAAAATGCAAAAAGACCCATGCATTAGTGTAATGTAACTGGGTTACAGAAAATATATATATATATATATATATATATATATATATATATATATATATATATATATTATATTATTATAAAACAATAGTGCATCAATATCAAAAAGACAGTTGTGATGGAATCACATTAATACTGAACTGTGTCAACATATTTATAACGTACAGTCTATTTTATGAACCGCTACCGTCATCATCCACCACATTTAGCTAACAGTTAGTGATAAAGCTGGCTAGCTAGCCAACATGTAATCATGCAAAGAAAAGGGATTACTTCAAACTAGTCTCGCATAGTCAGACCTATATCCACACTTTGTTTTAGCCCTGTTCCAGCACTGGAGAGTCAAATATAATATGCAGTCTCAAAGTTTCTAGTAAAACAATCATAACGGTGACATTTTAATTAGGCTGCCTCATCTGTCAGCATGATGCCGGTGAATCACGTTCAGTGTCTGTTTTTGTCGATGCTCGTGTCCCTATGGTGTGTGCGCATGATCACGAGCAACAGATAGCTGCTGTAGTTCACTTAATGGCCACAGGTGTTATTAATAACAAGGGTTTCTGAATATTACATACTGCACCTTTAAATAAATAAATAATATTTTTACTGTGGTATATACATTTGGTTTGTGTGTACTGGTATTGACTACTCCAATATTAGGGTAGTGATAACCCCACATGATGTCATTTAGAGGTTCCCTGAAGACACCTGATCTTCCAACATCACATTATACCTCTGTCACATCTGCAGGTAGAAAAAAAGGCTCACCACAGAATCTGACAGCAGAGATTAAATCACACAAACCTCCAGAGTGTGAATGACAGCTGAATTAAAAGGCATGTATAAAACTATTTCACCTACAGAATATGAACTGACAACTGAATTACAAGTACGTACACACAACTGTTTGAATATCAAATGAGCGACTCCTGTGAGATAAATACTGCCGTTTCAGGAAAACAATACATTTCGCAATCATATGGGGTTAAAAGTCAGCAACTAATTCTAAAGTCAGCAACTAATATATATCCATGCTGAGACCAAAAGGCTAGAAGGCATCTTTTTCTCCACAAGATCAAGATGACACTGCAGGATAACAGAGGAATACTTTTGAGGACAGGCCATCAGAGGGAGTAAAGGATCAACTAAAATAACAGGCTGCTCAAAATTCAGCTGGACTGTGTTTTCAGGTGGCACCATCAGCATATTTTCAAACATCATTCAGTGACCAAACTGCAAAAACACTTTTCTCCCCGGCAGTTAAAAGGAGCAGTTCAGAAGAGACGAGTGGCGAAATAGAAGATCAGAGTCCAATCAGACAATGGGGACTGTAAGAAAAGTCCAGGAGAGCATAGCTACAGGAAGAGCATAGGATATTGTGTGGCTGAAAATACATTAGCAGAATATAAAATGCCCTTGCAGGGGTGGGGAGGAATGTGCGAGCAGAAGAGAGCAATGCAGCATGTTTCAGGGATATTTGAGTATCTTTTGAAGGAAAAAGTGACTTTTTAAAGACCAAGTTCATATTTTGGAAGCTTAATCTTAATACCTGCATTTAGTACAATAATATAATGTGCAGATGCAATCATGACATACACAGTAAATTAATTTTCTGGGCAAAGATGCGATAAACAGATTGGTGGTGTCTGAAAACACAGTGAGCAGCTTACATGGACAATATTTTTGAGCAACATAGACATGTGTTTGAAATGCTCGAACAAATGCTGCCTACCTAGATAACATTTTTGGGTATAATAGGCATGTTTGAGCTGTTTGAACAAATAAAAAAAAAATATATATATATATATATTTAATCTTTCAAGAGGCCATTTTAGGGCATTGTTCGGGATGTTTGACTGAATGCTATCTACTCTAACTAGACACCATTTTTGAGGATTATAGGCATGTTTTAGACATACAAGCAAATGTTATCTAACTAAAAGCCATTTTAAGTCATCGTTTGGGACATTCAAACAAATGTTAACTATCTAGGTGACATTTCTGGGCATCATTTGGGACATTTTAATGAATGCAATCTTTACATGCATTATATTTTTGGCCATCTTTTGGGACATTCAAACCAATGTCATCAACTTAGACACTATTATCAGGCATAATTTAGGAAGTTCATATGAATGCTATCTACCTAGACACCATTTTTGGGGATCATAGACGTGTTTCAGACATACGGGTGAATGAGCGAACTAGACACCAAGTTTCGTAAGTAGATGCCATTTTGGCCATCTTTTGAGACATTCAAACCAATGTCATCAACTTAGACACTATTATCAGGCATCATTTAGGATTCGACCAAAAAGACACCATTTTTGGTCGACATTTAAACAAACGTTATCTATTTAGGCGAAATTTTGGGCATCATTTGGGACATTTTAATGAATGCTATCTACCAACACACCATTTCTGGGCATCATTTGGGACATTCGAATGAATGCTTGTTATCTACCAACACACCATTTCTGGGAATCATAGGGATGTTTCAGACATACAAACGAATGTAATCTAACTAGAAATTCAAAACGTATGTCATCAACCTATACTCCATTTTTGGCCATCATTTGGGACGTTCGAAAGAAATATTGGGTCCGTTATAAAACTTTTGCTAGTGAGCTGCCTACATAGGGAGCTTGTCTTCTAAGGCAGCATCCTTATTTAAATGATGCCTCACAAGAGTACGATTTGGAACACTTTACATAGGCAGCAACTCCATGTGTATTTCAAATAGTGCTCCACACACGCAGTGCACGAGACTCGGCTCACAATGTATTTCAACACCGGTGATGCAAAGGGAAAGACGTGAACCTCTAATGACCATAAAAACGCATAGCACACACACATTTTGGGTAAAAGTAATTTCTATGATATTAAATTATTTTTTATCAATACTTTTCCATATTGAATGGAATGAGGATATTTATAATCCAAATTTCTCTCATTTCGTCCACTATTTTGGATTTATTTTTCCACCAAGCTCATCATGGTGCATTCTGAGATTTCCTAGCCAGATAAGGATACATACGATGTTACAGCAAATTAAAATACCTAGCTTTGGAACAGCCTTTGCGTCGGAAGCGTGCCTATGATGCCTCACCATGCTGCTTCCTTAGGATGCTCACTAGGTTTTGGAACAGACTCATTATCTACCTAGACGCTATTTTTGTGCATCATTTGGACCTTTCAAACAAATGTTATCTACCTAGATGTCATTTAAGGGCAACATAGGCATACAAACATCAAAATGAATGTTATCTACCTAGACACCATTTCTGGAGCATGTTGTGTGTAAGGTGTGTTTCAGACATCATTATTTGATGGGCCATCGTGCAATTAAGTGTTGTAGCAAATACTATCTAATGAGACCATGTTACCTACCTAAATGTCATTTTTGGACATCATAGGCATGTTTCAAACATACAAACATTATCCAACAAGACACCATGTTATCTAATGAGACCATGGCACTATGTGCATATTTTTAAGAATTGGTTGCTGCAATTCATTTTAAAATGTTCATTTGAATGTTTCATACATACATATGATGCTCAAAAATATTGTCTAAATAAGCAGCTCACAAGGTTTGGAGACAGCATTAGATAGATAGAGTTTAGAGATGAAAAAGGTCCAAACCTTTGAGGCAGAGTCCTTGAGATCGTTGAGATTGTCCTGTAGGAATGAATGGAGATGACACATGAGCTGGAGATGATGGCACACAGCAGGAGAAAGGATGGACGGGGAGGCTGGCCGTCACTCAACACATCCCCATATAGACCTTCAAAGACTAGAACTTTCACATGGTTAGAGATGAAGAGACTTCTGGAGCCTAACGCGAGTATGAACTCGACTATTTCACCCTACATGTGCGTCACTGCAACTGTGCATTAATGGTAAAAGTCTCAACGTCTATCTTAGGTCTAAAATAGAGCATACATTTTGTAAATTAACTATGGGGATTATGAATAGGATTAAACAAGATACTCAGCTAGGATTCATTTATAAAGGGCTCTAGAATATAAGGAGCTTGTGTACACTTTGGTATGAGGTCTTGTTCATAGACAATTGAAACAAGATTCCAGGTCACGGATAGGCAGATTCCTCTGGGAAGGCTTTGCCCACACTTATCCTGGTTGCCTTTCTCTGAATGCAGTAGTTGCTGATGATGCGTCACAGGTTTCTCTGGATGCTGAAGAGGTTGTCCGCTGGTCATGCAGATGTCTGGGGAACTCTCACTGAATCCCCTTCCATGGCAAGGCAATTACAAACACCAAAACCCCGGAGAGCAAATGTGGCTCAAAAAAAATGTAAATCATGTTGGACCAAAAAAGCAAGTAGTGGCGGTGGAGAGCAGCGCATTCATGTCAGGGGATCCAAGATCGGTGATACAATAAGACCGGTAAAACATCCCACTTCTTCTTGGAGTTGCATTTGTCAAGAAGATCTGGCTTGATTTCTTCTGGGTTTAGTTTAAAAAGATTTGTATTTATCTTTCTTACTTTTCACTTTATTCAGCAAGTAATATGCTATGACTCCAAAATTTCAAAAAGGGGAGGACGATTTACAAAAATAAATATATATTTACAATCTTACAAAAAATTGTTATATAAAAAAGGGAGGGAAAAAAATGTGGCACTTGGGTTAGATACTCTCAGCATAAATACATTGAGCAAAAATGAGACACGTGGTACAATTTAAGATAATAGGAAGTCCTTGGAATTTTATCTTAAATATTTGACATATTGTAAAAATATATCCCCCTCCCCCAAAAAAATGTCCATAGGATGCAAAATTCCCCCCACTGCTCTCCTACAACAGCTGGGCTCCAGAAGCATACACTCAAACTCCTCTAGGCTGACGCAGTGGGATGAGGAAGGTTTGGAAAAACACGTGATCTCCGACAGGTAGGGACAACAGGAAAGAAGTGTACAGCTCTCCTCAGGCCATACTAACCTTAACTGCAGAGGAGTGCGACGGTGATGAGTGAGTGTCAAGCTTTCGCCTTTTTTGTTCTGGAAAAAAAAATTAAAAAACATTTTGTTTTATCTGCTTTTCACACCTAAAATGTTCAGAGGGATAGTTCCACTCTCATGCTGTTAGGTATTTTCTCTCTTCCATGAAACAAAAAGGAGAAGTTTACCAGAACCACTGAGCAGCTTTTTTCTATAGATTTAAAGTAGAAGGTCATTTATATTGCCAACTTCCTAAAAGGATGACTCTCTCACACACACACACACACACACACACACACACACGCTCTTATGGGAAGAAATTGGTACTTTTATTAACCAAAGTGGCATTCAACTGATCACAATGTATAGTCAGGACATTAATAATGTGAAAAATGACCATTACAATTTGAATTGTTTTTCAGAAGATCTTAAACTACTTCAAAGAGTTCTCATAAAAAAAAAAAATCAGCCACATGCAGTAACGACAGCTTTGCAGTTTTCCCATAAGGCCTGCATCCCTGAGTCTTCTGTTTACTGTTGTACATGAAACTGGTGTTGAGTGGGTAGAATTCAATGAAACTGTCAGCTGAGGACATGCGAGTTGTACACCTGGGCCTTCCACATCTCTTTCTGTCCTTGTTAGAGCCAGTTGTCCTTTGTATTTGAAGACTGTAGTTACACCTTTGTATGAAATCTTCAGTTTTTGGCAATTTCAAACATTGTAAAGCCTTCATTCCTCAAAACAATGATTCACTGATGAGTTTCTAGAGAAAGCGGTTTCTTTTTTTGCCATTTTTAACTCAAAAACAAACACAAAAGACAATGTTAAGCTTCATTTAATGATTCAAATAGCTTTCAGCAATGTTTGACATAATGGCAAGTGATTTTCTAGAACCAAATTAGCAATTTAGCATGATTACTCGAGGATAAGGTGTTGGAGGGATGGCTGCTGGAAAGGGACCTGTCTAGATTTGATAAATTACTTTTTCAAATAGTGATGCAGCAGTTTTTATCCTGACAATACTTTGTGATCAGCTGAATGCAACTTTAGTGAATTAAAGTACCAATTTCCTTCTGAAACAGCAAATGCCGTACATGATTCCAAACTTTTGGCTGCCAGTGTATATATACAGCTATCAGCCACAACATTAAAACCACTTGCCTAATATTGTGTAGGTCCCCCACGTGCGACCAAAATAGTGCTAACCCGCATATCAGAATAGCATTCAGAGATGATATCCTTCTCACCACAATTGTAACGGGAGGTTACATGAGTTACTGTAGACTTTGTCAGTTCGAGCCAGTCTGGCCATTCTCTGTTGATCTCTCTCATCAACAAGGCATTTCCACCCACAGAACTGCCACTCACTGGATGATTTTTGTTTTTGGCATCATTCAGATTAAATTCTAGAGACTCTTGTGTGTGAAAATTCCAGATCATCACCAGTTACAGAAACTCAAACCAGCCCATCTGGCACCAACAATCATCCATGCGATTATCTAATCAGCCAATCGTGTGGCAGCACTGCAGTACATAAAATCATGCAGACACTGGTCAAGAGCTTCAGTTAATGTTCACATCAACCATGTGTGAACTATAGTCAATTTGGTCTGTTTGCTCCAACCTTTGTTTTAAAAGTGAGTTCTTCAAATAAATCAATCAATAAAGTCAGGTTTCTCCAAACAGTATGGTCCCAGAAGTCTAATTAACCATATCTAACTCTGTCAATTTTCTTTGAGGTTGTTATTGCAAACAAGGTGAGAGCAGTCTTACCCCGTTCTGACTCGACTCCTTCAGATCTGGGCACAAGAGACTTCAGGTTCCCGGCCCCAGCGTTCTTCTCCATCTTACTGCTTTCCTTGATCTTGCTGTCGTTGGACACGTCGCGTTCCTTGGACCACTCTTTTTCGGCAGATTTCCCATCATTTTTGGTCTTCTCGTCCTTCTTGTCTTCCTTCCTCTTGTCCTTGTCAGCCTTGGGTATCTTCTCCTTGCCATCGATGGGCTTCTCCTCCTTGCTGGATCTTTCCTCCTTCTGCTTCTCCTTTCCTCCTGCCTTGGCCTCTGGAGTGCTCCCTGGGTTCTTCTCTTTCTTCTCCTTTTTCTCCTTTGTGGTCTTCTCTTTCTCATCTTTCTCTTTGCTCCCTTTAGTGCTGTAAAGAGAGCAGGAATGAATTGAAGTCTACTAAATATTTGAAAAACCATTGCAATGACACCAAAATATATTTATAAGGCTTTCATTCAGCATCTGCAAAGAATCTTTTATAGTGCAAGTTAAGAATACCAAGGAAAATTCTCTAAGACTTTCTTAAACAACAAAAAGCAATATGAATTTTGATAAGTTGTTCTGATTCAGAATAGTCCCAACACATTGGAGTTGCTGGTAAAATGTTACATAAGAACCAGGCACAAATCCGATGTTTTTTTTCCTGGAGTGAGAACTATTAGATAGGTTAGAAAAATTATTATCTAACACAAAATTAGCTTAGCATGAACAGTAGCTAGTCTTGTACACAAACACCTGTATTCCCTTCATTAAAATGAGATTGACATTATTTGTTGATCATGTGTTAATGAATTTAGTTTTATTAAAATGGTTATACGATTTTACTAAATAACTAACTACACATTTTTTTCACCAATTGTATTGTTAATTAATGGATTAATAAATATATACTCAGCGATCACTTTAATAGGTACAACTATTTATTCATGTCATTATCTACTCGCAGCGCAATGCATAAAATCATCCAAAAACAGGTGTGGCTCTTCAGTTAATGTTCACATCGACCAACAGAATGGGGAAAAAAATTTGATCTCAGTGATTTGGACTGTGGCATGATTGTTGGTGCCAGACGGGCTGTTTTAAGTATTTCTGTAACTCCTGGGATTTTCACACACAACAGTCTCTAGCAGCTCTAAAGCCCATTTTGCTGTACTTTTTAATAAAAATGTTTGATCTTATCAATTTATTAATAAATGTTTTAATACTTTTACTTGCATAAGAAAATCAAGAAATCAAAATGACTTTAGCCTTTCATTTCGCATTAAGCTAGAATATGACCTTTTCAATTAAAACGCTGATCTTATCATACTCCCTGAGCGACAGTGTGAGAATGTGATGACTCCTCTTGATGGTTTCCTTCATTATTCAAGCAGATCACATAGTGACCTCCCCGCCCTCTCATCTCAGGTGAATTACAAATTCCTGACAATGCCACTTTACCTGACCCCGCCAAATCATGTTACAACACTCAGAAATCCATTACAAACTCATTCCATTCACACGCTTCCTGAATGGAAATTAAAGGGGACCTTTCTTCCCCCGGTCTCCACACGACACCATTGAAGTATTTCTTTCAAAATTATGTTTTACACAGCCAATTTGATGGGCCATCATGCAATTGTTGTAACAGCCATGCTCTTCAGAGATCGCTCCTTCCAAGGCATTTCTCGCCTCAATTGCTCAATTTAATAGAATTGTAACAGGATTCTTGCCTGGAACGCGGTTCAATTTGATTACACAGTTCATAAGGAAGGTAGACTTTGATAAAGGACTGATTTATTTGGCGAGTAGTTTGAAATAATAAGACCCTGCTAAACTTTCGCACCCCAGGGCTTCAACTTTTAATAACGTTATATAAGAGATGAGAGCAGTACATCATTCTCTGCTACAGCTGCAAACTAGCGCGGCATGGAGAGTCGGGTCTTGGGTGAAGTACCTGTTTGGAGTGCTGCTTCCATTGCTGCTGCTCATTTTATTTGCTGCAGTGCTGTTTTTGCTGGCAGTTTTCTGAGCCACCTGAGATTTGTCCTTGGATTTATCTGTAAACACATCAAGGCAACACAGACATCACAAAAGGGCAGGCGAAGAGAGATGATAGTATCATTATTTAATGGGACAACATTTTGTCATTTACTCGCCCTCATGATATTCCAAACCCACATGACTTCCTTCCTTGGAACACAAAATAGGATGTTAGGCAGAATGTTCAGTCTCAGTCATTATTCACTTTCATTGAATGGAAATTAAGATGCAATGATTGTGAATGGTGACTGAGATTAACATTCTGCACAAGTCATTTTGTGCTCCCAAGAAAACAATGTCATATGGTTTGGAACGAGGGTGAGCAAATGACAAAATTCGCATTTATGGGTGCACTTTCCCTATAAGGAACTGCAAAAAGATAAAGTAATTGCTATGGCTTTATATAAAACAATAACAATATGACCTAACTGCCTATAACAATAAAGAAAAAATAAAGGTAAAGGTCGTTTTTTTGTGAACGAGTGACAGAGTTATGGAATATGCTCTTGATTTAAGTACATGCTGCACTACTCTAACCGCTGATGTGGGCATTAAGCATGCTGGGGAATTGCAGGCATCCTTCATGTGCCATTGAAAGCTCATTAAATGTGCATGAAACAGAGATTGTGCTCCATATAAAGTGAATTATTTAAACACACCCGACAAATCCTTCGAGATTTAAGGAAAAGGGAAAAAAAGAGGGAAGTACAATGGACATTCTAAAGGGATAAAAAGCCAAAGGTAAAGCACTCTAAAATTGTTTATCAAAGCCTATCAAAGGACTAGTTAACCCAATAATGATAACTCTCATCATTTACTTCCCCTTGTGCCATCTCAAACGCATGACTTTCTCTCTTCTGTAGAAAACACAAAGTCAGTATGAGGGTGAGAGAATTTTTTGGATGAACTTTCCCTTTAATAACACATTAATGTTTTTGGACATACAATAAAAAACAAAAATAATCCAATAACAAATAATATAAAATCATATGTGATTTTACTTCCGAGCAACATTACGGTGAGCAAATTATGTTAGAATTTTCATTTTTGGGTGAACTATTCCTTTAACACTGGAAAGTTATTTTTGCCCTGGGATGGAATGAATAGGTTTTTGAATACTGTGCAGCAGTCTAATTTGCATTTGTTTTGTTTAATCTTTGTGTTAATGTATGTGTGTGTGTTGGAGGCTATGCCAGTATCCTCAAGCCGTTTTAACCCAATTCACACAGTAATTGTTATTTACTCCCTCAGGGAAGCAATACCCACAGTGAGCGTGGCATGCCATGGCAACGTGCTTGTAGATGTTAAATAAGCATAAAGACATCCTTAATAAATGGATAAACCAGTCCAGATGCTCTCAAATCGATAACAAAAGCTTCACAGCCATAAACAATTTCTTCTACGCTCGTACCATCATTAACTCACCAGAGTCTTCGACGGCTCCCTCCTTGCCTTTGCCAGAGTTGGCAGAGGCGGTTGCGGCCGGCTTGCCCGTGTTGCCAGGTCCGTTCTGCAGCGTACCAGGCGTGGCACTGGGCACTGGCAGCTCCTTATGGTGGAACTCATTTTCAGGCACCATGTGCACTTTCCTGCCTTTCAATTGGCCAGAGTAGCTGCAAGTCACATACACGGTTAAAATCATGGCAGATGGTAATTCAAAGTCTAATGCTTCAACACAGGCACTCAAGAATGGATTCAAAAAGAAATACTCAAGAGGGCAGTTTTTGTTTAGGCCAGGTGTATGACAATAATAGTGTCTGTGTTATCATCAATAACAAAATGAAAATGGAATGAAAAACTAACTGAAATGAAAATAAAAACAAACAGGTAACCTAAAAACCATAATAGGAAAACTAAAATACATTTCCATATGTCCAAACCTAATTCAAATAAACATGATGAACATGACAATCGAATACATTATAAAATCTCAACTTTTACAATGGACTTTAAAAACCAGAGAGCCTTTATATTTTATTTAGATCTTTATTAAAAATTTTAAATAAATTAAACACTGTTAAATGAATTATATCAGTTGATGCATTAAATTTGGCAGACCTAAAATATAAAGAAAATTGATAAAAAGACCGAAATACTGCAGCTATACTGAGGGGGAAACAGTTAATATAACGTCAACATTAACATGTTTTCCCTTGAAACATATTAAATTAGCTTTCATCCACACAATATAAAAACACAATTTTCCTCCATCGAAAATGGAGCTCTTCGAAAACACCCTCCATTACCGCATATTTTGGAAAACGTTTAAAAAGTTAGGAAATCGAATACGTAATTTTTTTTTTAAACAAACGGATTAGTGCGGATGTGGCGCAAATTTTGGCCTTCCGTCCATGCAGAGGCTGAATTTTTGTCCATAAATACAGAGATTTTCGAAAACGTTCTCCCAAGTGGATACGTTTGAAAATGCTGTATATGTTGTCATGTGATGCAGTCATGTGATCCAACCCAAAACAATCTAGATGGTGCTCATGTTGTAGCACCATTGTTGTGCATGCTATCCACTTTGATAGCATTGTTAAAAGATAAATGTTACTTTGAACAACCTTCACTTCTGTAACGTGGACAGAACGGGCAGAAGGGGCAAAAGCAGTGATGACTGATCATGTTCATATTTCAGGATACTGTCAAGGTACTCCAAGGTACTTTAAACTCCTAAGGTCATGCACGTCACTGCTTCAACATTACACTCCATTAATTGTGATGGGACATTTATTTGGAATTGCTGTCCAGCAGCAGAACACAAGGACAATTACATTTCAGACAACACGTTTTTTTCCACATGCACAGTAAGGGGATTAAAGGGCCGCTCACAAGAATTTGAGCACGCAGATCTGTATCGGACAATGCAATGATGACATTACAAATAACAATACTCTATTTCCTGTAACAATAAAACACGCAAGTTTAAAATATGTATTCTTTGTTTTGAGCCAAGGAGTCAGGGTGTGGCATTTTGATCTTTAATTGGCCATGCGTTGTCTCGTCGAATGGATTCGCAGTTAAGACTTAAACTTACTTGAACTTTGGTACGCAGTGTCGCACGAAATTTCTTCGCATGATTTTGCGTTACCGTTCTCCCGCATTCAGTTGCATGTGAATGGGAGTGAATTGAGCGTGAAGTCTAGTGTGACTTCCCTTTTGAGCATATCAAAGGTGGACGAGGAACTTTTTGAAAAAAGGCAGTGGACTGAGCACGTTTTGAAATGAAAGTGACGTTTTAAAATTTATCCAGATTAATGTGGGCGTAGTCAGTGTAAATAACTAGTAAAAATTAAACTTAACAGAAAGGACAAATTGAAAATAATAAATAAATAAATAAATAAAATTCAATGTAAAATTCAAAACTATATTAACCCTGATCAGTGTTAACTGAATCAGCATATTTTAGATATACACAAGGTCCGATTCCCTCTTTCATTTCTTGTTGATTCCATGTTTCTACAGAGAAACACAAAGAACAGGGCCAACATCAGCCCAATAAGATGAGGTGTGATGAGAAATCCCACTGGTGGCATAAACACACTACAAAGTAAATGTCAACAAGTATTACGACTTCTACATTGAAAGATAGAGCCATTAAAAAAAAAAATAAAAAAAAAAATCACTTAGGTATACCTAATCAATCGACTTACAAGTCTCTCGAAACGATACGAGCAGCTCACACCAAACAGCTATGTTCCAAAACCTATTGAGCTGCCTACCTAGACATCATACTGAAAAGTGTTGATGCAAAAAAAAAAAAAAAAAGTTGCAAATGGCATTACAAATTGACTTTTTTTTTTTTGTTGCACTTTGTATTTTTAGTGTCTCTAAATCGAGCCATTTACTAAGCAGCATGCTAATGTTTAATTCTATTAGAATCAGTTGGGTCAAGTCTTCTGTACGCTTCATGCAACAAGCGCTATTTATGCAGCACATGGAGATGCTGCCCATGTAGAACGATCCAAATCAGTCACTTCTGTGGCTTCAATATAGTTGAAGGCAGCTGCCTTTGTAGTAAGCAGATAGCAAGGTAGCTCACTAGGGTTTGTTTTCGAGCTGCTTGTCATTCAGGAGAATAGCAAAGGCAGTTGCCCTCTGGAATCACTGGGGCATATGAGAGTCCTTGTCACTTATTCAAGCTCCAGTGAAGCACAACAGCTCATTGCAGTTAATAACCGATAAGACTGCCTTATCATGACAGGACAAAGGCCTTCCGGTTGGCAGAGTGCAATAGCTGAATGGACTTTGTTCATTAAGAACCAATGAAGAGGCTCTCATTCTTCCTTGACTGACCGTGCTAAATTACGAGCTTTCAAGTCTCCTCCACAACCAACCTTGTTCCTAATGATGTGCCTGAGATTACCAGACACTCTGGGCCATCTTCACTAGCCCGACAGATCTGATCAATCCCACTGCAGAGCGCACGCTAAAGGTGGCAGAAAACTGCAAAGAATAAATCTGTGTCTTCCTTAATAAGGCTGACCTCTGCAAAGTAACACCTAGTAACTCCCTGTTAGCTCACTCAAAAAGAAAAATGATGTCATAATTTAGTCTCCATCATGTCCCTGTATGACTTTCCCTTCACTTTTACTGTATGGAAAAAGATGCAATGATAGTGAATGGTGACTGAGGCTAACTTTGTGCACCTTGGAAGAAAGTCATACAGCTTTGAAATGAGTGATCAGACAACGAAATTTGTTTTTGGGGTGCACTATCTATTGGGTGAATAAATTTGATTTTCAGCTTACTTTTATACAATTCTAGGAACCACCATAGAGCTACCAGCCAGAAAATTCATAATAACGATCAGACCACTAACTGATTCAATAGCTGCCTCGTTAACACCTACAACAGGTTCAGTTCTTGGCCCCTATATATCATTGTCAAGAGGCGGCGAAAAACAAAGTAGCTACACTAAAAACCCAGAAAACTCTCAAGGTTTCCCAGAACCACCAGCTAGACTCCTGAAAGAGATAGATAGGACTGCACCCCCCTAAACCAGTGTGGTGAAAGCACTTCAGAATTCTGAGGCCAGCTGGCTCTCTGCTCAGTTACCCCATGGCTAACGCATACAGATCGGGCCTCTTCTCCTTCTCTTCCTGGAAGATCTTGTGGACGCGGCACTCCAGAGCCTGGCCCAGGTTCAGCACTTTTGGGTACCATGGCAGGATCTTGGTAAGCACAATAAGGATGTTGCGGATGTGGGTGTACTCGCCTGTCTCAAGACAGTGAACTGATGCCTGAGGAAAGAAGTCACTTTTAGGGATAAATGCCATGCTTTATCCAAATAATTTTAAATACAGTAAATATCAGTAATCACATTAAAGGGATAGTTCACCCAAAAATGAAAAATTGTCTCATTTACTCACCCTCATGATATTCATGGTGAATTACTTTTTTATTTTATTTTTTTCAGAAAAAAAATATCTCAGCTCAGTAAGTCCTTAAAATGCAAGTGGTTGGTGATCAGACCTTTGAAGCTCCAAAAACCACAGACAGTCAGCATAAACGTCATCCATACAACTCCAGCAGTTAATGTCTTTTAAGCAACATGATCGATTTTGGTGCCAACAATATCAATATTCAAGTACTTTTTAAATCTAAATCATCACTTCCGGTCAGCAGCAGCAAGTGCGTTCACGTCACAAGAGGGCTGCGTTCACTCGGTCTCATGTGATGTATTCGCATTGGTATGTTACGGATGTAAATCACACATTTCAAACTCACATTCTCGCAGTTGAGACACCCGGATACCACAACAGCTCTAAACCAACGAAGCTTCTGTACAGCATTCCTCCTACTCAGTTGTAAACAGTGCTGCTCTTACTGGTGTGTCACACATGCCGCGGTTCTCGCTTGAACATGCCAACATGATTACGTCACAACCGCATACTGCTGCTGACCGGAAGTGATGATTTAGATTTAAAAAGTACTTAAATATTTATCTTTTATGCACCAAAAGAGACCGTGTCGCTTCAAAAGACATTAATTCAACCACTGGAGTCGTATGGATGACGTTTATGCTGACTGTCTGTGAATTTTGGAGCTTCAAAAGTCGGATCACGATCCACTTGCATTTTAAGGACCTACTGAGCTGAGATATCCTTCTATTTTTCTTGAGTTCTGCTGAAGAAAGTCATACACACCTGGGATGGCACAAGGGTGAGTAAATTATGAGAATCTTCATTTTTGTGTGAACTCTTTAAATGATAATTGATTGATGATAATAATGTGGACAGAGAGAACTTGTCATCAATAGTTGAAGTCAGAAGTTTACATTCACTTTTTATTTTTACATTCACTGTTGAAGTCATTAAAACTAATTTAACCACTCCACAGATTTCATATTAGTCACTTAGGACATCTACTTTGTGCATGACATGAGTAATTTTTCCAACATTTGTTTACAGACAAATTGTTTCACTTTTAATTGACTATATGACAATTCCAATGGGTCTGAAACTGACATATACTAAGTTACCTTTGCTTTTAAGCAGCTTGTCAAGTCTTTAGACAATTAGCAACTGATAGGAGATATACTGAATTTTATGTGTACCTGTGGATGTATTTTAAGGCCTACCTTCAAAACCAGTGCCTCTGCTTGACATTATGGGAAAATCAAAAGAAATCAGACAAGACAAAAAAAAATTGTGGACCTCCACAAGGCTGGTTCATCCTTGGGAGCAATTTCCAAATGCCTTAAGTATTATTGTTTGTAAAGATGAACGTACGTTAAGTATAAATACCTTGAGACCACGCAGCCATCATACCACTGAGGAAGGAGACACATTCTGTCTCCTAGAGATGGATGTAATTTGGTGCGAAAAGTGCAAATCAATCCCAGAACAACAGCAAAGGATCTTGTGAAGATGCTTGAGGATACAGTAGACAAGTATCTATATCCACAGTAAAACAAGTCGTATATCAACATAACCTGAAAGGCTGCTCAGCAAGGAAGAAGCCAGACTAAAGTTTGCAAGTGCATATGGGGACAAAGATCTTACTCATTGGAGAAATGTCCTCTGGTCTAACAAAACAAAAATGTAACTGTTTGGCAATAATGACCATTGTTATGAGGAAAAATGGTGAGGCTTGCCAGCATCATGTTGTGGGGATGCTTTGCTGCAGGAGGGACTGGTGCACTTCACAAAATAGATGGCATCATGAGGAAGGAAAATTATGTGGATATATTGAAGCAACATCTCAAGACATCAGCCAGGAAGTTAAAGCTCAAATCGCAAATGGGTCTTCCAAATGGACAATGACCCCAAGCACACCTCCAAAGTTGTGGCAAAATGGCTTAAGGACCACAAAGTCAAAGTATTGGAGTGGCCATCACAAAGTCCTGACCTCAATCTGATAGAAATTTGTGGGCAGAACAGAAAAGGTGTGCACGAGCAAGGAGGCCTAAAAACCTGACTCAGTCGCACCAGTTCTGTCTATGAATGGGCCAAAACTCCAGCAATGGTAAGCAGCATGTGGAAGGATACCCAAAATGTTTGATCCCAGTTAAAAAAAAAAATTAAAGGCAATGCTACCAAATACTAAACAAGTGTATGTAAACTTCTGACTTTATGCTCTACCATTTCAGAGCAAATACTTAGTTAATATTAAGAAATACATTTAATATCGTTAAAAGACTTGAACAAAAATACTAATAGGTCATATGATCAACTGTTGTGGTGTGTGTGATGAGTAAGACACTAACTTTAGTCAACTTATAATGCCATTTGTGGACAACATGCCGAAAGTTCTCATAGTCCAGTTGGTCAACTTTGTTCCCTCCATCAAAACCACTGGCTCGGAAAATAGTCAGGAACCCCGGATAATTGCCACACTCCTAGAGAAGAAACCAGAAACAAACAAAACTAATTTGTAAAACTCAGGTTTAGCAAAGCCCAGAAAACTATTAGTCATGCAATTAAAAAATGCGTTTTAAAAATGTCCTTTTTGATGACTGAAATATCAGTTTGTCTGTAGTGAACATTTTTAAGTCACTGATCTGTCAGGGAAGAGGATATGCTCCACATGAAGCCGGCATGTTTTCACAGATACAAATTTAGTCTTGACTAGGATGCATTGGAGACACAGTACTGACAGAATATTTTAACAGGAGACTAAACAGACTGTTCTGAAAGCTCACAGAACCTTCTCATAGATAGCTCTGTCACTGTGCCATCGAGTCACAGTCTCTAGCATGCAGCACAGGAAACGGCCATAACGACGGGACTCATTCTCTGTGCAGCTCGCGACTGTGTAGATGATGTCAGAGAATACCTGAATGAGGAGAGAGAGAAAGCAAGAGAGAGATTGAGTAGGCTGCGAGAGAGCTACTGTTGAACGAAGGCCTTCTGATTAATGGAAATACTTCAAACATTCAGATAAGAGGACAAGAGAACAGCACATTTACAACTGGAGTCCCAGAAAAGCTTTGTAAGTCGAGTTATTTAACATTAACCAATGCAACACACAGCAAACAGGCTCGCAGTGGCGTTTTACATGAATTGGGTACAAAAAAGTTCCAAATCAAATTCAAGAAAATTTGTTGTTCTTGCTTCATCAATAGGGGTGCTGAACCTTCATAAAATTGTATTTGTCCACCTCAGGAGGTCAAGCTATGTATTGTGTGTTATGTTTTATTTTGTATTCATTTTAAATGAGGCTTGCAAACATTGTTGCCAAAAATTTCTAGCATTAAATAAAATACATTCAAATACATTCATGAAATCCTATATTAAATGGTCTACTAAGACTATCCCAGAATAAGTAACAGAGTAGCAAATTTAGCAATTACTTAATAGGGGCCAGCTAATTTGGCTAAACTGGTGGAGTAGTACTTACATTGGCTCAAATGTAATTTTAGTGCTTTTTAATCTGTATCTATTAAAAGGTGCACCAATAGGGTTGACAAAATCTGTTAAATATTAAATTCTTGGTAACTAAAGTCAGTCTAAAATTAAAAATATTCAATCCAAATTGCATTAAATATGTCAAAATGGCTGTATGGTTTAACAGGTTTGTCCTTTATTGATGTAAAGTGCCTGTACTGTTGCATCTAAAGCAGTGGACTCACTCTATCATAGCACAGTAGGGTGCAGAAGTTGGGCGTTTTCTGCTGGTGCACCAGCTCCACGAAGCGAGCACAGTAAACTGCGTCAATGGCCGAGAAGACACAGCGGGGGAAGATGCAGAGCTGCAGGAACTTGGTGATGGTTTCATTCTTAGTGGATTCTGAGAAGAGAACAGTGTGGAAACAGGGGTGAACGGAGACAGGAAGAGCCTTTGAACACTGATGTGATTGTGAGAGTTATTGGAAAACTCACTGGCCAGTAACCAGTTGTCTTTCTCCAGTTTGAGGCGTTGAAGGACTCTTTGCACGTGCTCCAGCTGCTTTTTCTCCTCCTCCTGCAGTTTGTCCTGCAGTGCAGTGCAGCGCTCCTTCTCTTTCTTTTTCTTGCTCAAGGGCTGCTAAAGAGAAAAGCTCCTCAGGAACAACAGAAGTCTCTGGGCTTTCCTTGTCAATATATATACTAGAGGTCGAACGATAGTGGATTTTGCTGTATTGAAAACGTAGGTGGTGATTTTCTGGTGAAAATTGAGCTTACTCTCTGACACGTGTATTCACTGACCAATGTGAATTTTACTGGTGGGTCCAAATGTGCATACAGAAAACCAATTTGCTGAATTCCTAATTAGATGTCCCTCAAAACAGAGCTTTAGCATTCCTATCCATCAAACCAATCTGCCAAAGCTTTCACTAATGGGTAGACGCCACAAGCAGTACGATAGTATTCCAATATGAACTCAAAATGTTGCTTACCATCTCTGTGTTTTCATCAATGGCCTTGATCTGCATCTTGAGCTTGTTGACCTCACGTTCGTAGGCGTTGTGCGGTACTGCCAGGTCATACATGGTGAGGGACCAGAATGTGGCGTAGAACTGGGGTCGAAGGTCATCCCACACTTTGGGCAAGTGAAGGGAGACGACAGCCTCATGTACAGGGGCCATAACCTGCTCGCAGGCTGCGATGTACTTGTGCACCTTCTGTTGCTGCCTGTTGCCCTTCTCTGCCTTCTTTAATTCGTCATACTTGGACTGAGGGAAGAATAAAGACAGCAGGCTAGCATTATAATTCTCTCAAGCATAAACTGGCCAGAAGATGCCAGCTAGCACGTGGAATTAAGAGGCGGTAAATCTCGTTAGAGTTAAAGAGAGATACGGTTAACACCGCCCTGGAGAGCTGTAGCTAGGTTTTGAGGTGTGGGAACACACAAAATGAGCTCTGTATGAAATATTCATAAGGCAGGCAATATCATACACAAGTCTTAATGCGGCAAAACACAAAAACAAAATTCACAGTTTATCGTAATGTGCAAACTAAATATTGTTAAATCAAGACAGAAGTAACAGGGAAATATTGCATTATTGCATTCTGGGCAATTTCAACCCTATTACAACACTTCACGCAACATTTGTTCAACTTCACATGCACCAATCACACATTTCTGTTGTTTGAGAAACAAACAATTAGCGATAAATAGCTAGCCTAATACATATATGGCAGTAAGACCAATACAAAGCCAATGGGTTTAAGTAAAAATATAACTATTATGCAATAGTTATTTTAATTTTGCATAAATGTAATATTTAATAATCAGACTGGATGGATTCCACACAAAAAAAATTGTAAACGTTAAGTCACCAAGACTAAACTTGACTAAAAAGAGAAAATGTTTGGAACTGTTTTAATATTTAAAATACTAGTTTACATGTCATTCGAACCAGTAATTATGAAAAAATGACTTCTTAATGTGAATGTGTATTGAGCACACATACACCCCTCAAGTAGTATTTTTAAACATTTCAAAATCATGAAATCCTTAATAAAAAAATATATATTGTTTTCATCCAATAGTTCAAGTATTTGAAATAAAGTTCAATCTATTTCAAAATGAACCATTCACCCAATATGTGTGTGCTTTACGCATTTTTTGTGCTTAAGGTGTATAACGTTATTAACTTAGCAACATCCTAACATCAAACTTGCGGAATCAACTTTAGCATAAAGCATAACTAAAAACTTCTAGGCCTGGATATCATAATTTTCATATCCAGTTATATTTACAGGTTTTTCATGACCATGGGAGGCCTACCTTTAATTGCTCCCTATGTAGGGGTTTTAAATCAAGGCACTTGTGAGGATCCATTTGGGTCTGGATGCTGCCTTAGAAGGTAACTGCCTATGTAGACAGTAAGGCAGCTCACTAGGGTTTGGAACAGCACTGTACTGTTTGTTGGACTCACCAGAATCTGATGGGCGAACATGGGTCGCGACAGGAAGAAGGCAGCGTCGTGAGGTGTGTGGAACTGGTTGCAGAGGACATCGACTGATGGTACCCTCTTGATGTAGTCTTCTGTGCTGAGGTTAGATGCCAAGAACCCACCAAACTGCACAAGGGTGTCGTGACACTGTAGGGAGGAAGCAAAAAGAGAAGCATTCATCATTAAACGTGCCTCTCCTGGTCAATGTTCATTTCCCAGCCAAATGCAGATGCTCTTAATAAATCCTCAGGTCGCTCATTTATTTGGGGAACTGCACCTCGCTTTATTAAAGCCATTCATCACAGCCTCTCCATTGAAATCGATGGGATGCACAGTAAAGCAATTTAGCGGGAGCGAGACACTGGGGAGAGATTCTAGGGGAGGGAGATATGGCCAGACCATTGGGTCAACCACAGAAATGTTCCCATACAGCTGCTCTATAGTGGGACAAAGTTAGAGAACTAAAAGGAAGAATAATGACTTTTCTCCTCTGTTTTAGATAAAAGCATGCATCATATATCATTTTCTTAAAAACATGCAACAGTTCGATGAAGGCAAAAGAAGTTTTAACCACCAAGAATGACTCAAAATGAGCCTGGTCTCAGCATCAGAGGAATGTTTAGAAAGACATGCCTTCGTAATCATATAAAATAATTTGAATATATAATTATTTGTTTCAAGTTATTGATTGTAAGTAAAAGCGCATAATATATTGATATATGAGTGTAGGGAGACGATTCTTTTACGTCATTCGCAGTGCGATTCTCTTATTAGTGGACCCTTTGTCTTCAGGATCATGGGTAGTGCAGTTCCTTACCTGAAATTCCGCTATTGAAAACCATTTTAAATGGGTACTTCACCCAAAAATGAAAATTCTCATTTACTCAGTCATGCCATATCTATCTTCTGCAGAAAGTTTTAGAAGAATATTTCAGCTCTGTAGGTACATACAATGCAAGTGAATGGGTGCCAACTTATTAAGCTCCAAAATTCACATAAGGGCAACAAAAGAACTGCAGATGATTTTGGTGATTAAATCCATGTCTTCAATATGATAGGTTTCTACCAATATGATAGTTGTGGGTGAGAAAAACATCAATATAAAAGTCCTTTTTTACTATCCTGCTCAGTCAATCTCCACTTCACATTCTCCATCTGTTTTAGGTGATTAAAATTCTTCATGCATATCACCCATAACTGGTCAAGGAGAGTACATGATAAAAAAAATACTTGAATATTGATCTGTTTCTCACCCACAACTGCCATATAGTGTCTGAACACATGGATTTAGTCATTGGAGTAATATGGACTAGTTTTAAGCTCCCTTTACGTGGATTTTGGCGCTTAGAAATTTTGGCACCCTTCACTTGCATTGTGAGGACCTACAGAGCTGAAACATTAATCCAAAAAATCTTAATTTGTGTTCAGCAGAAGAAAGTCACATCTGGGATGGTACGAGGGTGAGAAAATGATGAGAGAATTTCATTTTTGGGTGAACTATCCCTAAAAATTGAAATAACACGGACTGATGGCTTCAACAGAAGCATATACCAATGATTAACAACCTCAGAGCTCACGACAGGTCTGTCATTTATGTTTTATGAGTTATCGTTAAAAATCCATCTACCTATGGAGAAAATAAATGGGATTTTAACTTCCAGAACCAGACTGTTGCGCTATAGACCGAAACAGATGTAACAAGACGGCCCGAGTGACATCTCTCTAACCAGAGTGTGCTAACAACAAAACTTGACATCAAAAGAGGAACACATTGGCTTGACCCTTTTTTCAGTGTTATAATCAGTTCAGATTGACAAAAGTCCCATGAAAAGCTTGACTGTCATGATTCACAAAAAAAAAAAATCTCTTTGCAGCAGAAAGAGAAAGGGGATGGAAAGGGAGATGAAATGCAGAGCAGAAAGGCAAGCTAGTCTTTCCAGCATTTATAAAGATTTACCATGGGTAGGGAATTGTAACAACTCATAATTGCATAAACACATCAGAAAGAAACCACACTTAACAAAATAACAGAGTGGTGCAATAATATTTGCATTCTCTGAACACAGAACAGACTAGAACAAGCACAGTATCTACCGCTTAAATCAGTACAAACTCCAATGTGGGAACTGCTCAGTGTTGTAGCTCAAATTCATCTGGGTCGTGCTGAAATAAGATACAGCTTGGGCTGAATCACCAGAGTATATACAAAATTAATACAAAGCCTCTTGTTTGACTTATGTGACAGGAGCATCTAAATTGCAGTAAAGCGAAACACAGAGTATAGTTAGTTATCTTTAATGTAAAAACTTATGCCAGGTGAAAAACCATAAGGCTGATCTCTTAATAGCACTTCTCAACAAAACACAAATTGAGGTATAATTCATGTCCTTATTGATATATTCGCCTCAATATATTCATGTCCGAGTTATTTTATTAAGTTTAATACTTGGGGTTAGAAGTTTGTTTTAAATGCCTTACCAAAAGCATGTGCAAAAAAAACAAAAAAAACAACAACTTTGTGCTTGTTAAGAGGTAACATGTAATTAAAGAATATCAATAGATGTTTGAACATGCAAAATTATACAAATTTATAAAATTAACTTGAAAATAATATTTTTCAGGGTGCTTATGCATAAATAATGTAATCATGCTGAAGGCATATTTAGTTTGCGAGATGAGTCAGTCTCAGTGGTGTATCAGATGCGGTGATAACCGGGCACAAACGAGCCCCACATATTTCGGCTGATTGTAATGAGCAGTGAGCAACTTCCTGCAAAGTGCGTAAAAAATTTTTATTTAATAATTAAAAGCTTCCCCACTGATGTCAGGAAAAAGCATGTTTCATGTTTCTCATTCACACCATGAGCAATTATTTAGACAATTTGGCATCACGAGAGGGAATTATTTGCTAAACGCTCTAATTTGAGACATTGAGGGAAAAGATCAAAAAAATAAAAACCAAAACAAAAGCATCGACCGGGCATCATTTCGTAGTCCCACACAGAATGGATCTGCTGATGATGTTAGTTTTTAGCACCATCTGCTGTGAATTGCGACATGTCTAGAGAACACGGGGGGAGAGGAAACAGTCAATTAGATTACCCAGTGAGTAAATGAGCTACGCAGCTGCGAAACATGAAAAGCAAACTGCAAGAGTGTGGGTGGATGAAAATCACAGAAGTTCTGTACAACTCCCTACGCGAGTCTTTCCTACGGCTGACACTGGGTACTTTCACTTCAAAACAGCAAGTTTCTTAATGACAAAAGTTTTGTTTGCTTTGGGAGACTGCATTTTTCAGTTAATTAATAAAAGGATTAGATCACCTAAAAATGTCAATTCAAAAGATGTTTTGCAGAATGTTTATGCTGCATTTGCTAAATGGATTGCTGTGACCTGAAGGTCAATGATAGGCTTATGTTTAATAATATGGAAATAAATATAAAGCCTTCTAAAGTCACTTTGTCTCATCAATGCTTTACTCGTCTGCCACTGCCACAATAAATACATTAATTTTAATTATTATTTTTATAATAGATATTCCATTTAATTATTTAAATAAAACTATTTATCATTATTTAATCATAATATATTGAATTGTTACTTGAGGGGACTTCTCTACTATATATATCTATAAAAACTATTTGTAATTAAAAATTATTTGTTGGGGTCTGGGTAGCTTAGCGAGTATTGACGCTGACTACCACCCCTGCAGTCACAAGTTCGAATCCAGGGTGAGCCGAGTGACTCCAGCCAGGTCTCCCAAGCAAGCAAATTGGCCTCGAAGATAGGGAAGGTAGTAATATGGGGTAACCTCAACGTGGTCATGATTAGTGGTTCTCGCTCTCAATGGGGCGCATGGTTAACCGTGCATGGATCGCAGAGTAGCATGAGCCGCCACATAATGGAAGTCTCTGCAGTGTCATGCACAACGAGCCACGTGATAAAATGCGCGGACTGACGGTCTCAGAAGTGGATGCAACTGAGACTTGTGCTCTGCCACCCGGATTGAGGTGAGAAACCACGCCACCACGAGGACCTGCTAAGTAGTGGGAATTGGGCATTCCAAATTAGGAGAGAAGGGGATATAAAATATATATATATATTTGAGGAACAGGGGTCCCTTGCAATGGGGATCATCTTAAATGTGGGTCCTAGGCTTCAATACATTTTAAAGCCCCAGCTTCAAAAGATTTGGAATTTATGGAATTGTAGTACGGAAAACAGCAGCATGAACATTCTTTGAAACATAGAATTTTGTGTTCATGGAAGAAAATAAGTTATAAGGGCCAGAAACTTGAGAGAGAGCGGAAACGACAATTTTAATTTTTTGGTGAACTTATTCCTTAATAGTTTTGACACTCGGGTGGACTGGAATGCCAGTTATATTTATACACTCTTGAGACATCCTATCAAATTCACAAACCTGACCTTAAAGTGGTATAAAATGTTTTAGAATATGTTCTTTCCTTGATTGCATCTTAAAAAAAAGGATCCTTCCTCATTAAAAGGCACAATTTCGTAAGCTATTTCTTTTTGAATTTTCCCTAAAGGAGCCATATAGTCTGACTGTTTGTCTATCTATATAATGAGAGGTGGCATTTTAAATTGTCTGATAAGTAAACAAGCATCAAACTTTTAAAGAAACATCAACATTTTCATGAAACTCATTGTTTCATCTTTCTGCATGTCAATTCCACAGTTGGTCAGCTTTAATTAGCAGTTCCTACTCTGAGGGAAATTACAGCGATACAGAGCATGAGTAGTTTTAAAGACAACATGAAACAGCATTCACAATACACTTTGCTTTAATGAGACACGTTTACATGGGAGAAATCAGAATTAGAGGAAATGACATGGTAATCATACCTGATCGTAAAGCTTTCCCACAAGTTTGAGATGTTTCTCTCCCCCCTCAGAGAAGACTACACCATTCCTCTGTTGGGCCATCAACAGACAGAGCGGCAGTGCTAGTTCATGATCCAGAAGGGCATCCTTCAGACGCTGAGATGACTTCTTAGTATTCCTGATCTGCCCAAAGTAGCCACCCTACACACACACACACACACACACACACACACACACACACACACACACACACACACACACACACACACACACACACACACATTATCCACCCACCCTTTAGAAGGCCCTTAAAATAGGCTCACACATCTCAATTCAATAACATGTCCACTAAAATGTTAAGAGTTATTATGTTAGTATGAATTACTTTTCCAGTCATTTGTGTGTATTTATGGATTTTTAAGAAACATTTAATATGTTAATATGTTTTTTCAGGCCTGGAAACTTATATTTCTGTGTTTTCCATAACCGTGGGAACCCTGGTGCTCTCAACCTTTGAAAATTAGCATTACAGGGCGAAAAGTCCTGACTTACTTTAAATGTATACTGTACAGCTATAGGTATTTTCCTTTGTGGTCACACTTTAAATTGCCTCAGCATGTTCAGTTCGAGCTCTATTTGCAATGCAAAACAGCCTAAACTAGGCAGATCTTAGACTTGCTAAACAATATTGCTTTACAATCAAAAAAAGTTAAAATGTAAAGTCCAGCTGTATCTCATTACATGAGCTTTATTCAACTGCAGAGTGCTCTGCATCATGAGGAAAAAATGTCTATAAAAAAAGAAAACAGTATTTTCAACATTTTCAGTTTCAAAATTTTGTAACCAAGATAAAATCAAAAGTTTACACTAACATTAAAACAAGAATAAGCACACTGCAGTCATTACAATTAAACACATTAAAAGTTGAGGAACTTTGTTAATATGAATAAACGTGCATGTCAATTCACAAAATAACACTGTCAGAATTTTGTCAGGGTTCCCACTGTTTTCAAGGCACAATTGTACAGGACATTTCCAGGACAATTTAATGCGCCCAACAAGTGTAATATCCAGCTGAAAACCCATGTATCCATTTAAATCAACCTTTTATTTAAGTGTTTGTGTGTTTTTGACAGTAGTTTCTCACTTCCAGATAAGCAGTTCGCTACATGGCCCACTGTGATTATTAATCCTAGCAAAGCTGTGATTTAATTAAATAAATAGTCTGCATGTGCTGAGCACTTCAGAGGGCTTTGCTCTCTGTCATATCAAACACAAGAGTGCACGTGATCATGGTGTTTTCAGTGAATAAGTGGCCGGCTCACACATTCAATTTGAATTGCGCATCACTTCAAATTATATATTAATTCAAATAAATCACAGACTTCTGCAGTTTAATGATCACACTAGGACATACCACAATTTTAATTTGATTGTGCATTTAAACTTTGATTTTCATCCAAATATTTCATACTCCATGCAGGACCACATTAACGCAGAGGGGCCCCGAAATTCCAGGGGGGAGCAGTGTCACGGCATCCACCACAGGATACCCCCCACCCCCATGGACGTTTGCGAGAAGACACGTATGTAACACGTTTATCGTTAGACGTTGACATGAACACAGAAACAGTGCACAAGTGTGAAACCAGTCTGTGTAGAGCATGGTCATATAGTAACAATGTTCGGCCTCCAACCCCAACCGCATCCCCCCTGTACTTTAAAATGCCATGTATCGTTCACCTCTGCTTTGAGCTGCTCTCCACCCGTCATGGCCTCCAGCTGCTCCAATGTCATCTCATCAGTGATCTCAATGCCTGCCATCTTTTGCACCACCTCCTTCAGGATCAGCAGGTCAAAACTAACAACAAAAACATGTCACATTTAACAAATTAATAAATTAAGCCCTAGATAAACAGGAAACTGCTCTTTGGGAGATTTATATCCCTTATGACCCTACAAGAAATTGCATTCAAACTCAATTACATTTCAACACTGTTTATTTTGCTGTCGCAAGTTTAACACACTGGGACAATCGTAATCAACATCTATCCGGCATGCACACACATCATTTTGCACATACGCAGACCTGTCCAGATCTATCCATTATTCAAATTATTCTAGGGTCGAACAGTGGGTGGTTTAAGGATGTTTAGGCGATGTTGAAAACAGTGCTGAATAAGAACCGGCTCATAAGTGTAATTTGTTCGTGAATCAGACTACACTGGTCACACACTATGCTGCATGCAACCAGCGATGAAACTGCAACAGAAAGATGAGTTGTCTATTTACGGTTTTTGTATTATTTCACAGCACCCAGTCAATTAGTTTTGAACTGCAAGCTCACAATGCAGAGTATGTTGCTAAATCTTTGTAAACATTTTTAGAAGGAAACTTGTCAGGGTTTTTTGAAGGCTGGCTTAACTAAATTCAATCTAATGTAAATCAGTTCATCTTTGCCTTAAATCAGATTCATGCTAAAAATGTTTAATTCTCAACACTGTAACACAACATCAGTTTTAATAAAGTGTGGGTTGGGGGGGGAAGAATCTAAAAACGGACACCGTTAAACACATGTGTACCTCTTGCCGGCTTTCAGCTGGTTTGTCACATACTGTAGAAGACCAGCCAACTCAATGGGATATTTCCGGAAAACCGCTCCACAAAGACTTGCAAGACCTGAGGAAATACGTCAAGACAAAAGCATAATATTACCATAAGCATTTGCATTAGAATCTCTAAGAGAGCAAGTCAAGAATGTCACAAACACTCAAGCAGCAAGGCCAAACAGTTTCAAGAAATGACATTTCACGTCCATTAAGAATGTCGGATGAAAGGATCAATTTATTCAGCATCTGCACATATCGAAGAGGTTTTTAGAGGGAGGGAGGAAACGCGGCACTCACTCTGCAGCCATGATGAAATGGTCGTGTCATCGTGTTTCATCTTCTCTTTCTCTGGGTTGGCTAAAGCTTCAATAATGCAATCTGCCCACACAGTCAAGGGTTTTAGACACACCATGGCTCACTCTTTTAAAGATAACACATCCGCTATAAATGGCAGATGCTATTCAATCAACTTATTACATACAGTGCAAAAGTCCATTTGTGAAAATGCTTTCTTTTTTTTAATACACTTTCATTACAAAATATTTTACCACAATAACAATTTGCATAAAAGGTTGTTTAAAAATTCCATTAATTGCAGAATTAGTATTAGTTCTGACATGCCACATACTAAAGAATTGTAAAATAAATGGACATTTCTCAACCATTTACACAAATTGTTATATTGATTTTTAATTAAAATATTTGCATTAAATGTGAGAACGCAATATAGAAGAGTTTTCACCACCAGACTCTTTTTGCACCCTACTGAGTCTTTGTTTTGACACATTCAAAAGAAAATTAAGTCTATTTTTCTCAAAAAGTGCAGAAACACCTTCTTCCCCCTCTTTTTAAACACACAAAACTGTCAGCATTGGTGATGAAGAAGTCAAGGTGAGCTATTACACACTATTTTAATCACACGCAAATAACATGAGTTTGAAGAGATCAGCAAGTTCCTGGGAGAGCTGTTATTAGTGGAGGGGGAAGATTATTATACTGTAGGAGTGTAATTATAACAGAGCAATCAGGAAGGATACAGGCCAGCACATCATAGTTGAGAGACGTGAGGTATTTGAGAGAGTCCACCACTGGAGTGATGAGGTTGTCGTACCACTGGATCTGAGAGAGAATCTGAAAGAAAGAGAAAAAGATTACATAAGCATTTCATTTGTTTCACTTTAGTACTGATGTAGCATTTAAAAAATTATTAAAATAAAACTTGTGAAATCCTATTCTTATTATATTAATATATTTCTATTCTGCATAATGTTGATTACAATAAATAATTGACTCGAACCTCATTTATTTAGAATACAGTTAAACCGATATGTCGGTTTTACCGATTAATCAATGCTGGAAGTTGCTTTTTGAAGTTGAAAGTTTTTTATCATTTCAAAATAAAGACTCCCTGGTAGATTTTTGGGGTTGTTTATACTTCCACATTATGCACCAAAACCATTTTTTTTTTCTGGTTATTTTGGTTGAACAATAAACTGCATCTGAAATTTTACTCATTTAAGACACTTTTGTCTGTGCCCATCATGACAATAAAAGGAAAATATATTAAAAAAAATTACAAAAAAATCAATTTGAAAAACTAAATTGCCGATTAATCGGTTACCGGCCTTTCTGCCAACTTAATTATCGGTATCGGCAAAATCCACTATCGGTCGACCTCTAGTTTAGAAGCAGCAAAAATCTCAGTAAGAGTAAGGAGCTTAGAATGGAAGTGAATGGGGCGAGTCCACAAACACTAAAATACACACTACAAGACATAAACAAATATTTATAAACTGATATAAAGCGTAATCAAATCTGCGATATATTGGCGTCACAGCAGCTTTCAGATTTAGAGATGTTAGAAGTTAGAATTAGGGATGTGCCACAGTGGGATCGATCAGTGGGGTTGACTAATAAAATGTATATTTTAGTGGTGGTTTTAAAGGGAGAATTGTTAATTGAGAGATGCAACTTCTTGGATTTGTTTTTGTATGATTACAGCTTGCTGTGCTTAAGTGAATAATAGTCAGCACAGTAAAACTTCAGTCTCGTCTAGAAGTTTAGTCTCTCTAATGCCTTACATTTAGTCCATTTATGCACCGTTGTAGTTTCAGCCATGAAAGCACAGCATCAACAATGCATTTCAAGACGTTGCCGTTTTTTGTGAGGTGCTTTGGAAAGATAGTCTTTTTCTGACAAAACTTACATAAATTGTTCCAGTAAAAAGGGGTTAAACTGCTTAATGTCATGAACTAGACGTGTACTCCCATCATTACCTTGCAGTTCTGTGAATGCACAGCAAGGATCATCCTGAGATTCTTGAGTGCTCTGGTTACATTAAAGCACATCAATCTGTTGTTTCTTATTTCTCACTTCTCAACTTTGAATTAACATGCTATAGTTATTTAGCCTACTGTTGTGCTTAGTATCCACATATCCCTCTGAAAAGTGACTGATTGGGGACAGGTGACCATAACAGAGCTTAATTATGCATAATCCTTAACACTTACTAATCATTTAGTAGTTTTGCACATACCTAGTTGTAATTTTGCTGAACACAGATAAGGTTAACATGTGATTTTATCACACTAAAATCATGTTACCATGTATAACATTTACATCATGTGGCAATACTTTGGAGACTAGGGTTGCCACAGGGTACGGTGCTACCAGTTTTACATGGTACAAGGGACAACACACGTGTGAAATGTTCTACCATGTAAAAGGGGGAAACATGAATGAAACTTCCGATATCACATAACTTCTGAACTGTTTTTACAAGAATAGTATCGACTATGAGAATGCTGTAAATGACCTCAGACCATCTCAGGAGGTGCTCTGAGATCAGTTTGCTTTATTTCCACAGAGCAGATCGTTGTGAACGCAACTCTGCAGGGTCACTTTTATATATAGCCTATACATCTGTGATTAAATCATAAAATAATACAAAAACACGTTCACCTCGAACCATGATTTATATTTCAGTGATTATTATCATCATTATAATTATTATGTTTACATTTAGAATAATTTTTAGATCTTATATTAGTATGTATTAGTTTTATATTACATTTTATTAGTAATTTTCCACCTGTTGTCATAGACTGATAATTGTGGGATGGTAAATGGAAAGATGGTTATGATTTTTTTTTTCCCGACCATTTATTTTCATTGCTTTTTTGTTTGAAGTGCAATTAAAATTTTGAAATGTCTTTGATTTAAGTTTTTTATATAAATTAATTTTCAATGCATAATCACTAAAGCAAGAATATTCACTTGATGGATGTAATTGGATATTGTGATATTTTTGATATCATGACCATATTTCTTGCATATTGCCCAGCTCTAGGAGGGAACAGAATGAATTCATTCAAACACAAAGTCATTACCCTTCCGATGCAACTAATCTGGGTCCTGGGAAAAAAGGTAATAAAACACCTACATTAAACCCGCAACAACCCACAGTAAGTGATGTATTTGCTCGGACAACAAAATACCCAACCGGTAGTCCATGATGGAGAGAATGCACGGATGAAATAGGTTCGCTGCCCAAGAGATTTTGCCCTTCACAACTGTTGAAAAGTCATTTTTTTTAAAAGTTGAACAACACATATTTTAAATGCACTTCATTTTTTTCAGTTTCATTAGAATTTTTAGTTCAAAGTTTGAAATCAAGCTGCTTTGTTTTATTGTTTAGGCTAATTGCTTAACTAAAATTACCCCATAGTACCACTTAGCATCCAACCAGTGGTAATACCGGTGTTAGTCGGTTTGAACACGAACACCGCACCGGTGTGAAAATTATGATTTTGTGGCAAGACTATAAGAGACTGTGTGTTTTTCAATGTTTCTAGGGACTGGCCCCATTCACTTCCATTGTACGTGCCTTCCTGTAACAGCAATTTTTGCTTATTTAAAAAAAATATATATATATTATTTATTTTAGTTGTTAATCAACATTCTACTACAAATGCAGTCGATGGAGCTTAACTTGTATTGAACCCAGAACATTTATTCATGAAAGTAAATAGGATCAATTATGATTTCATGTTTAACTGTGGAAAAGGTCTGCAAGTTCAGCTGCATTAGAGGCAGTTGTAAACTGAGGAAGGCATGTGAAGATTCAGTCCTCTGCTATCAATGGAATAATACAGCCTTTGCCAGAGCGCCGATCGCAGCACTGAATCTGAATTTTTTCCAAAATCCTAATGTAATCAAAGCCTTGCCAACGTCAGCCATTTCCAAACCTTTTCTTCTCAATAAACGAGAGCAAAACTCTCGCCGCTGAAGACGTGCACAGCATGAACAGTGCCGCAGCATGAGTTTATTTCTAACCCCACAGAAATGAGTTTCTGATGGATACTCTCCAGCAAACATGAAGATCTGCATGGTCAGAGCAGTCATGAATGGAGATGCATATGATTACCACCAGCCTGCTGACTAATTCAGCCTAAATTGAGCCTCACGTTCATGCTTTCAATCTGATGTTGGCCATTAGGCCACATTTTGGAGTTCATTTACAAGGTTTTTAATCTCAAGAGCAATGAAAATAGATGGCACACTATAGATTATAAAGAAGCCTTGTAAAAGGCGTTATTAGTCGAGCAGACCATTCTGGACGTCACGGGCGATGAAATACTCACATAATCAAAGAGAATGGTGGGGTTACTGTGGCTTAACTTCCCAATCTGCCGTCCTGAGGGCTTCACGTTCTCCTTAGTGAGTCGCCTGGGGAAGAAAACGATAAACAGAGTGAAAAGTTAAAATGAGGGAATCAGAACATGTGACGCGGGCGCACAGCGAATGAGAGAAAAAGGGGACCATTCACAACAAATTATCTTCTCATTTCATTAAGAGTGTAAATTTTAAGACAAACTGATAAACCATAGGTGCAAATTAAACTTAATGTGACATTTTTGGTTACTAATTCATTGTCATCATTTAAAACTATTATTATTATTCCTCATTTTATTTTTGCATTATATTTAATACAATATATTACACTATCTTAATATTGTTTAACGAATTATAATATTTATAAATTCATTCACAGCCTTTTCATATAGTTGGATGATTGTTTTAATAGTTAATTTTTCACTTGTTGCAGCTTAAACTTTAATGAGGGGAACACACGCTCCCTCATGAGGGCAAGAGATGAAAGGAAAGTGGAGAAAGAGCACATGTTTCTGGACTCTACAGCTGCTACTATTGTTAATGCCATTTAATCGGGAGATGTGTAATAAAGATGTTTGAATTACATCACATCTTGTAACTCATGTTATTACTGAGATGTCTTCACCCGGTGGAGACTGAGAAGCTCCCGCCAAGAAAGATAATAAGGACCGCTTCACAGCTAACGCTGTTTTCCCTTTGCCTTGTCGTGTGCGAGACGCCACATTAACAGTACACACACTTTTCATATTCACAATACCTCTCCCACTGCATCGTTCTTATCTGCTGAATCAAGTTAGTTGCCTTACAACACTATGCCAGTATTCCCCATACTCTGCGATTGCATGACAGTGCTACAGAATTCTTAAAGGGAGCCGTGCATCTTTTGCGACATGAGCGATCGGTTTATGCATTTGGCCAAATTACCCGTCATAGGACGTGAATATCAGCTGATACCACCAATAGGTGGCCAATCGATAGGAGCATCCCTAATACAAACAAGTAGTTCCTAAAGCTTGAATTGCTTCGATGGTAGGAATGTTTCTTATTACGTTCCAGGGACATGATTAAATGTGTTAATTTCTGAACATGTAACTTTATATAATTATTAGCTCTAAATGAACACATTAAAATCGCAGCGTTAAATGTTAAACACACATATTTAGATATCAGTAGAGGTTAATTGAAAAGTGAATAGTGAGGCAAACATTCTGCGTAATAACTACTTTTGTTACACAAAAGAAAGTCATATTGGTTTGGAACAACATAAGGGTGAGTATATAATGACTGAATTAAGACGGCAGTCCTGTGTTGTGATTCTTGCATAAATTACCATGTTGATGGTATGACACGTCTCCGCTATCTGTGAGAGTATTGGGGGAGTGAACACTGTCTCTTTTTTGCTTCTCGCTCGTGTTTTCTGCATCAGCGCCACTGCACTGAGTTTTCTTAACGCATGCCAGCGGGAGCATGATGGACTGTCTCACGTGGGGCACACTGTTTCTTGGGTCGTTCTTTATAACGCTGTTAATTGCTAGAGCAGGGGGAGTTGTGTTTTCAGCAGACCTGCAGGGCTGCTTTGTCTGAAATGTGGCACAAAAGGGCCAATTAAAAAGTCAATTAATAAAGTAGCTGGGGAAAACACTTGCGGAGGGCACCAAGCCAACACTGGCATTGTGGAGATACATTTGAGCTGGTGTGTAGAGCCAAAAGGGGCTGCGGACCACTCAGCTGTGACGGTGTCATTGGTCTTAATAAGGGAGCCGTGCATGTGTATGTCTGTTCCAGAGTAGTCGCCACATCACATCAGGTGGCCTAATTGGTTTGCTTAACCTTCAGAGCACAATGAACAAGCACTGATGCCACCATCAGATTCCCAGATGGCTGATAAAGCTCATATGGACCACAAAGAAATAAGTTCCATAAATATATTTAGCAAACATGTACTTATAACAATGGTAGTTCTGATTGGATTAGCCACATTCTAGGCATGTCCCAATAGCATTTTTTTGGAAACCATTTACACCATTCCTTTTTCAGTACCTGTTTTTTTTTTTTCTCCTCGTAATGTTTCAGTTTTTATTAAGACTGATGATTTGAGGATGGCTTGTTTATGTTTCAGCAACTTCTACTCAAGACAAAAAAAGAAGACATTTTTAGCTTTCACACTTTAAAAAAACAACAACAACCAATATGTAAAGGCTGTATATCAATAAGGATTATTTAGCAAATGTTAAGCGTCTCTGCATGTTAACTCTCTGAGGTCGACGGATGCGCTGGATATTTTCGTAATTACAGCAGAAACAACTTAAAATACTTCGTCATTTTTGGGTATACAGATAAGTGTAAGACATCATTAGAGACTATATATAATGGGTCTACTTTTATTTGTGTACACTCACAATAACAACAAAATCTTGTGCTTTAGTAAAATAAAGAAAATAAAAAGGGTGAGCTTTCAGCAGTCTCTGTGTTCATGAGCATATTTCAGAAACACGTCACAAAAATGAACTGAAACTCTGTGAATACTTATCACACAAACATAAAACATACGTCTAAAGAAAGATTAAAATGTCTACTTTTAAATAAAACAATTCAAATTTAAAACAAATATTCTCCTGCAATGCAATCTGTTTGAAACAAAGCGATGTACAGTTTTTACTGGTCTATCTAATTATCTGTAATGTGATCCCACCCACCAGCAGAGCGTGCCATTCATGCGCTAATATGCTGAGATGATCAATGCAAATGTACACGCCCCCGACTGTGAGGTTGTAAACACATTTCATTCATTTTTCTGTGCGTTTGCAACGATACACAGGCGAGAAAGCTCCAGGATATTATGGAAGATTTAACATTTTCCTCAGAAGAAGAGTGGGACTCCGATGAACGTTTGTATTTTGAAGAGAGATTTGATCCAGCTGATACAATTTCAGAGGAGTAAGTCAATTAGTTTTCATAAGTTGACATGCTATTTTATATATACATGTACATGTAAATTGTATGCTGTATGATATAAATAATATATGTAATATGATATAGAAATACTATGAATGTTTAGATTATATTTTATCTAGTGTTTATGCTGCCTCATTATCATCAACAAAGCTTGTGCTTTCAAATATGTGTTCAGGTTAAATGAGTAAAATACACTTTAAATATGCCCATATTAGAAAATCAGCATATCATAATGATATCTGAAGGATCGTGTGACACTGAAGACAGCAGTAATGATACTGAAAATTCAGCTTTGATCACAAATTGCATTTTACAATATATTTAAATAGAAAACTGTTCTTTTAAATTGTAAAAAGAGTTCAGAATAGCAGTGTAGTTTCTGTATTTTGGATCAAATAAATCCAGTCATGGTCAGCAGAAGAGACTTCTTTTAAATGGTAGTGTAGGTCTAAAATTAAGTAAAGTCTTTATGTAAAGAAAATATATAGTCAGATTACTTTTAACTTAAAACTTGATTTTGATCATTAAGTCTCCTCACATTCATTCTCTATCCCTCATTGATAGGCCCAGGGGAGGGGTCTTTGTATCCTCAGGTGTGAAATACATCCATATTCATGATAGTTCATGCCTCCTTGCATATTACTTATCAACACTAAAAGTGTCTTACAAAAGTTCAATTACTATATTGTTTTGTATGAATGAGTGATCAGGATGGTTTTCACATCATTTTGTAGCAAAACCTCTAGGCTACAAGCTCCAGTTCTCAAAAGTCTTGTGGACAAATATTTAGTATGTGTTATATGACCTTATTTCAGTGACTTAAAATTTGTGTATTTTCAAAAACCATGCATAAACATTATTTTCTCAAAAAAACAAACCTGTACATGCATGTTGCTCACATATTATTGTTGCCCAGTTTGTGCTGAATACAGTGTAATTAGACTTTAGCCATTAATATGTTTTTAAGCAACTGAAAAAAGCACAAATGTCAAGGCATATCAAAACTTCTCCAGGGCCCAAAATACCCTCAGACCCCAGAGGGTTAACATGTAGGACCCCCCCCAAACCAAAAAAAAAACAAATTAACGTTTCACGTTTTTTTATTCTAAATTCTGTATTCCACAGTTTCATAAAATGTTTTCATCAAGTTACAGAAATACTCAAACCAGCCCATCTGGCACAAACAATCATGCCACTGTCCAAATCACTGAGATCAAATTTTTCCCCAGTCTGTTGGGGAACAGCTCCTGACCCATATCTGAATGATTTTATGCACATCACTGCTGCAACACGATTGGCTGATTAGATAATCGCATGCATGATTGTTGGTGCCAGATGGGCTGGTTTGAGTATTTCTGTAACTGCTGATCTCTTGGGTGAGGGGCAGTTCTGTGGATGGAATTGCATTGTTGATGAGAGGTCAACAGACAATGTAAGTTTGAACTAGTCTGGCCAAACTCCGATAACTACTCTGTACAATTGTGGTGTGAAGGATATCATCTCAGAATGCTATTCTGAGATGCGCGTTGGCGTTGTATTGACGCATGACGGGGACCTACACAATATTAGGCAGGTGGTTTCAATGTTGTGGCTGATCGGTGTGTGTGTGTGTGTGTGTGTGTGTGTGTGTGTGTGTATGTATGTATATATATATATATGTATGTATGTATGTATGTATATATATATATAAAATGTATGTGTATATATATGTAAATATATATATATTTTTGGCACATGTAGCAAGTCATCCGGGTATTCCATGCATATAGAAATTGTGCATACTGTGCACTGTACACATACTGCATTCCAAGTATGACATTCTGAGCATACCCTGTGTGTCTTCAAATACAATATAAAGCCGACGGCATTGAGCTCTGAGATGAAAGTCTAATGGAGATTTCTGAGGTACAATGCTGAATGAATGAAGGGCTGCTCTTCATCAGTCTTTCAGCTTCAGTGCTCACAGATCCTCTGCAGCAGCACTGCAGTGAGTCTAACACACTCCATCACCTGCGTCTCACTACAACTCTCTCTCTCTCTCACACACACACACACACACACACACACACACACACACACACACACACACACACACACACACACACACACACACACTTATGTCTGTCTGCTCGTCTCAGTACACCACAAAACGGAGTCAGATTTACCAATAATAACTTCACATACATAATAATGTAAAAATAGAGCCCTTTTTATGTTTCATTACATATAAATTTGCAGTTTTCTTAAATATTTAAAAGAAATCTAAAATGTCAAACCATTTAAATTCAACATTTAAATAATTTTTTACTGTATAATTTCACAAATACAAACCAAAAAAATCTATACTCCAAACATGATTAAATAAGAAAAGTTGAATTTAAATCAATGTAAATATTAACCATCTAAAAAGTTAAATATACTGTATATCTGAAACCAAATGTTCAAGCATAAACACTAAATCTAAAATGTTAAATATATGTAAACTTGTTAAACAAGAATAAATTCAAAATATGTTACATAAAAAAAATCTAATATACTTTATATCCAAAACAATGTTAAAATATTGTATTTTAAATCTAAAAACAAAATTGTAAATAAATTTAAAAAGTAGATTTGAATTACATTTAAAATGTTAGTTATTTTAAAAGTGTATTAAATTATATTAAAATTGTATAGAAATAAGACATTTGAAAGCAGGTCACATTCATAAGTTTAGTATGTCAATTCAACAGCTGAAAATCACAAAACAACTTAGCACGAGGTATAAACAGTACCAATTGAGATAGACTAAACGGATGAGAACGGTCTGACACACAAGATCTCGACTCAGCCCGTTTGACAGGCGACCTTGAGCTTCCCTCTCTTTCGCCCTAAATGCTTTTGACATCTTTAACCTCATCTCGTTCCCTGCTTGCTCCCTCTCCATCCAATTATCTGCCAAAATATCATCATTTATTCAACACACTTGAAAAGGAAGCTAACGGCCATTCTGCAAGCTCATTCAAAGCACTCATCTATATGCACATACACACACACACAGGGCAATATAAGCAGTGCTCAAGGGGATCTTACCTTGAAGTCATACTGTTCACTGGTCATGCAGTGTAACAACCTAATGCTACATGACTGAGCAATGATACACTGCCTACAGAATATGCCTGCATTATTAAAGGGGATATATCGTAAACAAAAAACATTCTAAATCACTAAAGCAAAACCTTTCGAGGCACACCTACATGATATGTGCTTTCACAGAAGCCCAACTTGTGTGATTTCCAGTAAGTACTACACTAGCCACAATCCTGATGAAAAATGCACCAATCAGAGAAGTGAACAGGAATAAGGGCAATCTGGGGTGAGATTTTGGAGGCTGGCTAAGTAACATAAGCTAACACAAGGTCCTTAAAGAGATAGTTCACCCAACAATGAAAATTCTCTCATCATTTACTCACCCTCATGTCATTCCAGATGTTTATGACTTTCAAGATCTTTAAAGAATTCCAGCTCTGTAGGTCCATACAATGCAAGTGAATGGTGACTATAACTCAGAAGGTCCAAAGAGGACATAAAAGACAGCATAAAGTAATCCATATGACTCCAGTGGTTAAGTCCATGTCTTCAGAAGCTATATGATAGGTGTGGGTAAAAAAACAGATCAATATCTTACACATTTTGTGCTATAAATCTCCACCTTTGACCAGTAAGTCACTGAATGTTAAAGTAATATCCACGTTAAGCGAAAGTGTAGATTTTCAGTAAATATGACTTAAATACTGATCTGTTTCTCACCTACATTTATCATATCACTTGAAAAGATGTGGATTTAACCACTGGAGTCTTATGTATTACTTTTATGCTTCCTATATGTGCGCTTTTTGGATCTTCAAAGTTTTGGTCACTATTCACGTACACTGTGAGGGACAACAGAGTTGAAATCTTTTGCAAATCTTGGTTTGTGTTTTGCATAAGTCAGTCATACACATCTTTGAGGGCATGAGGGTGAGTAAATTATGAGAGAATTAAGGTCAAAGTATACTTCGGATGTCGGTGTTGCTGATCTGAACGCGCACAGTTCGGACTGTTTGCATCTGCCTGCCGTTGACGGTCCTACAAGAAAATGAAAAAGCTGTAAGATGCGATCTGGAATGGAGAAAAACGATGTACACACGGGCATTTAGATGCAGCGAGCTTTGATGTCAATGGTGACTGGTAACGTCGCGTAAAATATAAATGGATGTGGACAGTGGAGCTTTCAATTTTCAAAGAATGACTTTCAGATTGTTTCAGAGGACTTGGAAAATAGAAAACACATGATATGAACTACTTTCATGGTGCTTTTATTTGTCATTTTGGAGCTTGATGGCCACAGTACCCACTCACTTTTTCTAAATGGAAAAGTAAACCCAGGTTATTCAAAAAAAAAAAAAAAATCCCCTTTTGGGCTTCATAGAAGGAGGTCTGGTTTGGATCAACATGACAGTAAGTAAATGACTGAATTTGAACTTTTAATTTAATTCCTTTAAGTAATAGACTTACTTCATGATGTATTTGGCTCTATCTATTGTCTGAGCCTTGATCTTCACCAGAAGTGGATGATTGCCGTACGTCTCATTCTTCCACTGCCCATAGAGCCGATACCTAATTAAAAAGATTAATGTTTAAATGGAACGCAAATATCTACAATGTATTCATGAAAATGCTTTTTACAGTTTTTCTCAAATCATTCAAATTTTTCTTAAACCGTCTTAACATTTTGAAAAATAATAAATTATATTCTGGTGTGAACAAGAAACTAATTGTTCAGAGATTTGAACATATTGTTTTAAAAAAGAGAATTGAGCCAAAGCAATTGAGGAAAAACTGTAAAGTGTTTAATTGTGCATATGGGGGCACTAACCTCCAGGAATATAGAAACATCACGAGTGAACAACAATCATTTGATATAATGGCTCCTATGCTGCAACAACTCGTAATATTACACTTCCACAACTATGTTTAACGGTTAACCAACAGATATTGTGGGTTAGAGGCATCATTTGGCTTTCTTGAGACATAAACCTGCCCAAATGTAACTAATTGGGAGAGAAATGACTCTTTATATGTTACCATTATGTCGAGGGTTGCAGCGTCTTACATAAGGTTACAGATATTTGTACACTGGCCTAGGAAAGCGATGATCCTGTTATGGATTTCAACTCCAAGAAGCTCATAACGTATGTATTATTAGGCTTTATTTCTTGTGAACTTCAATGCTAAACATTTACATTTTGTTCCTGTGAATGCGTGCATATGCCTCCCTGATGAGCGGACAGTACCTGAACTGGTACGGGAAGAGTTTGAAGAAGCCCCACAGCTCCTCTGACATGCAGGCATTGCACTCCATGAGCGAGAGGGATGGCAACAGCACCTGATCAGCAATACTGAGAAAACAGCTCAGCAGAGGGCCCTGACAGATGGACAGAGACAGACAGAGATCCATTACTTCATGCGCTCTTAAGACACAAATACAGCTGCACTGCAGGAGAGATGCTTTATACTATACAACATTGAGATGCACTGGAGTTTTAGATAATTTGTTTCCTTTATGAGAGTTGATATTAATCAGTATGATATCTTGCTGACATAGAATGTTTTAGCAAATTATATTTTAGAAGTCAATGCGCTAAAGAAAGCTTCTTTGGCCAAGAACATAAAATATTTTAATTTAAATGTAAGGGCTGGGTATTGATCAGATTATTATTATAGATGATGATATATTTGGGAGTGTTTTAGTTATAGAAAGTGTCTCTCAAATGATGCTATTGATTATTCAGGAGAACTTCTAACTTGCTACAGTATGAAAATACTAATTTGACCAATTTTATTCATTCATCATTTGTCATATTTGAGCTCTTAAAAAAAAAAAAAGAAAAAAAAAAGTGGTCGATATACAAGTATTTACATTGATATGTAGACAAAGTGCAAAAAAGGTATATAGGCAGTTCAGTGAGTGTCTTGCAGTGTTTCCCTTGAGCACACATTAACAAGAGCTTCTTAACCGCATCCGTGCTATGTGATTAAAAAAAAAAAAACTCTTTTTCATCATTGATAAACAACTGAATAAAGAACAGAAACGTAAAGAAAAGAGACATTAATAAATGACAAATGGATGGCGTTGACTTTGTCTTTGGACACACAAAACCAAACTTTTACTCTCAACACGCAATGAAAGGATCTTGGTGCTGCGTTACTCAATCTATTGCAAAGATACATTTTAAAATCAACCAGGCAGTGGCTAATCAGACAATTTTAGTGCCAAAGCGTGAAATTTGGTTGCGTATGCCAGGGATTTGCTTATGTTGTAGAGAGTTGTGCATAGAATAAAAGTCAATCTTGGGATTTTAAGAATCTATATCAGAAAATCTAGATTTCTTTCCCAGCCCTATTTTACCCTTATTTTGCAACACGGAAGCAAACAAGCGGCTGCGTTTTTGGCAAGTGTAACGAGTTCAGCAGTCATTGAATGCAATCTAAATAACTAGAACTTAGTGATATGGGCTTATAAACCATTACACAGCCACAGGATGTAACAGAACAATATGCCAATGTCGGATCATTTTCTAACATCAGCATTTAAAGTAAAAGACTAAGCAGATCATTCACTTTTTGCTGTGTTGTATTGGAAAATCTGCTTCTTACTTTACCGAGAGTATGACGATGCAGTTTCTTAATGTCTCCATGTAAACCTCCATTCATATTTATCAGTAAAATCTAAAATGTTGTCTTTATTTATTTCCAAAGGCGATCAGCGCATTAACTCTCATTCAGTCGGACTATGCAACAGTGATGAAACTGTGGGAAAATGTGATAAACGGTACAACTATTTGCGCTTCAAACCAATGTGTTTATGAAAACAATGATTAATGATAATAATATGATGACATATATTGACAGCCTTCAATATAAATAAACAATGTAGTATTTTTGTATTATTAAAATAGCTGGAGGTGGTTTATACTGGAAGAGGTCCGCATTCAAGGTGAATAAATGGTGGCCCCCCCAATCACGCTGAAAAATAAGGTGGATTTAATGTTAAGGCCATTTATTCATGACATCGTTTTGTAGGTGAACCTGGAAGGCTAATTTACCATTGGCTCCTTCAGGAATTTCTGATGAGTTCTTTAGAAAAGAAGTTCTGTTTCATTCCTCCTGACCGCTAGAGGCAGTGCTTGGCACTAGTGGATTATCGCAGCACCAGCTAGATAGGTCGAGAGCATATACCAACAAAGTCACGTAGTGACGTAGGCTGAGCTTCGAGGATAATAGCCACATTAGCTCAGCGTTCAGTCTCTTTTGCTTTCTCGCCTGATAGAGATAGGTCATTATTCTTTGTGTGATTCCGCACTGTCAAGAACAGCTTACAAGAGCAGTGAAGTATTGTCCTCGCAAGCTATAACAGTGCGCTGCTAAGCCTTTTTTGTCACCGTTTGGTGAGTTTATGTACTTCATTGCATATATTTTCACGATCTGTCAGTAACACTTTGTGCTTCACAGTGCAATCTGGTGGCTAGTGTTTACCGTGCTGATAAATTATAATCTTTACACGCTGATAATCTTTATACGAGTTTTTGTGATACGCTGTGCTCCTCTGTGCAATCTGCAGGCCAGTTATCAGAGTGTGGATATATTCTTTCACGAGTATTCTGTGCTGAACAGATATTTGGTTCTATCCGGTGGAATTGGATTACTTTTGTTCATCATTGCAGTATCTCTCCAGGGCTATTTACGGCTCTGCTCATCTTAGCCTTACGGTTCTATCCGGGGGTGTTTTGTTACCGAAGTGATCATGGCTCATAGCTCTATTGCCACTGGCGTCCCACTGACATGTATGCTGTGTCCCAATACTCTACTCTCTGCCAACGGTTATGATGTCTGTCCGTCCTGTTTGGGAATTCAACATTTGAGAGGAGCTATCACGGACCTGTGCATGCACTGCAGTCTTGAAAGGCTGCTACGTTTCGCTGAGTCGGACACTAATTCGACAGTGAAACTCGGGGAATCGAAGTTACCCCCACAACACAGACTCTGAAATGTTGTGAGTGTGTGGCAGCCGGTAAGGTAAACTTGCATCCTTGTGGTAGTTGTGGTCCTCATTTAACAATTTGTTAGCAGCTTGTGGTTTTGAAGTACACACAACCAGATTTAAAATTCACATTTGCTGATCTTATAGAAAATGAACAAACTTGTCATTTTTATCAAATTCACTCAAAACAGCTAATATTTTAAACTACCACTCTGGACTTCCCAACTTTCTTTGGCTTTTCCATGACTCACCATTTTGTCCTTGGTGTCCTGCCTGCTTTCACTTTGGTACTGTGCGAGAGAGAGAGAGAGAGAGAGAGAGAGAGATCAATACAGGCTAACAGACTTCCAGGGAAAAGTTACTGCCATTTAGTGCCATTACGTAGACATCTAGTAAGGGCCAGGTAATGTATTAAATATTTACCATATATTTGTGCCGATTTTGTTGGTAATATAAAAATAGAACAATTATGTTTGTGTTATTTGTTTAAAAAGTCTCCTTTCAATTAATCATTTCACATCATCAATTTGTCTGTGCCACACACGTGTCATTTTACGCATTTTCAAGTGCTGACAGACAGACAGATACTTGTAAATTATATACATTCATACAAAATATTTCAAATGTATAAAGTAATTGGGATTGTTCTGTGTGCCAATTTAGTTCAAATGATCTAGGCGTTTTTTTACACTGACTTGCATCCAAATTATGTTGAATACATTTTTACTATATTTTGTTATCTTTGATGAGCTGATCACCCAGTCTTGGCACCAATAATTACCTCTTTCATGAAACTCTTGCCCAGTCGCACAATCTTGGCAAACAAGATGGGGTCATGTGACAGGTGAGGGCCCAGGTAGCACAGCATGTTGAAGACGTCTCTGGAGAGGTCTTCAAAGCTCTCAGCAGGTCGCAGTGCCTGTTTGTTCCGCAGAGGCATCATCAAACCGCCTTTGGCACCTTTGGGAACTCCAGCCCTATAAACATAGGAAGTTCAAAGAGCTCAACACACAGCTCAATCATTCAGAACTGCTGAACACATCTGTGTTGTCTGATCTCAAAATCCTTAATTTCACATGTACACTGGATCTATTCTGAGCCTGACAATACTGTTCCTCCTGTGGAGTCTGTCCTGATCACTTTAGGAGGTGTGTATATGTAATGCTTCCTTGTATCTACTACATCCTAAGAAAAAATTGAAAATGTATCAGCAGCCATCCAAGGAAAATCACACAGGATATCGAGATGTTGCATCCAGTTCATTTACCCTAAAATAGGCCCCTTTATGCCAAATTACTGACAACCTCCATCTCCCATCAGACATTTTTGCATTAACCTTTTCGCATGCAAGTTTCTCCTGTACTGACAGATATCCCAGCAGACAGATTATATCACAGCAGGTGCACTGAATGGAAGAATATATATTACCAAACATTTAATGTGGTTTTTAGACGTTTATAATGATTATGATAAGATGCCATCACGATTGTGTTATGCATGGTATATTTTCGTTGCTATGCAAGATGGGATTTGGAGTTTGTCTCGTAACATAAGCATACAAAGGGGCATAGAAGGTTCTAAAACCTTAGCCTTTCCACTTTTCCAGCCCGGAAGTGGTTAGAATGAGTGACTGATGGAATGGGAGAAGGCTCAAGTGGACTAACTAGTTTTGAATATACTTTATTTGATGTCAGAAAACATGGCTGCAACACTGCATCAAAACAGTGCTCCGATGGTAGTAGTAGTGATGGTTTGAATATTTGTAACATAAAAATAAAGATATTGTGATATGACTATTTAATGATATTTGATTGACTACATAAACAGCTGATTCATTATGAATACCGCTTCAGTCCCTCTTTTGATGGTAACCAGCAGCACGAATGCAGATCAAACTGGTTTGATTGTACGCATCGGAGCCCAGGCCTAGTGTGATCACACCGGTTTGATCATACGTGCAAAAAGGGTTCATTCTAACATGAACTAATTTCCCTGTTTTGCTATCGATAGCACGCTGTGCAAACAACCACCGAGAAACAGGTTCTGGTCTCATGGGAACGAGGAAGTAATTGTGTTCACATAAACAATGGTGAGAGTGATTCGGAATTTGTATTTTCACTCTAAATCAAAATTTTTATTATGCATTCCTGTTGACTATATTACGTAATTTACAACAAAAAATACAACTCATTTATAAATGCACTCTAATCATCTACGCTTCTGGAATTTTGCCATGCAGAGGTAAATGTAACCACACATTAAAGGTGCTGTAAGAGAGTTATGCCGTTCTACAATATCCACAAGCTGAGCCGTTGGATTTGTCACACCCCTCCTCCCAAAATCCTGCACTCCAAAGATACTAAATTAGCTTTATTGAGACCGACATTGCAAAAACAGTTGTCAAAAACAACAGCAGTAAAATAGCACCCTCAACTGACAACTGTTTTGAACAGCATGGCATAAAATTGGCATTAAGCCTCAATAATTAGAGCACGCAAAATGATTGGAAGGCAAAAAGCGTCAGATACTGGACACATTTTTGTTTGTTATTTAAAGAGTCTAGAGCAGTCACAGAAACCGGTGAGATATCTCATGACACATTTCATTATCTTTCATTTACATTTACATGTACATTTATGCATTTGGCAGACACTTTTATCCAAAGCGACTTACAGTGCACTTATTACAGGGACAATCCCCGGAGCAACCTGGAGTTAAGTGCCTTGCTCAAGGACACAATGGTGGTGGCTGTGGGGATCGAACCAGCAAACCTTCTGATTACCAGTTCTGTGCTTTAGCCCACTACGCCACCACCATCTTTCAGGGAGTAGGACATTTTTTGGCATAATTTTCAATGAGAAAACATCTTACAGCACCTTTAACCTGTTGATACGCACCCCCTTTTTGAGCACAAACCATGAAAATGATATACCTGAACTTAAATGGTTGCATTTACTGGACCCTTTGGAGTATGGACACAGTTTGGGCTTTATTTCCCAAGTTAAAAGAGTTTTAAAAGTTTATTTTAGAGAAGCTGAAGTTTATAGTAAATGGAAATATTTTGTGCTGAATATGTTTTCATAATCTAAAAAAACAATAATAAAAACACCAAGACAACCCAGAAATACAATGTTCTCAAAGCCACAAGTCTAAAGAAGTTGTGTTTCAAATTTGAAGATGATCTAACAAAAAATAAGGTTCCTGCAAGCTTTATCCTCTGTAAAATCTCTGGAAGTATACATAGTAAAATTAAGACTCTGCCTTTCAAAACGACACAAAATCTGACTGCACTCCTTGGCTATTATGAATAAAACTACACCCAATTTTTTAAAATAGACTTGTTTTGTATATGAGACTAATATATGAGATCATATACAGTTTTACAACATAAATGCTGCTCAGATTTCATAGTTTGTTGAAGAACGATGACGAAGGGTAATTCTTTCAGGAGAGATCTCATGTGAACAATGTAGAATATATCAATATTTCTCAGATGTATCACTTTTATGGACAAAAAGTGCTATTGGATGTTTTTCAATGAACGCTTTTTGACCCAAGTGTGGCGAACTGGATTCATCTGGCGATCACATTTTCATAAAGGTATGAAGTCCCATTTTGATATTTCATGTTTTCATTTGTACTCCTGGCACAAATAACTAAATTGCTGTTTCTGGAGCATTGCTATCGTGTATCGGATATCAACGTTGAACCCTTAGACCTTTGAAAAGATGTATAATTTGTTAACATGAATTACATTTATAGACGGTAAATTATATATTAAATGTAAGCAGAGTGATGTCACTACCGCGTGCGGGTATTGCGTATCAACAGGTAAAGATGTGAACAGCACCGTGTTTGATGACGTTTTTGTCCCCTAAGATGATTGCCATTAGAGGTTGACCAATAGTGGATTTTGCAGATACTGATAACCAAGATAATGGAACAGGCCGATCATTTTTAAAATGGATTTATTGAATGTTGACATTTTTTTAGGCTTTCATTACTGTGATGGGCACAAATATTGAGGCATTGAGTCCAAAAAGAGTAAAATCCCAGATGCTTGTTTGTTGTGCAACCAAAAACCACAAAAAGAACCAGAAAATAACATGCATCACGTACTTTTAATTATAAACAAGCCTGAAATACAAGAGGGACTCTTATTTTGAAATGTATCTGCTTTAAGCTGACACAAACACACAATAGAAACAAAACATGCACTCTTACAAATTATTTACAATGTATTTTAATCTGTCGCAGATTTAGGCATGGGCGAGCGCACGATGTGGTAGGACCCCATTGGGAAATCTTGGAAGTTTTATTTTACACCCCTATTGTTTCCAATCAACTGACACTTGTGATGAAAGGTCGGAAATATCAAAGTTTCTGACTCACTAAAACTCTGGTGTCAATTTGCTGTACCTGCGGTAGAGTGGCTCCACAATGCGGTGGAGCAGTTGGCACAGTGCGATGGCGATGGCCTTGTGGGAGGTAGCGTAGAAAGCTGGCATCTGATCCATGATGCTCTGAGCATGCTGCCAGTCACCGATCCTCAGCAGAGCCTCCAGCAGCCCCAGCTTCTGGTTATCCGGAGGCTGACATAAGTGACAGGACACAGATTAGACGAGTGGAGGATACACCTTCACATACGGCATCATTACAGGCTCTTCTGTTCATTATCTCTTCTAGCAAGGAATGACAGAGAGAGAGAGAGAGAGAGAGAGAGTCTCTGAGGGGATTCTTAGCTTCACAGACAGATGACAACAAAGACACTAACACACACATCTGTGTTGCTTCTTACAAACGAAAGTCACACTAATTAACCACAACAAAACTGCAAAATCTACATCATATAACAGGTAGTTCGGACTATAATTCTAATTGGATGAGCCACGTTTGAATGCCTTACATAAAAGTAGACGTTTCTATATTTCACTTAGCAATTTACACTCTAAAATTTCTGTGGTTCAAATTTGGTAGGAAATTCAACTGTGTACATCCTGGCACTGCAGGAAAAGCAGTTTTCACATGCTGCTACTAGGCTTCACCACAAGGTGGTGCAATAATAATCATTGCGTACGCACAAAATGGGCATTGAAATGTGCGTACGCACCGTTTTTACTTCGGGCCCCTGGTCTGGATTGAGGAGTGAGTCCATATGATTCCATGACCCATTCACGTTGCCATCCTGGACATGTAATGTTATTTTAAAGGACCATGCAGGGATAAGCATTAGAGTGACTGTGCTGGTGTCAGAGGGGTTTTAAAAGCATGCTGATGGTCTATTTATTGTGATGAGAATCTGTACTGCACCTGTGAACACGTTCAAACATGAGTTCAACTCTTCAAGCATCACTCACACACTCATGGCTGATGATAGCCAGAGAGATGAAAGTACAAGATTATAAAGCATTTTTGACTGATAGTATATATTTTGAATATTCATAGGAAACCTAGGTTGAAGGCTGTCATTTTTCCAAGGCCATTTGGTGATGTTAGTGGTGCAGGAATGACACACTTCAAAATTACGTTGAAAATAATCGAATATTTCTTAAATTACAGCATTAAAAAAGGCAAGTCACCTTCTCGTTCTTTTCCTCTTCCTTCTCTTTCTCTTTATCCTTGTCTTCGGTCTTTTCGGAGGGGACGACCACCATTGTGAGTTTGCGGGCGATCTGTTTGGCCTCCAGGATCACTCTCTTGTGCTCTTCCACAATGTTGGAATCAAAAGGGAGAAGCTGTAACACATGGGTGTGTATGAGTTTACAGTTTTGTTTCTCTCCATTTAATCTCCTTTCCGCTTTTAGGCATCTCCCAAAACACAACGGCTCAAGAAGACACTTTCAAAAGGTTTTCAGGCAAATCAAGGAGAAATGTGACCAGTAAAATGAAAAGGTGCATTTAAACAAGCAATCTGTAGTTTAATTTTGTGTTTTGTTTATACCTGAAAGAAGTTACTCTGAAAAACAGAATACATGAGAATACATAGAGACTTAAATGTCTTTCGAAGTTGTGTAATTATCAGTGATTTGTAACAAGGTAATATAAAAAAGTAGAACCAAACTATTGGCAGATGTTCTAAGCAAATGGATATTTGTATCAGCACACAAATTTTGCATCGGTGCAGTCTGGTTTTGTCGCTATAAGCCTTTAATTATATTTAAATGCCATTAACATTAGTTCTAAATTTCTCTCCCATAAGCATTTCATCTTGGAGCTGTGGCCTAGTGGTTAGTTCACATGCTCCAGACACATGTGGGAGAGTTAGGTTTGAATATAAACTGCATTGTGTGCCAACCATATTTCCCTCTTTTTCTCCCCAACGTTTAGCATCATTGCTCTCCTTTCATGAAAAAAAAAAAAAAAGGACACCGCCCTTCCACAAATTAGAAGCTGAATTTCTGTTTTATGTAATGCAGGTACTGTTGTATTCTGATTAAATGGTTTTTATTTATAGGTTGAACCTCTACAGGTTTTCGGTATCAACGTGACTTTCACCCTTTTACATTTGCATATCAATATCCACTTTTTCCAACATTAAAAGCATAGACACATTTTAATACCAAAGCTAAATGGGATCAAAGTGCACTTTACTATAGCATTCAGCAAAGCCACTTAAAGGGACTGTCAGAAGGCAACTGCGATCATATCATGTGGTTAAATGAACAATCTCAGCAAATACAGATACTAATCTTCCATATCTTAATTATAAGATTAAATCTTTCTTCCATTTAGTTGACACAGATGGCCTGTTCATTCTTAACAAAATTAAGACAAAAGCATTAAGTGCCTTCCAAACATCAGATCATTACACACACACACACATACATATATATAACAGTGGTATGAATCAGATCAAATTTATATCTGTACAGTATTGCTATAATCTGAGGTATCACTCAAAGGTCCTCAGTCAAGTTTAGCTCATGTTCTGCATAAGTCACTTCAAAAGAAGTTCAGCTGCCTGCTGTGGTATTAAATCATTTATTTTCAGCCAGTATTTGAGGATGCTGGTACTCTACAGTGAGAACGGCATCTCCCAAAAAATCCACTCACATGAACGTAGAGGTCTTCAAGAGCAATGAGGTTGTGTTGAAGAAGAGCTGCCGCAATGTGGTACAGAGAAGGTGGCGTTTCTCCATTAGGCTCCTGAAGAGAAAACGGAACATCCTTTGAAATTCAACATCTTTCATTATTCAGTATCTAATTTAATTTTGCAATGTGAAGTATTTCCAAGTGAAACTGTATATGCAATGAGAAAATTATGTAGGCAGTGACTTGACTTAATCCATCAGGAATTTATTTGATCGTAAAAAGTGTTGGAGGGGGTTAAAACATTTTTTAAAAGCAACGTTGTTTCAGAGGTGTAGCAACTTATTACAATTTGATGAAAGATTGCCAAGAAACATTTTCTCTGAAGGATATGAACGTTACATTTATATAGCACTTTTCTGACACTACACTCAAAGTGCTTTACACAGTGAACAGGGGGTTCTCCTCAACCCCCAGCAGTGTGCAGCATCCACCTGGTGATGCAACAGCAGCCATAGTGAACCAGTACACTCATCACACATCAGCTATTGATGGAAAGGAGAGAGTGGGGTGAGAGCGCCAATTAATGGACAGGGATTATTAGGAAGCCATGATTAACAAGGTCCAATGGGTGAAATTTGGCCAGGACCCCAGGGTTTTCAAGGAGTGTCCTGGGATTTTTAATGACCAGAGAGTCAGGACCTCGGTTTAATGTCTCATCCGATGGACAATGCCTTTTTACAGTATAGTGTCTCCATCACTATACTGGGGCATTATATCTATGGGGTTATATTTGTGCCACAATTCTACACAGGCAAAATTATGCTTTGAGAATGCAAGACAATATTTAGAGAGCACAAAAACGTTCTGCATGCGCAATATGATATTTTGAGGATGCTTGGACACAATTTCTTAGTCATGTATTTTTTAGCAAAGATTAATTCATTTTGAGCAAACAAAAATCAAATTTGCGCTCCAATTTGCTGATGTCACCATTTGCACAGAATTCTGACATTTTAGTTACTGAAAATATCACTCTCTCTCCTTGTACGTGCAACTTGCGCTCAAAACTTAATGCTTCCCTTTCCACCCTTACTCCTACATGTCCCACCTGCTACATCAGGAATGGCTATTAGAAACACCATTACAGAGATTAGGACTGTCATGGTTCTAAAATCTGACTATTAAGTGTCAAACAAATAATTGTGAATATGATGATTAATTGTCTTATAAATTGTCATTTCTTAAGGTGTGCTTCATACAGCTTAAGTCATTTTTAAATATTTAACTTAATAGAATAAAATAGGTATATATATATGATTTCCTTTACAAACGTATGAATGTAATGAAAATTAATGTAACTTGTCAATTTTACATTTACACCATTGATTTGAACTATTTTTGAATTCTATATTTTATACGTATAGAGTTAGTCAGTTTACATACACCTTCGCCTCAATTTAAACTCAGTTTTTCACAATTCCTGACATTTAATCATAGAAAACTTTCCCTGTCTTAGGTCAGTTAGGATCACTACTTTATTTTAATGTCAGAATAAAAGTAGAGAGAATTATCTATTTAAACTTTTATTTCTTTCCTCACATTCCCAGTGGGTAAAAAGTTTACATACACTTTGTTAGTATTTGGTAGCACTGCCTTTACATTTTTTTAACTTGGGTCAAACATTTTGGGTAGCGTTCCACAAGTTTCTCACAATATTCGCACTTTCTATATTTGCACGTTACGGTTTGACTCGCCTCAACTCTACTCTCTTTACTTTTCTGAGCTTGCATTTCCATTGCAGTTTAGAACCACCTCAACGTGGGTTGGACTATAGGCTGATCGTCATAGCTGCGCCACCTCTACTGCCGTGACATCATCTTAAACATGAAACAAACAGACCAAAACAATAACACGACCGCTAGCTGTTAGCTACTAGCTCATTGTGCTGCATAAAGCAGTTGTTGCATGGTGATTTTACACAAGTGTAACAGTTAAATTGGCCTAGTTGTTTTAGAAGCAAGCTTCCAGTAGCTGGTCAACTCAATAAAGTGAAGCTTTTAAGCAGAGTATAGAGTTAACATAACAAAATATACCATCCTCCATCGTGGATCAACGCCAGTCCAGGGCACTCTCCCTCCCACTGATCACCGGTTTAGATAGCGTCTATTTGGTCAAACCATTTCCACTTTTCCTTGATGGTTCTGTAGTCACTTACGTTTTTTTTTTTTACTTTTCCCTGCACTGTTGGTAGGTCCGGTGGTAGCAGTGTCCGGACAACAGCCGAGACTCTTCCTGAGACACTTTGTTTCGCTCATCGCTAACGAGTGGACCGTCTGCACCTCGTTTATTGACCACGGCGTGGTTTTGCGCACAGCCATTTCTTTTTTTACAATTCGAACGTAGCATGAACAAATGATACGGTTATTGCTTTTGCCAACTTTAAAACTTGCGGGTTGATGTCGCGTGTCATAAATATAGTGCCGATTCTCCCTGACCAATCAGTGATCTGGAGGATTTGACATCACATTTAGTATCGGCTCGGCTCGCTTGGAACCTCGACCGAGGTGTTACTAAAAAAAAGTATCAGGTACCAGGTACTATCCACAGTGGAAACCCTCAAAAAAGTGAGCAGAGTCGAGTTGTACCATGCAGTGGAAAAGCCCTATAAGTTGCTAGAATTTTGGCCCATTCCTCCAGAAAGAACTGGTGTAACAGTCAGGTTTGTAGGCCTCCTTGCTCGCACACACTTTTTCAGTTTGGTCCACAAATTTTCTATTGGATTGAGGTCAGGACTTTGTGATGGCCACTAAAATACCTTGACTTTGTTATCCTGAAGCCATTTTGCCACAACTTGGAGGTATGCTTGGGGTCATTGTACATTTGGAAGACCCATTTGCGATTGATCTTTAACTTCCTGGCGAGATATTGCTTCAATAAATCCACATAATTTTCCTTCCTCATGATGCCATCTATTTTGTGAAGTGCACCAGTCCCTCCTGCAGCAAAGCACAAGCACAACATGATGCTGCCACCCCCATGCTTCACAGTTGGGATGGTTATCTTCGTCTTACAAGCCTCACTCTTTTTCCTCCAAACATAACGATGGTCATTATGAACAAACAGTTCAATTATTGTTTCATCAGACCAGAGGGCATTTCTACAAAAAGATCTTTGTCCCCATGTACACTTGCAAACAGCAGTCTGGATTTTTTATGGTGGTTTTGGAGCAGTGGATTCTTCCTTGCTAATCAGCCTTTCAGGTCATGTCGATATAGGACTCGTTTAACTGTGGATATAGATACTTGTCTACCTGTTTCCTCCAGCAACTTCACAAGGTCCTTTACTGTTGTTCTGGGATTGATTTGCACTTTTCGTATCAAACTATGTTCATCTCTAGGAGACAGAATGCGTCTCCATCCTGAGGGGTATGATGGCTGCGTGGTCCCATGGGATTTATACTTGCGTACTATCGTTTGTACAGATGACTTAAACTTAGCACATATATATTTGATGATATTATGCAATAGTTAAATATTTCGGTGACTTTATCATGTTATTTTAATGCTCTGATTAAACCCACAAGGCCTTTCTCATGAAAAAAAATATTTGAGATTTCCCTACTCCATTTCTGTGACAAATTGATGAACGTGTGCATCGTCTCCTGTCACTGTATGTTTGAACCCGCTAGGACCTGGAACATTTGCAATTACACTAATGTTTTAAGTGAAACTGGAGCACTTTGCGTTCACCATCAAATTTTATTGTCAAAGTTCGTTTTGAGGGGAGTTTGGCGTGAGCCTCAGTTGACGGCACACGCATCCGCGCACTCGAGAAGCCGTTCCCACGTTCTTCTTGACAGGAGTTAGTTGACGTCCACGGTGTGGCTCAGTGAAGCTTGGAGTTCAACTAAATGACACAATCGTGCCGTTCGTGACAATTTATATATATTTGCTTAAAATTCCTTTATTTGGGTATTAAAATGTGATTGGAATTTGAATGCCCAATAATTGCGGTTATTTCAAATAACTGGAATTAAATCAAATAACCGCAATTAGACGACTATTTATTAATCACGACAGGCCTAACAAAGATATTTACCAAGTGCTTTACACATATATACCAGGAATACTGCAAAGCTAAACTTAATGTAATGGACATTTTTCAAAATGTAGTAGCCTGGGATCATGTCATATAATCTTGTGCGCTCAAAATATAATCTTGCGTGCACAGAATAGTGGCACAAATACAACTCCATACATATCTAAACTGATGAACCATGCACAAAAGTTCCATGGGGTGAGTTACGCGCAGAAGTTAAATACTAAATATGTTCGAATCACAAACAAATCGTGACAGCGATATTATTTTTATTGGTAAATATACAGACAGACAGAATGGGTAAAAACAAGCTTGCAACAAAAGCACTGTCACACTTCTGTGCATTTAATTAACATGGAACAAACACATTTGATCTGTTTGTTTAGAAGAACCATGTCAATGGTTTTAGGCTTCTAGACTCCTGAAGTTATTGTACTGATCCCGTACCTGGTGGAACTTGAATTTGAAGCCGAGCATGTGGCAGAGGGTCTGGTGCTCACACATGTAGGACTTGATGAGGGGAATGAAGAACTCATCCTGGTCAGAGCGACACTCGTACACCTCCAAGATGATGTCCAGCACACGGTTCGGGTCCAGATTGAAACATCCTGAGAACAGAACACTGAATGCATCAGCTCATGATCTGAATTACACATGACAGCTGTTATTATAACAGGCAGTTTGAGTTCATACAAATTATTCATAAACTTCTGGGTAAATATCTCAGTCATTTATAAATAAATATATTTAAGTAATATATCTATTTTAGATTCCATGCTACTAATAACTGCTGAAACAACTGGAAAAAAATAATAATAATATATATTTACGAAATGTGAAAACACATTTTATAATTTATAAAAATGCGCAAAATTATTTACATAAATTCTTAAATTCATTTTCCTAAATCATGGCAAATTTGAGCATACAAATTTTTTTCAAGTCCGTTTTCTCAGTAACCAAGGAGACAACCATGTCAGAAAAGAACATGCTTGAAATTAAATGGTGTTAAAAAAAAACTTTAAAAAAACAAGGAAAATAAAGGAGAATATTTTTTATTGCATGTTATTTCCAATCAAGCTAGAATTGTCCAAATATGCAAATTGTTAAAGCATTAAAATATGTAATTGTGTGTATTAAGGATATAAAAACATGCTAGCTATGAAATCTGCCATACCAAGACAAAGGAGTCTGCACTTTTATTCAAAGAAATGTTTAAGATGTTATTTCCACAACAGAATAAACAGTGATTTAAAAATGGTGGCAAAGACATTTCTTCATGATAAAGAAAAGAATAATAACTCATGTAATGAACACATATTCACTGTTGGACATTGCTAGTAGGCAATTTAAATAAACAAGAGAGAATTGTGCTTTAAGTTTATTTTCCAAAAGGCCAAAAGTGCCATAGTTAAAGAAACACCCACCTATTAAAGACTTGATGTTCTCAAGGACAATATGGCTGGTAAGATTCCCAGACAGATCCTGACCGAGCTCTGTGATCAGCTTAGCGTAACCTTCATTCTCTTCTCGCAACAGATTGAACTTCTGCTGTTTGTAACTACAGTGAAAGGAAGGTTACGTGAGAAAATGTAATGCATCTGAAATTAATGAAGTGCATCAGAACTGAGGGTCTGGTGGTCACGGGCAGGAATGTAGAAGCTAATGCTGCCCTCAGACATTAGCCAGGAATTTCGTAAGTGGATATGAAACCAATTAATTCACCCTAACATGCTTATGTTAATTACACAACTGTGAGATGGAACAGAAAAAAAGTGTGGCGTGTGTACATAGAGGGCTGCCAGGGCAGAGTGCTCTCTAATCTTGATAAAACTCATTAAGAAAGACCTACACAAAGGCATGAAATTAATCATCATCAGGGGAGCTCAGTGCTGCACCTTCAATTTAGAGCAAAATGAGGCAGAGTGCATTTATAGATTTACAACATGCTGAATGTGCATAAAGCAGTGACCAGTACCTGAAAGAGAACAATACTGCATGTGTTCAGAATATGAATTAACGGTGTCTTTTACACAGTGATTATATCTGAAAATAAAAGTAACAAAACAACCAAGAATGCTGTCTAGGCAAGTACCCCACTAGAATGCCAAAAAATGCTATCGAGTTTATAGCTCACAAGGTTTTTAGACTATAATGCCCAAAATGCTGTCTACATAGGCAGCTCACTAGATTTTGATGATAGCCACAAATTCTTTCCAGGTAGGCAGCACACAAGGTTGAGACTATAATGCCCAACATACTGTCTTAGCTAGTTAGCATCAGGGTAAAATGTCTTTTGTCCAATGAATAAAAAAATTTAATAAACCAAAAATGCATGTGCTATTGAACACACTTCTTTAGCCTATTTTAAGTCAAATTAAATGTAAATAATAAATACGTTTTTTTTTTCATTGAAGTATGCATGTTTAAATAGGGCCCTGACTGTATTATTTGTTCCCAAATCCTATTTTCTTTCTAGAATTCCATGTTTTAAAGTTATTACATTTCATCATCAAAATGGTGTCTAATCAAATTAATGCTTAACTTATAATTCAAAATAGAATCATTAATTTCATTTTAGAATTTATTATGATTATTTCCTACTAATAATAATAATAATTATATTACATTTTACTATATAGTTATAATATATTTCTGTTGCAATTTCTTTCATTTGAGGCATCCAACTTTTATTTTAAATCGTGCTTTCATTTTGACTTGCTTTCAACTAGGGCTACAACTAACACTTATTTTGATAATCGATTAATCTTTGATTATTTTTTATTTTATTTCCTGTATTTTATTAAAACATGATTTTTCAAAACACGGAAATGACAAAGGGCTTAAGGATTTGGTTTGCTTTACATTACTGAATTAACAATTCTATACTCACAAAACTTTTACTAAATTACTACTTTCAGGACACATGCGAAACAGTTCCTTTATTTGTAAAACGTAACGTAAAATGCTCATCATTAAAGAGTAAAATGATCCATCGGGGATGTAGTGGGACGAAAACAATCAGCCCAGCAGAGGGCAATAGAGACACGAATATAGACATTTTAATAATTCTGCCTAGCTGAAAAATACATAATTATGTTAGATACAGGACGCTTGTACACGGTCACTAATTACATACATTTAAGTATTTAAATATTACAGTTTTTAAAATGGTATTTTCACAAATTACATTCTTCTAAACTATTGATTTGAAAACAAATTGTATATGTTGAGAAGCAACATAAGATATTTAGACTTGCTTTAAAGAAATTTGTATATAAGTGTATTTTTTTTTTACTTTGTTATACTTCTGCGAGTGCAGTAAAGACAAAATATACTTATATTCAAGATGTACTCTCAAAAAGCAAGTTAAAATATCTTATATGCTGCTTCTAAGGTGAATGCATCTTTTTTTTTTTTTTAAAGGTTTTTTTGATAATGGGGGTCTGGGTAGCTCAACAAGTAAAGACGCCAACTACAACATCTGGAGTCACAAGTTCGAATCCATGGCGTGGCGAATGACTCCAGTCAGGCTTCCCAAGCAACCAATTGGTGGGTAGAGTCACGGAGTGGTGGTGGCGTAGTGGTCTAAGCACATAACTGGTAATCTGGTAATCAGAAGGACACTGGTTCGAACCTCACAGCCACCACCATTGTGTCCTTGAGCAAGGCACTTAACTCCAGGTTGCTCCGGGGGGATTGTCCCTGTAATAAGGGCTCTGTAAGTCGCTTTGGATAAAAGCGTCTGCCAAATGCATAAATGTAAATGTAGTCACATTGGGTTAACCTCCTCGTGGTCGCTCTTGCTGTGGGACTGTTTCAGTATTTACTTACTGAATTCCCTCATAGTTTGTGATCTACATCACCTGAAGCTGTTTGAAAAGTTCAGAGTGCATCTGTACTGTGAGCGGTGTAATTCTTCCTCTCCTCAGTAAGGCGCGAGCTGCAGTGCTGACTTCATGTGCGTCATCATTACAGTTCATTCATATGATCTTGTGTTATGTTAAATTACATCAAACGACTATTCGACAACGGAAACTTTTGTTGACATTTGTTTTTATTGCTGATGTTGTTGATAATGTCGATCAATCGTTTTAGCCCTACTTTGCTCTGTCATCTCTTAAAACACACACATTGTGCATGATTATCAATGTCTGGAGTTTCCAGTGTATGAGTGATCGGCTGCACAGATTCATTTAAAGCACACAGCTCAGACAGACCAAGAATGCAGCCTTTCGTGGCTTAATAATCACACTAGGACATATCCAGATTTTAATTTGATTAACTGTGCATTTCAGTGTAAAAGGAGCAAATAAGTGCCTGAGCCTTTAGAAGCAGTCGCGTGTCAGGCAGACAGTATGCGGGAATCTGTTTAAGTCGGTGCTCAGTACTAACGGTACTGTAGATACATTGGTACCTCACTAGATTTTGAGACTATCAATGCTGTCCAAGTAGGCAGCACACAAAGTTGAGACAACCATTCCCAAAAATGCTGTCCAAGTTGGCAGCAAACCTATACAACTCTATTCCCAAGGGGAGACTAAGCTCATATTAAGTGACAGAACTGCTGAAATGTTACTTACAATAGTTTGGTCTTGATTTTGACAATCTTCTGGTTGAACTGCTGAGCTTGTTTGATCAAACCCAGGGACTCCAGCGTTTCTGGATCCAACCTCTCCTTCAGCACGCCATCAGGAACACAGAACTACAGACAAGATGCAACCAGACACTCTTCAGGAACACATTAAATTCAGTAACATTCTAGAATATTATCTTACTGCAGCCATCAGTTCAACACTGCCCACACTGAACCCCAATGGCCTTCAGCTACACTTACATAAAACACTAATAACAAGCATGTATTTGCATACTAATCAGGCTTACGGTGATTTAAATGAGGACCAGAGAGCAGAAGGACTGCAGGTTTTATGAGTCACCCTGACTACCATAACAAACGATGCTCGTCACAAAATCATTGTGTTCTATCACAATGAAGATGTGAGAAGTGATCCATTTTGAGGCTGCGAGTAGAAATCCTCCCAGTGCTGCTGTTAAAGTGTGAAAGCATCTCATGTAATTCAAGCTCAGGGCTGGGGGTTTGTTCAGAGAAAGAGGCCCTCTGCGAGTGTAGTTTAGTTTTTCACTAGAGGACAGAATTTTGGTCACTCCATACTCTAATGCAGCTAATCTACAGAGTCAGGGGATCGGGCCACCCGCTTACATATGCAAACGAACAGAAAGGCACTTCACAAACAGCAGTGTACGCTGTAGTGCTGTAGAGATGGTGAACATATCTTACAGCACTTTACTGCCACAGAGTGGCCATGAAGAGAAATACGCACCAAGACGGTTGCCGACGTGTGCAAGACTCACCAAACAGGCTCCAACCAACTGGGTAAAATGATCACGCTTGTGTTTTTCCTCCAGACAGCCAGTCTCAATATCTGCAAAAACAGGACATTTTAAGTCAAGAGTTGAAATATATATATATATACATAAAAGTGTGTGCAACATGCATAACACTGAATCACTGATCGATGTATTTGAGGATTACTAAGAGTAAGACTTTTATAACTAAATCTGATCAAATTGTGACCGCACATTTCATAATTACACAAATTAAATGGTGGGTGGGGGGGAGGTAAATAGACCACCAAATCGGACTTTACTTAATTCAGCAATAAAGTATAAAAGATCATGTAATACCGTGAATATAGCCATGGCTAGGCCTAAGTGGCGTTGTTAAGAATTATACATAACAGACATCTTCAATTAAAGGGATAGTTCACCCAAAAAATTAAATTCTCTCATCATTACTCGCACCATTCCAGATGAATATTACTTTATTCAGCAGAACAAAAATAAAGATTTTAGATGAATATTTCAGCTCTGTTGGTCCATTCAATGCAAGTGAATGGTGACCAGAACTCAGAAGGTCCAACAATGACAAAGTAGCATAAAAGTAATCCATAAGACTCAAGTGGATAAATTAATATCTTCTGAAGCGATATGATCAGTGTGGGTGAGAAACAGATCAATATTTAAGTCTATCAATTAATTCTATTAATCTCCACATTTAACCAGCACCAACCAGTAGGGGACTGGATGTAAAAGTGAAAGTGTAGATTTATAGTTTAAATATAAAAATGTAAACCTTGATCGGTTTCTCACCCACACCTATCCTATTGCTTCTGAAGATGAGGATTAAACCACTGGAGACTTATGGATTGCTTTTATGCTTTATGTCCTATTTGGACATTCTGAGTTCTGGTCACCATTCACTTGCATTGGGAGGACCAACACACCTGACATACTCTTTTAAAAAAATCTTCGTTTGTGTTTTGCAGAAGAAAGTGTTGCACATCTGGGATGAGTAAATGATGAGAGCATTTTCATTTTTGGGTAAATTATCCCTTTAAATTTATTTTGACAGGTGCGTAGCGCACACATCACATAGTACATTTGGCCCTACCAATGTTTGATTTATTGTGTAATCCAAGTTTAATTTTGGTTGTTATCATTTAACAATGTTGAGTGTAGTTTACAGATAAAATTGCATAATGAAAATAGGACCCAATTATTAAAAACCTATAAGTTACACAGAAGGGTGCACACCTCTTGTCCCAGGTAACTCTGGGGTTAGGAGTTATCCGCAGCAGTCATGCACCAGCAAACAAAGGGAGAATTGGACTTAACCCAACCTTTATGCTGCCCAGAGGAAATTGGACTGTACCATTGTGCTCAGAAAGGAGGGGATCCCCACCCATTCCATGCATCTGTTTAAGTTTAATTTAGGAATCAATTGATGTATTACATTCGAAATTAGTTTCTTTATTGATGTAAATATTATGGTTGTTATTTTGGGGTTTGTTTTGTAAAGTTTATGGAATTATTAGTTCAAACTTACCCTTATTTTTTGTTTGGTAGGGGTGAAGACAGATAAATGTGTGAGGTGGAAGCCAAATCAGGAGAGTTGAGTTTGATGCAGACATGGGCTGTTAGATTTGATCCCATTTTGGGTCATTTAGTTTTTTCGTTACAAAGGGGTAGTTATTTTTGTTTGGAGGCATGGTTTGCTTTTTTTATTTTTTTTTTATTTTCCATTGTTTCGGGACTATGTTACATTTAATATGTCATCTATTCCAACCCCTGTATTGGTTTTACATGGGAAGAAATAAAACTCCCACCTTTATTACCCTACTTGTGTCCTGCCTGCTACTTGGCCAACCCTTACAAATACAGAAACTGTGCAAAAGTTTTAGGCACTTAGGGAAAATGTTGCACAGTGAGGATATGTCTCCAAAAATAATGCAATAAATGGTTTTCATTTATCAGTTAACGTTATAGTAAACACAAAAAAAGCTAAATATTTGGTGTGACCACCTTAGCCTTTAAACCAGCACCAATTTTCCTCGGTACACCTGGACACACTTTTACTTGGTTGTTGGCAAATAGGATGTCCCAAGCTTCTTGGAGAATTCACCACAGTTCTTCTATCTACTTCGGATATCTCAATTGCTTCAATCTTGTAATCCCAGACTGACTCAATATTCAGTGGGGGGGGGCACTGTGGGGACCATGCAATCTGTTGCAGGGCTCCCTGTTCTTCTATTCTACTTGCAAAATAAATGTTTGCAAGTCTAACATTTATATTTCCTATTGACACAGTAAAGCTGAAAATGTTAAATATAAATAACCATCTTAAGACAAATGTTTATGTGCCTAAGATTTTGCACAGTACTGTATATAATCCCAAATAATATGATCAACTAATTTATGCAACATACATTTTGTATATTGTATTATGCCTTGTATAACAGGGGTCATATTGGTCAATGACTACAGTGGTTTTCCAGTTTTAAAAAATGCCATGGTGCTTTAAGTTCACAAATAGTGTGTGCATTCTTTAAATCAATTAGTTAAACCAAGAAACTCAATTGTTTTACAGAATCAACACAATTGATTTACAGAAAACAAAAAAACTGAATCAGTATAACTAATGGACAAAGTAACCTTTGTAATATTTAACTTTTTAGGTGTTTAAAACTACAATGACATAATCAGTAAACTCTCAGTCCCTCTTTGTAGATTTAAAGACACATTTAAAAATAGCATTGAATAACATCAAAATCGATCATAGCAGGTCTGAACATGCGCACCGGGGGTTTTAATGAGAGCTTCATTAGAATAAGTTCAGTAAAACTTGTTGACTGTGGATTAATAAACTGCCTCTCAATACAAGCACAGCCTCTCTTTCCTTCAACAAAACAAATATGACTACACTTAAACTGCATTAAGCATGTTAGTTCAAAAAGTTGGCAAGACTTACCTAATATACAGAACACATCAGCTAAAACAGATGGCAAATCGTCCCGCAGGTCCTGAATAATAAACAAATAAACAAATAGATTAATAAAGCACATAAAATGTATTTGTAGATTGGTATTTTAGCAGTATTCCAATTAAAACCTAGTATATGATTTATATGGACAGACTATAATTCCAAAATCCAGGCATGATCGAATTAGTGCTCTGTAGAGTTTTAAAAGAACTGATCATTCTGCACCCCATTTTGTTTTAGCCAAAACATTTTAAATGTTCAAGCTTTAAGACATTTATCTTTTAAAATCTTTATGTGAGGGATAAAACTCAGTTTACTCTCAAGAGTTACTCCAAGGAATTCTTTTGGTTTCCTTTACAACTCTGATGTGTTGACCATCCATTAATATCTTTGGGTCAAGATGGAGAGAGCGTAGCTGGCAAAAATGCATACAAACAATTTTAGTCTTTGAAAACTTAAAACCATTTGATACTGACCAGAACTGCATTCTGTTAATTGTCAGCTGTATTTTTTTGTTCAATGTTATTCAAGGATTTGCTTCTGTATCAAATACCAATGTCATCAACAAAGACTGCAATTGATACCCGCCCGATGGCTTTTGCAATGCCGTTGATTTTGTTACTAAAAAGGGTAACTGATAAAATGCTTCCTTGTGGTGCTCCTTGCTCTTGTTTATGAGGGTCAGATAGGGTATTACCTACTCTGACTTTAAAATGTCTGTTTTATAGAAAATTAGCAATAAAAATGGGTAAGTGTCCTGTAAAAACCAAGTTGATCTAAATCCTTTAAAAACTTCCAAGCGGTGTCATAAGCTTTCTACAAGTCAAAAAAGACTTCTTTTCTGATAAAAGCATTTCGTACTTAGCTTTCAAGGCTGATGAGGTGATATACAGTACTTCTCCCTTTTCTGAAGCCACACTGAACTTTGCCTATGAGAGGTTGCGATTCCAGGATCCATACTAGACTTTCATTAACCATTCTCTCCATGGTTTTGCATTAGCAAATATTCAGGGCTATTTGGAGGTAATTGTTGGGGTCATTATGATCTTTTACTGTTTTTGGGATGGGAATGATTATCGCTTATTTCCAAGAGAGTGGAATATTCCCTGATATCCAAATAGAGTTAAAAGTTTTAAAAGTAGAGACGGGATAATGTGAGGCAAATTTTAAAAAAACTGATAGTGTATATATCATCTGGTCCCACTGCTGTATCATGTGCTCCGTTTATAGCTAGTGTCAATTATTCCATTGTGAACAGTTGATTATAGGGTTCCATATTATTAGATGAAAAATGTATACCTTTCTTTTCATCCTGTATTCGAAAAACTTGGAAGGCATCAAGGCAATTCTCAATGGAGGAGTTCTTTTCAAAATGTTCTGCTAGGGTATTTGCAATCTCTAGTTTTGATGTTAGAATAGAGCCTTGATATTTGATTTGCTGAATTTGAACTCCATCATTCCTGCCCTTCATCCTTTGAATCAGATTCCAGACCTTTCTTGTTGAGGTACTTGATGTCAGACCACATACAAATCGTCTCCTAATTTTCCTTTTAGCTTCATTTATTATTCTTTTAGATTGTGCCCTACTTATTTTAACCTTAAGATTTTCATTTGTTGGCCTTCTGAAGAATAATCTTTCCGATTTCGTCCGTTCTTTTATAGCTGTCTTACATTTATCATCAAACCATGGCATCCGTTTGCATTTGATGATGTTTTTGGAATGGTCTCATTTGCTATGGAGATGAGTGTGCTGGTGAACTATTTAATAGCATCTGGATCATCTTCAGGGACTTCATTAAACATTTCATAGCAAAGCGTTTGAAAATGATCACATTTTACTTTTCTAAACTGCTATCTTGATATTCTTTGAGCTTCTTCTTTTCCTTTTAGGGCTAGTATTAATGGAAAGTGGTCACTACCACATAGGTCCTGCCATACTTTCCATGAAAGGTCTAAAAATTATTTGGGTTCGCAAATGGTTACGTCAATTGCAGAGCATGTTCCGTGCCCTGGGTGTAGGTAAGTGCTGGATCCATCATTTAGAAGACATAAGGCATGATTGTCTAGGAATTCTAATATCCTCTTCCCCTTGGTGTCACAATGGGTATTTCCCCACAGAGTGTTGTGACTATTAAAGTCTCCCATGAGTAGATTTGGAGAAAGGAGTTGGGCTACTAGACCATCTAGGTCCTTGTGTTACAGGAAGATTTGGAGGAATGTATATGGAACATATTGCAAGTTCTCTGCAGGGTCAAACACACTGCTGTTATTAGTAAATTACTCTTCACATCGACACGACTATGAATCACATTGTTTCTGACTAAAATGGCTGTACTACCAGATATGTCTATTAGTAAGACCAAAAGGATTTAAAAATTTTAAAAGAGAATGTAAAATCTGGTGGTAGTTTTGTCTCCTCAAGACAAAAACCAAGGGGGTTGAGAATTGTAGATAGGCATTGCAACTCTACAAAATTTGCAGTGACATCAGTTCCATTGGATAAAAAGATTTTCCATTCACACGTAGGAAAAATAGGAATATTTCCCCTGATTATTCCTTTTGGGGATGAACTTCTACTCTTCTACTTCTATCCCTTTCTTTCATTTCGACATCTTTGGATTGTTTTGTCTTTGCTATTTCATCTTTTGCTTGTGAACAATTTGAAATTGCATTTCTATTTTTTAGTTAGATTTTCTATTGAGTTCAGACTAGACTGAGGAAGATTTAATTTGGGTTCCTGTATTCTTGGTCCTTGGGAGAGATTTATTGCCATTTATATTTTGAGTTTTATCTTTGTGCATCCAGGTGAAGTCTGTCTGGCATTCCGTGGTCTTCACAGATTTCTTGACAACAAAAGCATATGTTTTACTCAGAGTAAAAGGAACAGCATCTACCATTTTCCTTGCCTCAGGGTAGCTGATCTTCTTTGTGCATCTGATTCTGTATTCCTCTCTTGAGCCATGTAGACATTCTTTTGATGCAGCTGAATGGTCTCCTGTACAATTACAGCATTTTGGTGATAGTTGACAGCTCTCCATATCGTGGTCTTCTTCACCACACTTGCAACAGATGCTTTTATTTATGCAACCGTTTGACTCATGTCCATATTTTTGACATTTAAAACATTGTAATGGATTGGGCACTATGAATTCTTTCTGGGTGAAGAGGCATATTAAAAGTGAGGATGTATGTACCAGTTTTGATAACTCGGTTCTCTCTTTTGATTATTATATACTACTCCTTGGGGTTTGAGCTCACAGGTAATTTCATCTTCATCTACATTATCCAATTCTTTGGTGCGGATCACTCCTTTGCTGTAGTTTAATGTTGGATGAGGTGATCCCTTTATTTGGTATTCAGTAAATTCTCTGCATTTGCCTTTTTACAGCAATCGACTAGAATTTGTCCAGATCGTAACTTTTTCACTTCTTTCACGGTTCCTGCGATACCCTTGTGTATAGCCAATGGAGTAAGTTTAGTGATTGGCAAATTTGGTGATGCTGCTCCGAGGATTATAAACCTTGTCCACTCTTCACTATTTGGCATGAGTAAACATTTGCTCTCTGAAATACAGACTGTTTCCAAGTCTAAAAGCCATTTTTGTAAGTGTGTTTTGAAGCCATATTTTTAATTCCAGCAGAATATGCATCAGGGCTATAAGAATTATATGCTTGAGCAGGTAAAGCAGATTGTAAACTGCTCCATCTACTCGATTGACCCTTAGCCAATGCTTAGTGGGGATTCTGGAAAGTTAGCAGTTGTTGAGCTATCACAGAACTCTCAGAGCATTTCTTGACCAGCCGATTGATTGGAATGAGCCATTCCAACCTCCAGTGTAGTTGAAATGGTGGAAGCTGCAGCAAACCGTATTTCTTAGGCACCAGAATCTCTTCCTCAACCGAACGGGTCGCAACTTACGGCAAACATTTCACCACTTTTTAAATCGCTCCTTGCGAACAGCATTGGGATACTGAGAATCTATTTTACTCTGGATCCTTACAGAGAGATTAAGGATGATATTCACACATCTAGATGGAGAAGGCGTGTGCAAAAGGTATAATCAAGAAAGTTGTAACCCTCATGAGGGGGGCTCAATGGGTTGTTTCCCAAGGAGAAGACCCTATCACTACGGAGGGAAGGAGCATGCCACGGTTCCCTTCACGAGCTACCACCAAGAAGAAGGGTCTCGTGCCATGCCCAGGGCTAAACAAAGACTTGATACATTCACACACATTATCAGAATCATAAAAGTCAATATGCCCCGTTTCTATCTAGAAGTGTTGTTTGTTTGGAGTGGTGGTGGCGTAGTGGCTAAAGCACAGGGCTATTAATCAGAAGGTCGCAGGTTCTAACCCCACGGCCACCACCATTGTGTTCCCTTGAGCAAGGCGTTTAACTCCAGGTTGTTCCGGGGGGATTGTCCCTGTAATAAGTGCACTGTAAGTCGCTTTGGATAAAAGCATCTGCCAAATGCATAAATGTTTGTTTAAAGAATTGTAACCAATCAGTTAATCCTTAGAACTGCTAGATGTGCAAGAACCCTTGACTCAAAGATATACATTGTGTTTTGATTGTGGTTGATTTTGTTTGTGAACTTCTCCCCTCAAGCCTCTTGCAATCGTGTATGAGAACTTCACCCGGTACCAAATAACATGCTTCTCAAGACACAAAGACTTCTCTTGAGTCATTCTTTATTGGATAATTTCATCGACACCTCTTATCCTACAAAACTTTTTAAGTAAGAAGAGTAAGAAACACGGAAAGCTCAAATACAGAGCGGCACAAAACCACTTATGCGAATTCCCAGACGCTGAATGACACGCTTCAATTCGCTTTTGCCTATCCCGGAAACTTATGATGCGCTTCAAGTAATCAGAGCTCTTTAAGCCACATGGTGATCAGCTCCACATTCAGAAGTACACAGCTGTTAGATTATAAATACTTTGGGAGCACGACATGTAGTTCAGGGACATCCAACAGTTTGGTGAGCCTTTTTAATGCTAAAGTAAAATATTTAGTTTTATTGGTGTCAGATAGAATCTGCAGAATGACTCCTGACAAATACTCTCCACAACAACAGACAAATAAACCTGTGGAATATGCACAGTAACAGGGATCACAGCAGAGGCACTTTAATGGCAGCAACAGTGGTGTATAAAGGACTGAACATTAATTAAAAAGATGTATAGAAAAATGTTTGAGTTGAACTCCACACAAATAAAGTGTCCTATATTTATCTATCAATCATTGTATTAGCATTAATGTTCATAAAATAATAAAAGTTAAGCTCAATCGACAGCACTAGTGGTATAATGTCGATTACCACAAAAATGAATTGCCTCTTTTCTCAAAAACATAAATCGAGGTTACAGTGAGGCACTTACAATGGGCCAATTTTTGGAGGGTTAAAGACAGAAATATTTAGCTTGTAATTTCATAAAAGCACATACATCTTCTAAAACTTGTGTATTATTTGAGCTGTAAAGCCTAGTCATTTTACTAGTGATCGACCGATATGTTTTTTTTTAAATGGTCGATGCTGCTATCCATACAGCAGGGTGGCCGATACAATGCTGATATATAACACGGCTTAATATAGTAAATAGCGAACATAAAAATGCTAAAATTTGCACATGAAGAAATTGTTCATATATTAGGAAGGAAATAACAGTACACACAGTAGTCCAGCAACCATGGATGGCATGCGCACATTAACAATCTTATTTACTCAAATACCAAATAAAACCAATTGTACATACAGTGCATAGTGAATAAGATGTTTACTTGGAAGCAAACTTTTACCTTGGGCTGCATCCAAAAACTTAGGCAGCTGACTTGCTACCTTGCTGCCTAATCAGTTAAGGTTTTAACTGACAACCGTTTTTCTCTTAAGGAAACTGGTCTCCGAACAGTTTGAAAAGCATCTTATTTTCATCATACCTCCATATGCACTATACAGCCTCTGGAGGCAGCATTTTATGGATGCAGCCTTGAAGTTGCACTCATGAGCTTGTGCGGCTACAGCGCAAGAAGAAAATATATAAATATATTCTTCGCTTCAAGAAGAAAATATATAAATAAATCAGACAAATGGGAACATTTATTGGCCGATGCAGATAGTTAAAAAAAAAATCTGAATATCAGCCAATTCATCGGCCTATGCGATATATCGGTTAACCACACATTTTTACAGTAGTTTTATGGTTTGTTGACATTACATCATCACGGTAACAAAGTTGTAAAATTGGCTATAACTTAACTATACACAGAAAAGGTTTGCAAGTGATTTTATCACACTAAAATCATGTTTAAACACAAACCCTTTACGTCTTGTGGCTATACTTTTAAAACAGTATTTTGTGGGCCTGGGTAGCTCAGCGAGTATTGACGCGGACTACCACCCCTGGAGTCGTGAGTTCAAATCTAGGGTGTGCTGAGTGACTCGAGCCAGGTCTCCTAAGCAACCAAATTGGCCCGGTTGCTAGGGAGGGTAGAGCCACAAGGGGTAACCTCCTCGTGATCGTGATTAGTGGTCCTCGCTCTCAATGGGGCCATGGGTTGTGCGTGGATCTTGGAGTGTGGCACATGATAAGATGCACGGATTGACAGTCACAGAAGCGGAGGCAATTGAGACTTGTCCTCCACCACCTGGATTGAGGTGAGTAACCGCGCCACCATGAGGACCTACTAAGTAGTGGGAATTGGGTATTCCAAATTGGGAGAAAAGGGGATGAAAAAAAATAAAAGAGATTCAAAAATGGCCATATTACTTCCATTGTAAGTACCTCACTGTAACCTAGATTTGTTTTTTGTTTTTAAAGGAGGAACGAGTTGAAATTAAAAAAATTATAATTTCTTAAAGAGGAAAGAAAGTTATATGGTTTGGGAACAACATGAGGTTGAGTAAAAGACAGAATTTTCGTTCTTACGTTAAATTATGCCTTTAAAATCATCACTTGTGTCCAGCCTTAAAACAAGTTAACATTGCATTGTGGCAAAGAAACAAAAACCAAGCAGTGCATCATACTTATTTCTCCTCAAGTCATGGTCTCTACACATTGCAAAATACACACAGACAGTCAGCTCAACTTGTCACAGTTCAGTGGAAGTGTGGGAAATGGTGTGTTTTTGTGATGTTTTCATGACAGCATGGGGCTGAATATTATGAGACCAGATCAGCACTCACCATAACATCAGCCAGCAGACTGGCAGCCACGTCCACCTTCAGATTGCCCTGGATAACATGCCAGCAGAGTTCATACAGGGCTGTCTGCAGATCTACAAGACAAAAGAGTGACAGCAGACTCAATTACAGCTATCGGTTCCTACTGCCATATAGCACCTCGACAATACTCATCATAATCCCTATTACTTTGTTAAACTTCTGACAGTGGTAGTTATTAGAATTGAATACTATTCCACTCTACTTCTGCATTATATAGTATAGTTCTGTTTTTGTGTATCTCATATACTAATTTGTTTCAAAAATTCAAACTAAATCTAACATAAATCAAAGGCAATCCGAGTAAACACAAAATACAGTTTTTAAATGATAATGTTATTTATTTAAGCAAAAAAACGTATCCAATACCAACTGGGCCTGTGAGAAAAAGTATTATAGTGACTAAATCCCCAAATCTATGAAACAGCATTCATAATGGGGTTCAGCTGGACTAGACACACCCAGGCCTGATTACTGCCAGCCCCTTTCAATCAAAATGGCCAGCAGCATGAAGTTGACTAAAATGATCTCACCCTGTAGTACACCATGCCAAGGTCAAAAAAAATTCCAGAGATAATGGAGGAAAAGGGTGATTGAAATACATCAGTCTGGGAAGGTTTACAAAGCTATTTCAAAGGTTCTGGGACACCAAAAACCACAGTGAACACCATTATCTCCAAATGGAGAACACTTGGCACAGTAGTGAACCTTCCCATTAGTGGCCGACCTTCCAAAATTCCTCCAAGAGCACAGCGACGACTCATCCAGGAAGTCACATAAAACCACGGACAACATCCAAGGAACTGCAATAAAGGTCACCGTTCATGAATCCACTATCAGAAAGACACTGGCCAGAAATTCTGCTTTCTACCACAAAATCTAAAGGAGGACGTCCGGTCATCAGTCCATGAGTTGAAGCTCAAGTGCAACTGGATTATGCATAAGACAATGATCCAAATCATACGATTAAGACAACTTCTGAATAGCTCAAAAGAAGCTAAATTAAAAGTTTCGGAGTGGCCTAGTCAAAGTCCTGACTTGAGCCCGATTTGACACTCAGGTAAGTGATGTCAGGGAACACCCAGCATTTAAAGCTCTTCACACATTTCATAACAGTTCCACTATGGGAATTGCCTCCTCAAATGAGAGAATTGTGATGAAAGTACTGGGGTAAATGTGCTGACATTATATTATTATCAGGCTTTTCTCCAGTTTTGATATCCAAATGTGAACAGACAGTCAGAACATCAGTGCGTTTACAAGATCCTGCATGTCAACACAATGAGTGCGTTTACATGCACAATCTTACACTGATTATTATTATTTGGCTAGTTTGTAGGGATGGAACGATATACTGAATTTTGATATATCGCGATTCATGAACAAAATAAATTACGAACCATATAGAGGCAAAACTCGATATTTCGAAATTTGAAAAAAAAATTTTGTCCATGTGAACATAAATTAAATGATCATAATCTCTCTATCGCTTGATTTTACCCCAGTGCACTTTTTTTTCTACACCGTTTACAGGGTTCAAACAAGAACCTTGAAGTGCTTGAATTTAGCTGAATTTAAAGTAGTGAAATTCCTGGAAAATCACCTTGTTGATAAGTGTTGAGATTAAAACGGACCATTTCTTCAATGTAATGTGTCCATCAAAGATGAGATTATCCCACACTCAACTTTCACTAAATAATGGCTTTTATTTCCTTCCTTTCTGTTCTTTACAGTCAGATAAAGTAAAAATATATTTTTTTTTCACAAATTGCACAGATGCACTAAAAGAAGATTCTTGCAGATGAACCGCAACACCTGTGCAAGTCTGTGAGATGCAAGTTAAACTCTTAAATTGAGAGTACCATTATAGCACTAACTTAATGTTATTACCAGGGATGGGCATTAATCAATAATTTAATCTTTGAATATTTAAGCTCATTAAAAAAAAACTAATATTCTATTATTTAAATGAAGGTAATTATTGAGAAAGAGACATTGTAAAATAATTTAAGTCAAAGTTTGCATGACCATTAAAAAAACAACCCATCCGCTATCAAAGTCTTCCTCGTATGCCATGTGTGTTGTTTACAGAAGCGTCGCGGGGATTAGGTTGTTATGGAGACGCTGCTTTCTGACGAGCTGCTCATATATGGCAGTAAAGAGTACACCGCTTATACAGTACATTTAAACAGGAACCCAACTTTCTTGCCGTAAACCACATTCTTACAATAACCTGCTTTTTTGGTGTCCATCTAAACGTACTGAAAAAACGGTTTGCTAATCAAATGTGATCAACTTGTGTCCACACTCAACAGTGCCAACCAGTGTATTCTGTTATATCTGCCAGTTTTAATTTGTGTTCAGGATTTAACATGCATCTCACTGTATATATGGCCAGCAAAGCACAACTTTGTGAAATTCAAATAGTATTTTTACTTTTCAAATAACTATTGCAGAACGAATACTCGAGTATTCGACTACTCGTGCACATCCCTAGTTACTACTTGTAAATTATTTCAAACATAGACAGCTCAAATCATTATTATAATTTCATTAAATAACATTAATTGATAGAAAGTAGAATTTTTATAATGCAAACATTTGATTATAATAATAAAGACAAACTAATTATTTAAAAACAAAAAAACACTTTTAAAGACTTTTCAGGACAGGTTCTGTTCAGTTCTATTGACTGTTCTGCACCTGATCAGCATAAATGTAGCCCACTATTTTTTAAGGCTTATTTGTTTGTGATATTTTCTTATAGTGAAAGGTATATGACAAATTATTGTATTTTAACTATGAAGACTTTTATTGTATGTTAAAGAACTTTATTTTGATGAGAAATTGTGTGTGTTTTGCGCAATACTTCTGTCATACTTCGTCATTAAGTGTTATCATATCGAAGAGAGTTAATATGGTGAGATAACCATATCTTCCCATCCATACTTGTTTGATATTGATATTTGACTTGAGTTGATATTAAAGGAACAGTTAACCCAAAAATGAATATTCTCTCATCATGTTCTGTGCAGTTTTGGGCGACAGAATGATGTAATTGCTCGGAGTCAAGCTCGCTTTTTTCCACGGAACAGTTCGAGCTTAACATGCATTGTAAACGCAACTCTGCAGGTTCATAAATAATAAAATAATACAAAATATATAGATATTTAAGTCCTTTTTTTTTTTCCTAAATCTTCACCTTTGACCAGCCTGTGGCGATATGCACGAAGAAGGTGAAATGCCAAAAAAAAAAAAAGAGGAGGAGAGAGGAAGTGAAAGTGGAGAACCATAATAAAAAAGGACTTCAATATTGATCTGTTTCTCACCCACACCTATCATATCTCTTCTGAAGACAAGGATTAAACCACTGGAGCCATATTAATTATTTTATGCTGCCTTTGTGCTTTTTGGAGATTCAAAGTTCTGGTCACCATTCACTTGCACTGTATGGACCGACAGAGCTTGGATATTCTTCTAAAAATCTGTGTGTTCAGCAGAAGAAATAAAGTTATACACATCTGGGACAGCATCAGGGTGAGTAAATGATGAGAGAATTTTCATTTTTGTGTGAACTTCTCTTTGAACTCATGAATATAATGCATAAGTACACACCATCTCCATCAGAACAATGCAAATGTTTGACTCACTTTTAACAAATTCATGAACACCGGGTTTCCCTGCAAGGTCCTGGCAAAACTGTAAACTAGAAAGAGAAAACAAGTTATGAATTTCTTGAGAATGGGTATGTGTTTTTACATGACAAATCCTCAATGCTGGAACAAGTATTCACATTTTTTGTAGGTGAAGAGGGGTCAATAGAAAATGTACAGTATTACAGATTTAATGTCTTTTATCCTGTTAAATGTTTTTACTGTATTATAAATACTATAAATACTTGCATGCAGGCTGACAACATATAACCAGCAAAACAACCACTTTAGCATGTTAAATATGATCAAAATTTAAAACCCATGTCATAACTATAGGTTTTGACAAATTACATTTCAAATGAACAACTGCACACATCCATTGGCACACACACACATATATGTATATTATATATAAAAAAGGCAAGTACAAGTAAAAGCAACATGACTTAGTTTTGACTCAATACGGTCTAGGTAAGCAGCTCACTAGGATTTGTAACTGTGATACCTGTAAATACCATCTAGGTAGGCAGCCCACAAGAGATTGACACTAATGTCTAAAATGCTGACTTGGTAGGCAGCGAACCAACTACCTTACGGTGCCCAAATATTGTCTGGTTAAACGACTTACTTGGTTTTCAGAGATCAAAGCAGACTAGGTATGCAGATCACTAGGTTGATGCACAACTTACATCTAGGGAATGACATCTAATGATCTGCTTATTAAAGCAAGTTTGTTGATAATTACACTGTCAACTCCATAGAACAACTACATCTTCACTTTCACATTACCGTTGCATCTCTGATCATGGTATATGATCTCACGTTTACCTGGCTGTATGTAACACACATTCAAATATACTGTAACAGACACTCATATGCAGGAGACACACGCTAATGCTAACTCGGCTAACTATTAGCACACTGACGTTACATTTATAAAAATAGTAATGTACATCTTTAAATCATTTATAGATACGTGCTATAACAATATAGGAGGTATCTTGTTCGTTTGGTTCACAGTATCTGCAAGTTTATTCGGCTATTTAATTAACTTTCATTAAATTGGTCTTTCACGCGACCTGGTTTGTATACATTCACAATGAAGAGGATATGATTTTGTATTTCCAACAAAGCGCACGGTGATATCGCGCAGGTGTTATGCGTATAGCTTTATTTCCATCCTCGTTTCCCATCTGAGAACTAAACTCTTACTCACAATTCATTTTTGCCAGATTTGTCCCAGTTTTTGATCCAGTCAGACGGGAGGATAAGCGCCGCCATGTTCCTCCACACACACTCGCAGCAACAGCAGCGCGCGCCGGATGTTTGGCAAAACGCGCGACGCAAATGCCACACGCTGACGCTCGTCAATGCACTTTATGTTTTATTTAATCTGAACCGATCTGAACCCTTGTTACTCAGAGGTCCATAGAGGACAAAAATGTCCGCGTCAAAAAACTGGCCCCAATAATATGATATATTATTATTATTATTATTATTATTATTATTATTATTATTAATATTATTATTATTATTTTCCACTTTCAATTAGTTAATTTTTATAACCAACATCAGTCTTGATCATAACAACCAAATGTTCATTTTCAGGATTTTAACACTTTAAATACCAGTTTGTTTAAATAATGCCACTGTTGTTTTTTAATGAGAGAAAAAAAACACAAAATATTAATTCGTTTCCATACACTAAATGCTAAGGTTAATCTTTTTTTTATTATTATTACATTCTGGGATAGGTCAATGATTAGCAACAACATTGATTTTGATATGCATTGTTGTTTTTTGTGCAGTGTCAGATAAAAAATAAAAATCACAAAATGTCTGTGACAAAAATGTCTGTGAAAAAATAAACTGCCATAAAAATATTATATATAAATATTATTTTCTACTTTTACTTTAACCAACATCAGTCCTGATCATAACTACCAAATATTTTCATTTTCAGGATTTTAACACTTTAAATTCCAGTTTGTTTACATAATGCTACAGTTGTTTTTCACACACACACACACACACACACACACACACACACACACACACACACACACACACACACTTCTCAATACACACATGCAAAACACACTCTGACATCCATACCAACACACCCATACAATTTTAGCTGCATCATTTATTCAATTGGCCAGTAGTGCTCAATAATACAGCAAACAGAAAATTGGAAAAAAGCATGTACTTGCTCCATAGGCTAAATATGAGGGACAATTGCCCCATCTGGTGGAAAATTTAAGAAATGTTCATTTTGAAGCCAGGGCTTCAGAATGAAAGCATAATATCATGGAGTTTATGATTTTATGCTTTAAAGGGGTCATGACATGAGAAACCAAATTTGCCTTGATCTTTTGGTATATAAGAGGTCTTTGTATCATTAAAACGTCCTGCAAGTTTAATATTTTAAGACGTCCTCCCCATTCTAAACGAATCATTTATTTAATCAAGCTCAAAATACAGCTCGTTCTGGATTCATGGTTAGAAGTGACGTGTCGGTTAGAAGTGACGTAACAGCGTTTGCATATGACCGCCTCCAGCACAAGATAACTACGCTTTAAGCGCAAGACAACTACGATAATTTCGTATCGCCGTGCGCCTCACAAGTGTTCAGTCGATGGACAGCGAGCTCTGACAGAGACTACTTGTGCACAGGAAAATTACGATGCCATACAGATGTGCTGTTCCTGGCTGTGGTCAAACAAAACCTCTGAATAAGCTGCCGAAAGATCCAGACGTCAGGGAAAAATGGATGCAGTTTATTTTTTGCGGACGACCCAGTCACGGCAGTGTTAACTTAAGCGTTTGTTCTGTACATTTTAAGGATGACTGTTTTGAGAACAAATCTCAATATGATGCTGGCTTTGCCAGAAAACTGTTGCTCAAAGATAAGTCCGTGCCGACTATTCTGGGAACAACGACGACGCAAACTGTAAGTAAACTATTTTAAGCAGTGGGATCAAATATTGCAGTTTTAATGGGTTTTAAAGGGGACATTTTTGTCCTGAAGGTACACAGTGTATTATAGATGTATTACAGGAACTGAGGTTGAAAATCAAAATTCCCCAAAAAATACACACCTTTGTCAAAATTATAACCGTTGGCATTAACACTTTAAAAAAATGAAAATAAAAAGGCAAAAATGTCCCGAAGGTTGCACAAGGGTTATATCCTTTAGAAACATCACATTTGACTCTGCTCTTTCCCCATTTGCAAAAACACACATCTATAAAATAAAATTTGATTTTCACAAACAGGCTCTCTACCAACAAACAAACTAAATACAATTAAAGGGATATTCTGGGCTCAGTACAAGTTAAGCTCAATTGCCAGCATTTGTGGCATTATGTTGATTGACACAAATATCTGTGACATCCCTCTTGTTCTTTAAAAAAGCAAAAATCTCGGTTACAGTGAAATACAGTGGAAGTGAACAAGGCCATATTTAGCAGGGATTAAAGGCAGAAATGTGAAGTGTTTTAATTTTATAAAATATATTGCATTAATTCATATGTTAATACTTGTGTATTATTTGCGCTGTAAAGTTTTTATGGTCACTTTAAGGTTTACAGTGTTACGTCATCATGGCATCACAGTTGTAAAATTGGACATAACTTTGCACAGAAAAGGTTAGTAGTTTATTTTATCACACTAAAATTGTGTTAACACGTATAATGTTTACGGCTTGTGACTACTTTTGAAACAGTGAGTATTTTAATGTTTACGGATTGGCCCCATTCACTTCTATTGTAAGTGTCTCACACCAGATATTTACTTTTTTATACAGAAAAGGAGGAACAAGTCTAAATTGAGGTTACATTGAGGCACTTACAACTCTTTGTTACTTTGTTACAACAACTTTTTTCCAAAGAAACACATTTTATAGAAAGAAAAAGAGCATACAGTATGTTCCCACAAAGAAGAAATAATGCAAACTCTGTGACTTTTGTTTTGAAAAAGTACCATATGAAATAAGTAACACATACGTTTAGAAATAACCCAGTTGAACAATATGCAAATACACTATTATTATACTCAGGGCCATTTTTGAGCATATTGGGGCCCTAAGCAAAATCCTACTTGGAGGCCTATCCCCTCCCCCATTTAATTTCTTACCAGTGTTCTGGCTGCGTTTCTTTTTCCCTCTTCCGACTTGTAGGTGCGCTTCATGATGACGAAAAACTCTTTGAGCGTCCTCATGCCTGTCACGTAGCTACTACTCACTCCTTGCAGTTACATTCTCCCTTCCCTCTCGGGCCACAAGGGGGCCCCATATAACTGTCTAATTGTTTCCATAACAGCTGCCTGTGTGTATACATAAATATATACAGTATATATACAAAGAAAGTTGTTCCAGGTGCTTAAATGGTGCTTGCAAAATAAAACCAGAGTAGATTATTTCCACAGTCGTTGTTCTTATATCAAATATTTGGGTCATGGATCAATACCCACGTCCCCGGATGAAATCTGTCAGAAATCTATTCATACTGCTCGCATGCATACCTAAAAGAACGTACTGTTTTACGACGAGAAGTGTATCCTTCATCAAATACAGTACTGTGACAGTACACGGTTACTTTAAACTAAATAAAATACAAATTTTAAAAATGACTTTGCTTTGAGGGCCCCCGTGGTTGATCGGAGGCCCTAAGCGGCCGCTTATACCGCTTATAGCTAGAAACAGCCCTGTTTATACTATCCATATTCATACTGCCTATAAACCCTAGACCTCTCTGCATATACTCAATTCTCCCTCGCACATAATAACACTTTAACAACTATCTGTATCTATTTGTATTCATATTATTTATGTAAACATGTTAATCTTGTTATTCTGTGTCTAGCTGATGTAGTTGTATTTCTGTGAGTAATGGAAGCATCGTTTAATAAGATGGCCAATTAAAACACTCATTTCTAATTTGTTTTGAAATAGCCACTAAAGCGCTTTAAGACTTTTATTTTGAAATAGCCACTAAAGCGCTTTAACACTTTTATTTTGAAATAGCCACTAAAGCGCTTTAAGACTTTTATTTTGAAATAGCCACTAAAGCGCTTTAAGACTTTTATTTTGAAATAGCCACTAAAGCGTTTTAAGACTTTTATTTTGAAATACACCCCGACGCGGCTCGGTCTTCCGCATCGCTGTGCTCCACCAATAGGAAGCTTACAGGAGTTCATGTAGGACAGTCGTGGTCGCATTGGGAGCATCAGAAATGTTTTCTAAACTTTTGATAGTTGTTTTCCTCGCTGTTATTTTTCACGGCACGCCGTCAGATGCACAGAAAAAGAAGGAGGTCAGTGGGTTTTAATTTTCAAGTTTTTCAAATGATCTCAACCAGAGTAAATTCAGCTCTATATCACGTATAATTAACTAGTATGCATACTAAGCCTAGCTTCCTGCTTGACCTGATCTAAATGCTGTTCATTTATTAGTGACTTTATAAATGTGCACTGATGTCTGCATATTGTTTTAAACTAGTCCTATTCAATAGGATGTGGTTATACTGATCAGAAGCTAAAGCTGTAAGCTGTACGTTTTATATGGGGGTTCTGGGCTTGTTAACTGAAAGGTTGATCAAACCTCACACAGGTTGGTACATGAACTAATATCATCGTGTCCGTGATCAAAAACCTCAGATGGGAGCTATTTTGGTACAAACAAAGTTTGGTAAACATTGCTTTTTACTCCCTTTTAAAGAAGCATAGCTTAATGATTAATGGATGGTGTGTTTTCAGGCTCTGTTGTCAGAGAAGGTCACTCAGATGATGGAATGGACCAGTAAGCGTGCAATCATCAGGCTGAATGGAGAGAAGTTCAGGAGGCTGATCAGAGCTCCTCCACGCAACTACTCCGTCATCATCATGTTCACAGCACTACAGCAACAGAGACAGTGTGCTGTCTGCAAGTAAAACATGCTTTCATTTGAAGTGTCAGGCGTCCTTATTTGATTAGAACTTGAAAATATGCATGAAACATCCAGCATAAAAATATATATATAAGTACAAATTCAATGCATTTAAAAAAAATATTTAAACATGAATAGTTACCATGCATTTTCACATGCTCGGGTGTTCTAATTTATGTTATTTGCTGCCAAATTAACCTCAAACAGAAAGTGCATTTATCCTGGAAAACCTTTCTGAAAACTGCATGCAAGCTTTAGTTAAAGTGTCAATAATATCTATTTAAATGGTTTTGATTTGGTCAAATTAACGTCTTCAAACTATTTTGAAGGTAAAAAGATTGGAGTTGGCGCAACCCCCTTCTGGAGAAACCACGCCCTATTTTGGAGATTCTGCCCCCATTTAGAGATCACCGGCTTGCTATACCTACATGAATTAATTTTTTATCAATTTAAATAATTTTTGCATCTATTACAGTCCTAGCTGCAGTATATTGTGCTACCAAAATACCAGTAAAAAAAAAAATGAAGATTTGGTGGCTAACGCGGGACTATAAACAAGCCCGAAATTCAACTGGACTCTTATTTTGAAATGACAGAGACTTGGCTTCCTTACAATGCTCTGTTTTTCGAAAATTTAGAGTATTTAGAAAATTAAGCTATTCTAGCCTATATATTCCCCAGATGAGGTTGTTATATTATTATTTAGAAGATGTTAAGTTGGAGACACATTGCATGTGCTGACACGACACGTTCCATATAATTGCATTTTACTTTGCAACTTTTACTTTTTAATTTAATTTAGTACATTTGATTTGATAAAAAGTGAGGATGAAAATACAGATAATACTGTCAATGATGAAATCCCCATGATGTATCAGTAGCTATTTTTCCATCCACGCTTCAAATGTAATTTATGCAAAAAAAAACATAATGTTGTAAAAACACACAAATAAAGCCACGTTTCAATCTTTTGTGTTCATAGAACAAAACCGTCACTTCTGGAGAAACTGTAGCCACTGTGACTCTTTTATTAATAAAATACTTGCTGTATTAAATAAAACACGCAGACAAAACACTGTAAAGAATTTGTCTCATATTTGGGAGCGACAGCGCGTCACAAAGTTCGGGGAGCACTATGTGTGTGCGTTCCTCTTTATGTCTTTGCTGTGTGGATCTATAAGATATTTCACAAAAGTGTCAATAAACCTGAATTTTCTAGACACTGTTATTTCAGGATGACCAGAGCAACATTTTATATGCAATGATTGGTCTGCTGTTTAGTGAGTGAATTACTCAGTCACATGACTTTTTATGCACATCTTGTATTCCTAATAAATTCGATAGAAGTTTATTCAGTAAATGTGTTTCCATCAGAGTTTATGCACATTTATCTACTTCAAGTGAAGAAATACATTTTTTTTAATGTGCATTTTTGAGATTTTATTCGCTACTTTGTGTTTCCATCCAGCAGTTTTTATGCGATTTACCAAAATGTGCATAAAAATACATGGATGGAAACCCAGCTTGTGATTGTTTTTATATCACCTGTAAAGGCTGCTGCTATACTGTATGACCAAGCCGTTCTGACTGTAGACTCCTCCAGGGCTGGCCACAGAGGAACACTATCGGCATAGATTGTTGGTGGTAACCGATAGTTCCAAACTATCGGCACCGATATATCGGTCTACCGCTATTATTTTTTTCACGGACATCATCAATGTCTGTGTGGCTCAAAACAAAAATAACTTGAAGTCATTCTCAACAGAACATAAGTGTTGAATTTTATTCTTGAATTACATTTAAACTTTTGTTTGTGTAATGTTATTGTATGTGTTTTGGTTTTGTTTTCAGACAGGCGGATGAGGAATACCAGATTCTTGCGAACTCTTGGCGATATTCGAATGCATTTACTAACAGAATTTTCTTTGCAATGGTGGATTTTGATGAAGGCTCAGATGTTTTTCAGATGGTAAACATTCGGCATTTACTTGACATTTACGTTTGGCAGCAACATTTATATATCATGTATTGCAGTGTTTTGTAAATGAATCAATATTCAATAAAAAATCATTAATGACAACAAAAAGAGAGCTCTGTTCTAAGAAGTATGCCAATTGTTTATATTTCCTTATATTGATATCTTCCCCACAGCTCAACATGAACTCGGCTCCAACATTCATCAACTTTCCGTCCAAAGGCAAACCCAAACGAGCGGACACGTACGAGCTGCAGGTTCGAGGCTTTGCAGCTGAGCAGCTCGCTCGATGGGTGGCTGACCGAACAGATGTCCATGTAAGCCTGTTTCTATAAAAAAAAAAACATGCCCTACTTTATTTTTGTAATTGAAAAAAAATAAATAATTTCCTTTTCTCCCCAATTTGGAATACCTAATTCCCAATGCGCTCTAAGTCCTCATGGTGGCATAGTGGCATGCCTCAACCCGGGTGGCAGAGGACGAATCTCAGTTGCCTCCGCGTCTGAGACCGTCAATCCGTGCATTTTATCACGTGGCTTGTTGAGCCCGTTACCACGGAGACATAGTGCGTGTGGAGGCTTCATGCTATTCTCTGCCGCATCCATACACAACTCACCACGTGCCCCATTATAGCGACCACGAGGAGGTTACCACATGTCTACCCTCCTTGACAACAGGACCAATTTGGTTACTTAGGAGACCTGGCTGAGTCACTCAGCACACGCTGGATTCTAACTCGCAACTCCAGGTGTGGTAGTCAGCATCTTCACTCGCTGAGCTACCCAGGCCCCTGCCCTGTTTTATTCATTAAAATATGAGCGTTGTTCTGAACGGTCACATCATTCTGTCTATAACATGCTGTTGTGTTGTCCAGATCCGGGTGATCAGACCTCCTAACTACGCCGGGCCGTTGATGTTGGGTTTGCTACTGTCAGTCATTGGAAGTCTGGCTTACCTGCGCCGCAATAACCTGGAGTTCCTCTTCAATAAGAACGTCTGGGCTTTCTCTGCACTGGTGGGTACTTGAGTTTTATTATTTATTATGCAGTTCTTTTTAATGAACCGCGTGACCAGAATAGTCAGATTCCCGAACAGATGACTCTAATGAGCCAGTTCAATTTAGTTAAATCTACAGCACGAAACACATAGCGTGACCAGAGTTTGTGGTTCCTGAATGAAAAATCGTTCTGAGCTGGTTCTTTTCAGTTAATCAAAAACACTTCAGTCAGAACGGTTACTGAAAATGTAGTTGAAATCAGAAATTATCTCTTGAGTTGGCAAAACAGACTATTAGATGCAATAAAAATGTATTTCTTATCTCCAAATATTGCTTCTACAAAAGTAAGAATCATTAATGAGACCATTTAGGAGTTGGAATCAATAAGAGGAATTGAAACTGGAATCTCTACAATTCCCATCCCTGTACACCGGAATATCATAGAGACTTTTGAGTGGGTTCTTTAGACTAGGGTCAGTATGCAACACCCTAGCAACTAGGGATGTGCCCAAAGCCGAATACCTTATTCGGAAAGGCTCGAGTAATGAATGACTTCAAAATGAACAACGGATTCAACCGAATAATATAAAAAATATTAGTTTGACTGATTATCCAAGAGGTTTAAGGATAAAGCGGCATTTTAAAAAAACATCTCTAATTATTACAACGAATTTATGAATCAATGAGGGCTAACCTTATAAGAAAAAAGAATAAAATAATATATTTAAAAAAATAATTAGAAATTAGGCTACTATTATGAAAAGGCATATACAAGGCATATTTTATTAATAGAAACTATAAATGTAAGCGTAACATTTAAAAATGGGCATTTCATTGAGTTTTGATGCACTTCCGGTTTAAGCCCCGCCCACACCCGAATACAGAGACCGATACAGATAATTTTGTCATACGAACGGTTACAAATACAGATAATGGCTTTGCTGCACACCCCTACTAGCAACCATTCAGAACACGTTAGCAACTGCATAGCAACATGCTAATAACCACTCAGATCGTCTTAACAACCACTTAGCAAAGCCCTGGCAATCACTCACAAATGCGGTGGCTAGTTTAGAAACTCACTATCACTCCTAATCTGTCTGTGTCTGTCTCTCTCTCTCTCTCTCTCTCTCTCTCTCTCTTTCTAGTGTTTTGTTTTGATCATGACATCGGGTCAAATGTGGAATCACATTCGAGGACCTCCATACGCTCACAAGAATCCAAACACTGGCCAAGTGGTGAGTCTTTACCTCATGTTGGTTATCCATTTCATTTGCTTTGTTTTACAACTTTAAGACCATGAAATGGATTGTCGAGCACAGTTTTGTTTCTTGTGTTGATGATAGCGGTCGACTGATATTGGATTCTGCCTATAATGATAACTAAGGTGGTGGATAAATATGATAACTGATTATTTGGCGTATCATTTTTAAAATTGATTTATAGAATGTTTAAAATGGAACAAGGCATGTGGGGGTGGCGTAGTGGCTAAAGCACAGGGCTGTTAATCAGAAGGTTGCTGGTTCTAACCCCATGGCCACCACCATTGTGTCCTTGAGCAAGGCACTTAACTCTGGGTTGTTCCGGGGGGATTGTCCCTGTAATAATTGCACAAATGCATAAATATAAATATAAACAAGAGTCTTTTAAGCCTCTTTAAATCCCAGATGCAGTTTATTGTTCAACCAAAATACCAATAATAAACAGACAAAATACAGATTTGGTGCATAATGTGGGACTTTTAACTATAAAGAAGCCCAAAACACACGCGGGACATTTATTTGTGTGTTGACAAAGACTTCCGCTACAATAACGGTTACAAAATATGCATTGACATGAGGATATGGAAATATGGATGTATATTGTCAATAATGAAAGATTTAAATGCAATAAATCCCATATGATTGTTTTTATTTCACCTCTAGAGGACGCTGTTATACTGTAGAATTAATATATATCAGTATAGATTTTTGCAGATAACCGATAGTCCCAAAAAGCAACTATCGGCACCGATTAATCTGCAAAACCGATATATCAGTCTACCTCTAGTTGATTATTTCCTATCGAGATTGAGACAAAGATTGTTTTTTCCATTCTCTTTAGCCTTCAGTTTGCATCTCCTAACGAGTGATGAGCATTCCGGCTCTTTTGGCACCCAAACGGCTCTTCAAGTCAAATAGTTTGCGATAGTTTGACTTTGATTGGTGTTTAAACAATTCTAATTAAATTATTAGGGTGCACAGTTCACATATGCCGATGTAGGTTGTGAGTAGAATCGGCTTTATATGAGATGTTGTTTTAGCAAATTCTACACTCTGCTCTAACACTGTCTACATTATTAAAATGCATCCAAATGCTACTGTGCTACCGACTCATTTTCCACTTTCCAGCTGTTGTTTTCACAGCTGTCCTTCCCCTCTCTCCTCAGTTGATAAGTGTGTGTGGCTGTGTCTAGTAAGGAAGGATGCATCCTCCGGAGGTCACATTTGTCAGCCGCATACGTTATCAAGGCTGTCTCATTTCATTCATTTTATTTCCTTTTTCTTATTTATTTATTTTTTATCTATTGTCAATGCCTTTTATGTGTATGCACTTACATTTATACAATTGTTAACCTTTTGCATTCCCAATGAAACATAAAAAAATGCAACGAGACCTCCGGAGGGCACATCCTTCCAAACGAGACACAGTGAGTGAGTTGGCTCCGCCCTCCCTCACGCATCTTTGGTTCATTGGTTGACACTGCATGTCTGATTGACAGGAACAACAGGTTCCTCTGTTAGTCTAAGCAGACTGTCTGAACAAATGTGTGTGCGCTAGAGCATTTAGGCCTATGTTATTTTATTTATGTATGGGGTGGCTGTGGCTCAGGTGGTAGAGCGGGTTGGCTGCTAATTGCAGGGTTCGATTCTTGGCCCACATGACTCCACATGCCGAAGTGTCCTTGGGCAAGACACTGAACCAAGTTGCTCCCAATGGCAGGCTAGCGCCTTACATGGCAGCTCTGCCACCATTGGTGTATGAATGTGTGAGTGGGTGATTTGGGACACAGTGTAAAGCACTTTGGTAACCTGTAAGGTTAGAAAAAGCGCTATATAAGTGCAGACCATTTACCATAAATTTTTTCGTTCTTTGAATTAGTTAATGCTCTTCATTTAAATCTTTTGATTATACATATATTAATTTCTTTATATTTTTATAAATAGATTTGTCTCTTCTGATATGCGAGCCGGCTCCCAACGTTCACCTACATGAGCCGACTCTTAGAGCCGACCCGTTCGCGAACAACCCATCACTACTAACTGCAAGATGATGTCGTGCATATTTAATTTAAGTAACTTAGGTCAACTTTTATGAGTACGCTAGCATAAAGATGAACAAAATATTTTTCAGAACGTAACCGGAAAGGGAACAAAAACCTGTTCAATTATTCCTCAGTGAAAACGTTATTTTTAAATTGGTAACCAGTTATTAACTGGTTCATTTTGTTCCGATATTTTTTTTTTTTCATGAAACCACATCCTGTTGCCTGAAAATATTCGGTTTCTCTCTTTTTAGTAGAACATAAGCATCCGCTAGTTTAAAAAACATGTTAAAAAAAAATACAAAATCATTCAGCCCACAAAAGGTGCCGTTTAATTGGTTATAGGTGGCCAAATGAATAAATGAAATATTTTTGGGAATATATATATATATATATATATATATATATATATATATATATATATATATATATATATATATATATATATATAGTTTCTGCTCAGATCAAACTGAAATAAAAAAAACATACATTTTTAGTCCCTGCTTACAGCTAAATAAACTAAAAGCCACCGTATTGTATTTCTTGGGGTCTGCAAGTTCAAGCTTTTCCCATTTTCCATGTCAAGTGTGAATCTGTGTTTTTCAGAGTTACATCCATGGCAGCAGTCAAGCTCAATTTGTGGCGGAGACGCACATAGTCCTGCTGTTCAGTATCCTTCACATCTAATCAAACGGGATCTCTTCTATATTAATCTCAGTTTTAATCCTAACCAGTCACAATTTCAACTATGTTAAGGGCAAACCTATTGATGAACCATGATTGTTTGCTTGAAAGTGTTTGCGTGCAGGTTTAACACATGGTTCTTGAATGAGACCCAATGCTAATTGTTTTCATGTCAATCACTGAACCCATCACGCTCGTGTTCCTGAGCTCTGATTCAGATGCGGCCGTGACTTTAGGAATGGTGCTGCTTCACGAGGCCGCGACATCAGACCTGGACATTGGAAAAAGGAAAAGTATGCTGTCAAAGAATATGTAGCCTGCTTCATAGCTTTTAAATACCTGGTGGCATCAGAACAGGTTTTATGTCTCATGTTTTCTCTCTAGTCATGTGTATGGCAGGAATTGGTCTGGTGGTGCTGTTCTTCAGTTGGCTGTTGTCCGTCTTTAGGGCCAAATATCACGGATATCCTTACAGGTAACATCATTAGACATAATTAAACAAATGAATTACATGCATACAGTGGGGCCCAAAAGTCTGATATGTCATGTGACAATGTTTCTATTTGTCATTTTTCTAATTTAATACAAAGTGTTTCCCTTTTTACAATAATATTTTCATCATAACAATTTGAGTAAAAAGTTTTTGACCTTTTGTGCAAAGGGGTTAACATGGACAATGTCACAAATTTGCTTACAAATGCTTAGGTACTGTAAATAGTGTAAATAGAAACTTAAACTTCCTGAACTTTAAATCCTAAAACCTTAAATCCAAGTTTAAATTAAACAAATGTCCTTGATTTTCAGTGTGGTCTCAGACTTTTGGACCCACTGTGTATAAACATAACATAACAGCGTAGCTTTTGTTATGTTATATGTTGTGTTGTGTTATATGTTGTGTTGTGTTATATGTTGTGTTGTGTTATATGTTGTGTTGTGTTATATGTTGTGTTGTGTTATATGTTGTATTATGTTATATGTTGTGTTATATGTTGTGTTATATGTTGTGTTATATGTTGTGTTATGTTATATGTTGTATTATGTTATATGTTGTGTTATATGTTGTGTTATATGTTGTGTTATATGTTGTGTTATATGTTTTGTTATGTTTTATGTTATATGTTTTGTTATATGTTATGTTTCATGTTTTGTTATGTTTTATGTTATACGTTATATGTTTTGTTATATGTTATGTTTTGTTATGTTATGTTTTGTTACATGTTTTATGTTATATGTTTTGTTATGTTATATGTTATATTTTATGTTTTGTTATGTTATATGTTATGTTATATGTTATGTTATGTTTTATGTTATGTTTCATGTTTTGTTATGTTTTATGTTATACATTATATGTTTTGTTATATGTTATGTTTTGTTATGTTATATGTTTTGTTACATGTTTTATGTTATATGTTTTGTTTTGTTATATTATATGTTATATTTTATGTTTTGTTATGTTATATGTTATGTTATATGTTATGTTTTATGTTATATGTTATGTTTTGTTATGTTATATGTTTTGTTATGTTATATTTTATGTTATACGTTTTGTTATGTTATTTTTTGTTGTTATGTTTTGTTACATGTTTTATGTTATATGTTTTGTTTTGTTATATTATGTTATATTTTATGTTTTGTTATGTTATATTTTATGTTTTGTTATGTTATATTTTATGTTTTGTTATGTTATATTATGTTATATTATGTTATATTTTATGTTTTGTTATGTTATATTATATGCTATATTTTATGTTTTGTTATGTTATATTATATGTTATATTTTATGTTTTGTTATGTTATATTATATGTTATATTTTATGTTTTGTTATGTTATATTATATGTTATATTTTATGTTTTGTTATGTTATATTATGTTATATTTTATGTTTTATGTTTTGTTATGTTTTATGTTTTGTTATGTTATATGTTATATTTTATGTTTTGTTATATTATATGTTATGTTTTATGTTTTGTTATGTTATATGTTTTGTTATATTATATGTTATGTTTTGTTATGTTATATGTTATGATTTGTTATGTTATATGTTATGATTTATGTTATGTTATGTTTTATGTTATGTTTTATGTTTTGTTATATTATATGTTATGTTTTATGTTATGTTATGTTTATGTTATGTTATGTTTTATGTTTTGTTATGTTATATGTTATGTTTTATGTTATGTTATGTTTTATGTTATGTTATGTTATGTTATATGTTTTGTTATGTTATATTATATGTTATGTTTTATGTTTTGTTATGTTATATTATATGTTATGTTTTATGTTTTTTTATGTTTTGTTATGTTTTATGTTTTGTTATGTTTTATGTTTTGTTATGTTATATTACATGTTATGTTATGTTTTATGTTTTGTTATGTTATATGTTATGTTATATGTTTTGTTATGTTATATGTTTTGTTATGTTATATGTTATATTTTATGTTTTGTTATGTTATACAGTGAGGAAAATAAGTATTTGAACACCCTGCTATTTTGCAAGTTCTCCCACTTAGAAATCATGGAGGGGTCTGAAATTGTCATCGTAGGTACATGTCCACTGTGAGAGACATAATCAAAAAAAAAAAATCCAGAAATCACAATGTATGTATTTTTATCTATTTATTTGTATGATACAGCTGCAAATAAGTATTTGAACACCTGTCTATCAGCTAGAATTCTGACCCTCAAAGACCTGTTAGTCTGCCTTTAAAATGTCCACCTCCACTCCATTTATTATCCTTAATTAGATGCACCTGTTTGAGGTCGTTAGCTGCATAAAGACACCTGTCCACCCCATACAATCAGTAAGAATCCAACTACTAACATGGCCAAGACCAAAGAGCTGTCAAAAGACACTAGAGACAAAATTGTACACCTCCACAAGGCTGGAAAGGGCTACGGGAAATTTCCAAGCAGCTTGGTGAAAAAAGGTCCACTGTTGGAGCAATCATTAGAAAATGGAAGAAGCTAAACATGACTGTCAATCTCCCTCGGACTGGGGCTCCATGCAAGATCTCACCTCGTGGGGTCTCAATGATCCTAAGAAAGGTGAGAAATCAGCCCAGAACTACACGGGAGGAGCTGGTCAATGACCTGAAAAGAGCTGGGACCACCGTTTCCAAGGTTACTGTTGGTAATACACTAAGACGTCATGGTTTGAAATCATGCATGGCACGGAAGGTACCCCTGCTTAAACCAGCACATGTCAAGGCCCGTCTTAAGTTTGCCAATGACCATTTGGATGATCCAGAGGAGTCATGGGAGAAAGTCATGTGGTCAGATGAGACCAAAATAGAACTTTTGGTCATAATTCCACTAACCGTGTTTGGAGGAAGAAGAATGATGAGTACCATCCCAAGAACACCATCCCTACTGTGAAGCATGGGGGTGGCAGCATCATGCTTTGGGGGTGTTTTTCTGCACATGGGACAGGGCGACTGCACTGTATTAAGGAGAGGATGACCGGGGCCATGTATTGCGAGATTTTGGGGAACAACCTCCTTCCCTCAGTTAGAGCATTGAAGATGGGTCGAGGCTGGGTCTTCCAACATGACAATGACCCGAAGCACACAGCCAGGATAACCAAGGAGTGGCTCTGTAAGAAGCATATCAAGGTTCTGGCGTGGCCTAGCCAGTCTCCAGACCTAAACCCAATAGAGAATCTTTGGAGGGAGCACAAACTCCATGTTTCTCAGCGACAGCCCAGAAACCTGACTGATCTAGAGAAGATCTGTGTGGAGGAGTGGGCCAAAATCCCTCCTGCAGTGTGTGCAAACCTGGTGAAAAAACTGTAATTGCAAACAAAGGCTACTGTACCAAATATTAACATTGATTTTCTCAGGTGTTCAAATACTTATTTGCAGCTGTATCATACAAATAAATAGATAAAAAAATCATACATTGTGATTTCTGGATTTTTTTTTTTAGATTATGTCTTTCACAGTGGACATGCACCTACGATGACAATTTCAGACCCCTCCATGATTTCTAAGTGGGAGAACTTGCAAAATAGCAGGGTGTTCAAATACTTATTTTCCTCACTGTATGTTATATTTTATGTTTTGTTATGTTTTATGTTTTGTTATGTTATATGTTATGTTATATGTTTTATGTTATATGTTTTGTTATTTGTTGTGTTTTATGTTATGTTTTGTTATATGTTGTGTTATGTTTTGTTGTGTTTTATGTTATATGCTTTATGTTATATGTTTTGTTATATGTTATGTTTTATGTTTTGTTGTGTTTTATGTTATATGTTGTGTTTTATGTTGTGTTTTATGTTGTGTTGTGTTATATGTTGTGTTATATGTTATGTTTTATGTTATATGTTTTGTTATATGTTGTGTTTTATGTTATATGTTTTATGTTATATGTTGTGTTTTATGTTATATGTTGTGTTTTATGTTATATGTTGTGTTTTATGTTATATGTTTTATGTTATATGTTGTGTTTTATGTTGTGTTTTATGTTGTGTTTTATGTTTTATGTTGTGTTTTATGTTATATGTTGTGTTTTATGTTATATGTTGTGTTTTATGTTATATGTTGTGTTTTATGTTGTGTTTTATGTTGTGTTTTATGTTGTGTTTTATGTTGTGTTTTATGTTGTGTTATATGTTTTGTTATGTTTATGTTGTGTTATGTTATATGTTATGCATTTTGTTATGTATTTTTTCTTGTCATTATGTGTTTTGTTTTATATTTTGTATTGTTTTTCTTGTTTTGTTATGTTGTGTGTTGTGTTATGGTTTGTGATGTCATTGTGTGTTTTCTTTTATGTTATTTGTTTTGTTATGAGTTTGGTTTGTTGTGTTTGTTTTATTTTGTTTGTGTTTTGTTGTTTGTTTTTCTTGTGTGTTTTGTTTTGTGTTTTGAGGTTTATGTTGTTATTTGTTTTTGTTATGTTGGTTTATGTTTTTTGTTTTATTTTGGTTTGTTATGTTGAGTTTTGGTTTGTTTTGTTTTATTATTTGTTTTGTTTTTGTTGTGTGTTTTGTGGTTTATGTTGTTATTCGGTTGGTTTTGATATGTGTTATGTTTTATGTTGTGTCGCGTTTTGTGTTATGGTTTGTGTTGTCATTGTGTTTTCTTTTATGTTGAGTTTGCATTTTAACTTTCACTTCTCTAAACAATTTCTCTTCTTGTACAGTTTTCTGATTAGTTAAATGAAGATCGTTGGAGGATTCGTGGCAAATACTGATGTTTAAAGTGCCTTGTTGTTTAAAATGAGTGATTGATTTGGTAAACATCTGCTTCAACCTGTATGTGCCTTTTTTGTTTTTTCTTCTGTTTATGTTTTTTTTAAATGTTCAGTAACAAGCCCTGATTACATTTTCAAGTTTATAATGAAAGTTTATGTTGAGAATTGAATACCCTGACTGGTATAGGATAAGTTTGAAAACACACAGGTTGTATTGAAGCTGATAATGCACTGCTTACTAATGAGGTTTAAGTTGTAATCAAATCAAATATTATAATATAAATATACAATTTTATAAAGAAATCGGTTTAGTTACAATAATTCAATTTGGAGATGCACAAAGGCAAGCAAGGTTTTTCAATTCTACCTCATAAATGTGCATATCAAGTGTTCCAAAGTCAAAGTAAAGCAGTCTGGTGTGTGAGGTGGTTCAGCGTCAGATCGAGGGAAAGCTCAGGTTGTGTGTCTTAAACAAGCAGAGCAGTTCTGTGTTTGCTCTTGTTATGCCTCAGGTGATGATGTCTGTTAATGTCTGATTAAAAGTGCCTTGATTGCTTGTTGCATTTCATTAGTTTTGAAATCAGCTTTAATTGTTTATAGACATTTTAATCTTTCTATACGTGTGAGTCATTCAGTTTTGAAACTGGAGATTTCAGTCAGATCTTACTGCATATATCAGATGATCCACAAATGGAAGCGGTCCGAGTATTGACTAGGTTTGGGTGAATCTCACAAAAACGTCATATTTCTTCCCAAAATAATATGAGAAATCATATTTGACATAAAGCTGTATCCAAAGCCGTAATTGTTATAATGCATCTGGATGTTTTGATTTTGAGTCTGTTTGTAATTATAATTACCATTATTCTCATTAGATTTTCATTGCTGTAATACAATAATGAAAACCGGGTTCAGTCATGGAATTTTACAGTTAGGATTTCCAGGCCTATATATTTTATTTCTTTCTAGTTATGCTCTGCACTATTATATTTCATTGCCTAGAAATTCCTCTTGATGAATATAATTTCAATCCAATTGTTTTAAAATTTCTGGTAACATTTTACAAAAAGGTTGTAAAGGTAAACATTAGTTGACATGAACTTACAATGAAATATACCTTTTACAGCATTTATTAATCCTGGTTAATTTCAACATCTGCCAATAAATTTTTTGATTTAACATTTGTATATGTAAACATTGGGTAATGCATTATGAACTGACAATTGAGTTTTCATAAATTAACATTAATTGATTATTAATAAATGCTGAAACAAATGTTGTTCATTGTTAGTTAATGATAACTAATGCAAACAAATAGAATCTTATTGTGAAGTGTTACCAAAAACCATTATGCAGTAATCCACACAATTGGAAAACGTTAAAAAAAAAAACTTGTGTTGGTGTTTTTTTATTATCATTACATACTTTACACTTTTAAAAATGTGTTTTTTCTTAAATGTAATGTTTTCCTCATTAAAAAAAGTTTTACTCCTAAAAGCATTTATTGTAATTTTGTTACATATTTTTAAAATCATGACCACTTGCATTAGATTGGGACTCCAATCATTGTGACCATATAAAAGCTGTTTTATTCTACATTGAGAGGGTCCCCTCATGGGGGCTGCCATGTTATGATCACATGACCGGGCGAATACTACTCACTTAATCTCTGTAGCTGCCCTGATATTGGACACTTAAACTCTAGGATTAAATTAATCGTGGCTGACTGTAAATAACGAATTACTACAATGGCATCTGTATCTTAACATTTTTTATTTAATTTTAATGATGCTGCATCTACGCCAGTAGGTGTCACTGTACGTATAAGAAAATGTTAAAAATGATGGCGAGCACCTTAATTGAAAAATTATGAAAATAATGTAACAATGCAAAAAAATCTTAATTGTCCTTGAAGGGAGTTGTTCACCCAAAATTTACAATTCTCTCATCATTTATTCACCCTCGTGCCATCCCAGATGTGTATTTATTTGTTCCGCAGAACACAAATTAAGCTTTTTAGAAGAATATTTCCACTCTGCATTGTTACAATGCAAGTGAATGGTGACCAGAACTTTGAAGCTCCAGAAAGAACATAAAAGCAGCAAAAAAGTAATCTATACGACGCAGTCTTCAGAAGCGATATGATAGAGATGGTCGAGAAAGACCTTTAACCAGTCCTGACCAGTAGGTGGAGATATGCACAAAGAATGAGCACGCCCCCCCCCCCCAAAAAAAAGTATGTGGAAGTGGAGATTTATAGTCAAAACTTAAACATTGATCATATCACTTCTGAAAATATGGATTATGCAGATCCTTGGCATTCTAGCTGTCAGTTTGTCCAGATTCTCAGGTGACCTTTCACCCCACACTTCCTGTAACACTTGCCATAGATGTGGCTGTCAAGTCGGGCACTTCTCACACATCTTAAAGTCTAGCTGATCCCACAAAAGCTCAATGGGGTTAAGATCCGTAACACTCTTTTCCAATTATCTGTTGTTCCATGTCTGTGTTTCTTTGCCCACTCGAACCTTTTCTTTTAGTTTATCTGTTACAAAAGTGGCTTTTTCTTTGCATTTCTTCCCATAAGACCTCCTGAGTCTTCTCTTTACTGTTGTACATGAAACTGGTGTTGAGCGGGTAGAATTCAATGAAGCTGTCAGCGGAGGACATGTGAGGCATCTATTTCTCAAACTAGAGACTCTGATGTATCCTCTTGTTTAGTTGTACATCTGGTCTTCCACATCTCTTCTGTCCTTGTTAGAGACAGTTGTCCTTTGTCTTTGAAGTCTGTAGTGCACACCTTTGTATGAAATCTTCAGTTTTTTGCAATTTCAAGCATTGTAAAGCATTCATTCCTCAAAACAATGATTGACTGATGAGTTTCTAGAGAAAGCAGTTTCATTTCTTTGCCATTTTTGATGTAATATTGACCTAAAGACGTGTCAGTCTATTGCATACTGTGGCAACTAAAAAACAAACACAAAGATAATGTTAAGCTTCATTTAATGAACCAAATAGCTTTCAGCTGTGATGATATAATAGTAAGTGATTTTCTAGTACCAAATTAGCAATTTAGCATGATTACTGTTGGTTGTTTTTTACATCAGTAATGTCCTGACTATACTGTGTGATCAATTGAATGCCACTTTGGTGAATTAAAGTAACAATTTCCTTCCAAAACCGCAAAATCTGTATATTATTCCAAACTTTTGGCTGTGTGTGTGTGTGTGTGTGTGTGTGTGTGTGTGTGTGTGTGTGTGTGTGTATATATATATATATAAAGGTTGAAATATGACCTTGGCATGTTTATAACAGGTTTTCTGAAATTCACCCTAAGACTGCATTAGCTCCAAGTCAACTTCACCCATATGGCTTTGTCTTATAAAGCATTTTATTAGTTGCTAAATGGTTCTGCAGTTATCATGTCTGTATCAGGCCACTAGAGGGCACTGCTGACTATGTCGACATGCTTTCCATATTAAATAACACTCCACAGGTTGAGTCATGGAACATGAAAAGACTTTAGTGATTGTCTTCGTATTTTTACCAGAGCACAAAAGTTAACAGTTGTTTTTTTATTTCCACCATAGCGAAGAGGAAACCGACTGAAGATGATTGGGTGGTGATGTTTATGAAAATATAAACATCACCACCCATGTAATTAACAGAGGGAGAAAACTGATGCAGAACTGATTATGAAATGTTTATAAAAACATGATCTACCTATTTTGGTAGACCTATATTAAGGTCTAACCCTCACCGCTCAGGAACAACAAACAATTTGCGGTAAGTCATGGCATCGGCTCATGTTATTTGTTCATGCATTGCATGTCACATGTTTAAAATAGCCTCCTCCGTCAGCAGTGAGGGATTCACTTGTGATAAATGTAAGGAATTAGTCAGGCTGACGGAGAAGGTTAATGAGTTAGAGACTCGCATCCGAACGCTAGTAGAGGTCAGTGAGAAAGAGAAGCCGTTAGATACTGTTTCGGATGCGGGCAGTACAGAGAGCAACACACACACTTTGGTTCCGGTTATAGAGCCCCTGCAGCAGGGCATTTGGTTGACGTCTCGGCGGCATACTCGTTCAGCAAAGAGACACCACTCTCCCGCTCCTGTTAGGGTTTCCAATAAATTCTCCCCACTCAGTGATACACCCACTGAGAATCATATTGAAAGAGCCCTTGTTATCAGTGATTCTATTGTAAGGAACGTGGAAACAGAGACTCCAGCCACTATTGTTAATTGCATTTCGGGGGCCAGAGCATCTGACATCAAATCAAATTTACAAGTGCTGGCTAATGCTAAACGTAGATTTTCTAAAATTGTTATCCATGTCGGCACTAACGATGTCCGGCTTCGCCAGTCGGAGATCACTAAAGATAATGTTAAAGAGGTGTGCAAATTTGCAAAAACAATGTCAGACACTGTAATATGCTCTGGTCCCCTTCCTGCTCGTCGTGGTGACGAGGTTTATAGTAGATTAGTGTCACTGAATGGCTGGATGTCTGAGTGGTGTCTGCAGAATAAAATAGGATTTATAGACAATTGGAAAAGTTTTTGGGGTAGACCTGACCTGCTAAAGAGGTCACCTCCAGGGAAGGTGCCGCTCTCCTCTCTAGTAATTTGGCTCATAGATTTAATAATGTTATTAATTGACTAAATGGGGCCCAGGTCAGGAAGCAGACAAACTGGTTAATCCGAACATCTGCTAGCTGCCTTGAGACGTCACACAGGTCACATAAACTACAACACATAGAGACTGTATCACCTAGATATCTCATAGAGACTGTGTCTGTTCCATGAACTACGAAACACAATACCCTCACTAAATCATTTAGAAAAAATTTGATTAAGGTCAAACTTGAACAAAACAAACAAATTAAAAATGTACATCATATAAAATTAGGGCTACTAAACATTAGATCTCTTTCTACCAAAGCACTAATTGTAAATTAAATGATTACAGATCATAGATTGGATGCGCTCTGTTTGACTGAAACCTGGCTTAAACCAGATGAATATATTAGTTTAAATGAATCTACTCCCCCAGGTTATTGTTGCATGCTGCAATCAGCTAATGTTACTCAATCTACACCACGCTATCGTTCAGGTAGAACTATTCTTTCGACCACTAAAGATAGCTTCACTAATACTCTTCCAGATCTATCTCATATACTCATATACTATAGAAATAAGCCCTGCACCATGGTAAAATGATCACACTCATGCTTTCAAGAGAGCAGCTCGGAAAATGGAGCGCATGTGGAAAAATACAAAATTAGAAGTATTTCAGGGTGCATGGAAGGATAGTGTCTGTAGCTACAAACACACACTCAAAGCTGCCAGGTCAGCATATTTTAGTAAACTCATAGAAAATAACCACAACAATCCTAGATGTTTATTCAGTACTGTGGCTAAATTGGTTCGGAATAAAGCCTCAACCGAACCAGATATTACGTCACAGCTCAAGAGTAATGACTAAATGAATTTCTTCACAGATAAAATTGAAATAATCAGAAATAAAATTGGAATTATGCAATCATCTGTCATAGCACCTCAGAAAACAGTGTCGAATAATTTCCCTCATGTGCAACTTCAATCCTTCGCTATCATAGGTCATGAAGCGCTAACAAAACTTATCGAAACATCAAAAGCCACAACTTGTTTGTTAGATCCTATACCAACTAAGCTCTTAAAAGAGGTATCTCCTGTAATATCAGAACCTCTTCTTAATATCATTAACTCCTCGCTATGCTTAGGACATGTCCAAGAAACTTTAAAATGGCAATTATCAAACCGCTAATTAAGAAGCCACAACTTAATCCTGGAGAACTTGCTAATTACAGACCGATTTCAAATCTCCCGTTTATGTCAAAAATACTAGAAAAGGTAGTATCCTCCCAAATATGGTCATTTCTACAGAGAAATAGTATATATGAAGAATTTCAATCAGGATTTAGGCCTCATCACAGTACAGAGACTGCACTTATCAGAGTTACAAATGACTTGCTCTTATCATCTGATCGCGGCTGCATTTCTCTTCTAGTGCTTTTAGATCTTAGTGCTGCATTCGACACGATAGATCACGACATTCTCTTGAATAGGCTAGAGAATTATGTTGGAATTTGTGGAGTGGCATTAGCATGGTTTAGGTCATTGTAAAGTTTTCCACTAAGGAAGGGTTGGAACAGCGTCAGTTTCCAAGGTAAAGCTTCTTTTTAATGTTTTAACAATCACAACACAAGACAGCACACATTTCTTGCTCGTAGTCGCGCTCTCCTCATGCTACTGCAATTAGACACAGGTGTTAGACATAATTTAGCTCAGGTGTGAGCGCCCTTACCGCTTTTCTCTCCCGGACGGGCGCTTGACCATGCCCCCGATGCCACATACCCCCACCGCCCGACTCAGGCCGGGGCGTCATCTGGCCTGCCTACCACTCCCCCCCCATTTCTGGAGAGGAAGTCAGCGGCAGCCATCTGCACCCCCGGTCTGTGGACCACCTTGAACTTAAAAGGCTGGAGGGCCAGATACCAACGGGTGATCCGGGCATTAGTATCTTTCATGCGGTGGAGCCACTGCAGTGGGGCTATGATCTGAGCAGAGGGTGAAGGCCCGCCCCAGCAGGTAGTATCGGAGGGTGAGGACCGCCCACTTGATGGCTAGACACTCCTTTTCTACGGTGCTGTACTTAGTCTCCCTCAAGGGGAGCTTCTGGCTAATGTATAGCACCGGGCGCTCCTCTCCCTCCACCACCTGCGAGAGTATGGCCCCCAGCCTTCTGTCTGAAGCGTCCGTCTGCAAAACAAAAGGGGGAGAGAAGTCAGGTGCATGCAAAAGCGGCCCCCCACAAAGTGCAGCTTTAATCTGTGTAAACGCCTGTTGGCACTGCTCCGACCATTGGACCGGATCTGGAGCCCCCTTTTTAGTGAGGTCAGTCAGCGGGCTGGTGACATCCGAATAATTAGGCACAAATCTTCTGTAATAGCCAGCCAGCCCCAGGAACTGCCTCACCCCCTTTTTGGTCTTGGGTCTAGGGCAAGTCGCAATCGCCGTGGTCTTGTCAATTTGGGGACGCACCTGGCCATGACCCAAGTGGAACCCCAGATACCGTACCTCCACACGCCCAACCAGCGCACTTTTCGGGTTTGCCGTGAGCCCGCCCGCCGCAGCGATCTCAGGACGGCCCTCAGATGTTGCATGTGCGCTGCCAATCATTGCTATAAATGATGATATCGTCTAGATAGGCAGCGGCGTAAGCAGTATGCGGTCTGAGGATCCTATCCATGAGACGCTGAAACGTGGCTGGTGCCCAGATCAAACCGAAAGGAAGCGTCACGAATTGGTGTAATCCAAACGGCGTGGTGAAGGCCGTTTTTTCACGGGATATTGGTGTCAAGGGGATCTGCCAATAACCCTTCGTTAGATCCAAGGTCGAATAAAACCGAGCAGTACCTAACCGATCGAGCAGTTCATCAACACGGGGCATTGGGTATGCGTCATATTTAGACACCGCGTTGACTTTTCTATAATCCACACAGAAACGTACAGACCCGTCGCTCTTGGGAACAAGGACGACCGGGCTGGACCAATCGCTGTGGGATTCTTCTATTACTCCCATCTCAAGCTTCGCGTCCAATTCTTCCCGAACTACTTTCTTTTTATGTTCGGGCAAGCGATAGTGGCGGCAACGTACCACCACGCCCGGCTCGGTCTCGATGTGGTGTTGTATGATGTTTGTGCGGCCCGGTAGAGGAGAAAACACGTCTGCAAACTCCTTTTGTAGTTCGGAAACCTCTGCGAGTTGGCGCGGTGAGAGGTGGTCTCCACAAGGAACCGGGTGTTAGGATTGCAGGCTTTGTTTACCTCCGGTCCGAGCTCCGCCCTCTCGGAACTACCGTTGCCAGCGTCACAGAGGCCACCTCTTCTCTCCACAATTTCAGGAGGTTGAGGTGATATATTTGGCAGCGCCCCTCTATCGATGCGTTTAACCTCATAATCGAGATCCCCTACTCGTCGTGTGACCTCAAAGGGTCCTTGCCACTTGGCGAGTAATTTCGAGCTCGATGTTGGGAGTAATACAAACACTTTATCTCCCGGTGCAAATTCCCGTAGTTGAGCGCCCCTGTCATAAAGCCGGCGTTGGCGTTCTTGAGCCTGGAGCAAATTCTCCTGTGTTAATTGCCCCAGTGTGTGAAGCTTTGCTCGAAGATCAAGAACGTATTGAATTTCATTTTTACTATTAGAAGGACCCTCCTCCCAAGCTTCACGGATGACGTCGAGGACCCCGCGTGGGCGTTGCCCGTACAGCAGCTCAAATGGGGAAAACCCCGTGGAGGCTTGCTGGACCTCTCGTACTGCGAATAACAGGGGGTCCAGCCACTTATCCCAATTCCTAGCGTCTTCATGTACGAATTTACGAATCATATTTTTGAGCGTCTTATTAAATCGTTCCACCAGTCCATCTGTCTGAGGATGGTACACGCTAGTGCAAATCGATTTAATGCCCAAGAGTTCGTAAAGTTCGTGAAGTGTTCATGACATAAAAGTAGTGCCTTGGTCGGTGAGGATTTCTTTCGAAACCCCCACCCGGGAGATTATCTTGAAGAGTGCCCCGGCAACACTACGTGCTGAGATGTTGCTCAAAGGCACTGCTTCCGGATATCGCGTTGCGTAATCCACCAGGACTAACACAAAGCAATGTCCGCGTGCCGTCCGTTCTAATGGCCCGACGAGGTCCAAGACGAACGGCCTCCTCCAGCGACGCCGGACGGTGGCACTGGACCCACTCCGCCATTCTCCTGGGCAAGCGCTGAACAAACTGCTCCAGTACCACCTGATCGACAAGTCCCTCGACGTCGCGGTCCCCCGCAAGTAGCCACCTCCGACAGGCATCACGGAGCCGCTGGGCGAATGCAAACGGGCGGTCGGACTTATCCAGTTTCATAGCCCGGAAGAGCTGATGATTTTCTTCCGGGCTCAGACCAACCAATTGCAGGATGGCTTTCCTCAGGTCTGCATAGGCCAGGAGGCTTGTTGCTGGAAGTTGTTGCGCCACGAGTTTTGCTTCCCCGGACAAGAGAGGGACTAGGCGGGCTGCCCACTGGTCTTGTTGCCAACCCCAAATTTCCGCCGTACGTTGAAACAAATCGATGAACGCCTCTGGATCATCTGCCGGCCCCATCTTCTGTAACGCGGGTGGGGGCAGTGTGCGCGGGTGTCCGGGGTCGCGGCTGCGGCTGGAGCGGCCTCCTGGCTGAGGAGGCTCCGGATGGCGAGCCGGTCCTCTGCTTGAGCCCGCATGATCTTGAAGAAGCGACGATCCTGGTCTTGCCGGAGCTCAAGCAGGGATTGTTGGTGGCTCTGATGGAGTGTAGCGAGGGACTGGAGGACTTCCGCCAGCTGGGAGGACTCTATGGGGCGACTCTTTTCCATAGCTTGGGAAAAAAAAAATTTTGTTCTTTTCCCGGGTTTCGGCACCAGTGTAAAGTTTTCCACTAAGGAAGGGTCGGAACAGCGTCAGTTTCCAAGGTAAAGCTTCTTTTTAATGTTTTAACAATCACAACACAAGACAGCACACATTTCTTGCTGGTAGTCGAGTTCTCCCTCTTCCGAGGCTCTCTTGCTGCTGCTTATTATGCCGCTCTCCTCATGCTACTGCAATTAGACACAGGTGTTAGACATAATTTAGCTCAGGTGTGAGCGCCCTTACCGCTTTTCTCTCCCGGAGGGGCGCTTGACCACGCCCCCGCTGCCACAGTCATATTTAGCAGACCGCTACCACTTTGTCTATTTAAATGAGGAATTGTCAAACCAAACAAAAGTAAAATATGGAGTGCCACAGGGATCAGTTTTAGGGCCTCTGCTTTTCTCCATGTATATGCTTCCCCTGGGAGATATTATCAGGAATCGTGGAATAAGTTTCCACTGCTATGCTGACGATACACAACTTTATATTTCTTCAAAACCTGATGAGATTTCACAATTCTCAAAATTAGCAGAGTGTATTAATGAAATAAAAGATTGGATGGCCAGAAATTTCCTTCTACTCAATTCTGACAAAACAGAGGTTCTAATTATTGGACCAAAAACTCTAAAAATAAGCCACTAAAATATAATTTGACTCTAGATGGATGTACTGTTACATCATCTTCAACAGCGAAGAACTTAGGTGTTATATTTGATACCAATCTGTCCTTTGAAAATCAAATTACAAATGTTTGTAGAACAGCATTCTTCCACCTAAGAAATATTGCTAAATTAAGGCATATGCTCTCGGTTGCTGATGCCGAAAAACTAATTC